>NC_141138.1:103239099-103613266 GCF_053477565.2 Lygodium microphyllum
GGTGTCCCCCATAAGGGCTAAGAGTTGCACTAGTCGGTGTGAGCTCTGGTTGGCCTAGTAGGGTCCATGATTCATAGGTCAAGATATTAAAATCTGCTCCTTCATCAATTAGAGCATCGATAATATGCTCTCTTTTCGCGGTGAGCTTGACCCTAAGATAAGCAGGTGGTACTATGTCTTCATCTTCTGGGTCCTGGCTTGTAAATTTAAGCCTTCTGACAGATGCCCTTGAGTCCTCAATTGCACGACCAGATGTGGATTTGCCACTGATGTCTTGGATCGTCAGTGCAGTGCTATTCAAGGTACATCTCTCGTCAAGAGTGTCATGTCTAGTCATCTTGGCATTTGTAGCTTGCTGATGTTGCATTTCACTCTGACTAGACATGGTATGAACACAATGTCTTTGTGTTCTCGTGGTGTGGCCTTTCTGCCCTTGATGGCTAGATTGGCCCATTGATGTTCTAGGGTCTCTGTTTCTCTCTGATCGGGTATGGGCTTTTGGTTGCTCTTTTACAAGTGAGGATCCATGCTCGTGTAGACCCATTACTACACTAGGGTCTAATTTGGAGGACATATCACAGCGCGTGTTTTCTCTCCAACCTACTTGGGGGAGGTGCGGAGGGGGCAGAGCCCCCTCTGTGGGGGTTTGGGGGGGACAGTCCCCCTCGGCCCGCCAGGCCGTTACGGTAAACGCCATACGCAATTTGGAGGACTGTTTATAGCCAAATTTTGAACTACGTGCTCTAAAATTTAGCCCAGTGATGGATCTGTGATGTGCCTTTAGCTCTACGTAGCCTTTGGGGTCAATCTCGGGGTTTAGATGCGTTAAAATTTGTGTTCTAGGTACCTGTTTGATTTTGACAGTTTTTTGTCCGATTCTCATATGTCTGATTTTCAGGAGTTCGATTATCAGAATCGGACGTTCGATTTTGGGTTGGTCCGATCGGCCCAGTGGTCTGATTTTGGTCACATCCGATTCTGGGAATCGGATCGGATAGGGTGGTCCAATTCTGGACTGGTCCGATTTTGGGACTCGGACGGCCTGGTCCGATTTTGGTCGTGTCCGATTCTGGGAATCGGATCGGACAGGATGGTCCGATTTTGGACTGGTCCAATTCTGGGTGGTCCGATTCTAACTGGCCCGAGTGGTCTGATTTCCAAAATCGGATGGGTTGGTTCGAGTGGTCCGATCGGACAGGATGGTCCGATCGGATGGTTGTCCGAGCGTCCGATTATGGATTGGTCCGATTCTGGACGAGCCTGATTCTGGGACTCGGACGAGCTGTTCCGACTACGCGATCGATGGCCCGCGAGTTGCACGCAATGCCTCTAGGCTAACGTCTACTACACCGAATCGTCGAGCGCCTTTCAGATAGGTACAAGACACTACAAGGGAATGCCAGACATGCCTGGAATCACTGTGGTGCTCGAATCAAACGGCACTCCAAGGATCTGTGCCCCTATTTCTCTGTTTTAGCCTGTTATACAGCAACAGAAAACCCTACTGTTTGCTTCTTTTTCTTTGTTTTTTCCTATCCTAAATGTATCCAAATCACAAAGTAAATACCTACACTACTCCATCTCACAACATAAATCTCAAAAAATCAAAAAACCTACTTGCCAAGGAGATCGAATACCATCTTCAACCCCCTCCCTTCCTACCTATCTCAAGCACCGGTTCGGGGGAAACCCCTTACTTTGATGCTCGATTCGAAGTGCGCAAGCACTCAAGGCTTGAATCCGTTGGTCCCAGCACAACGGAACCAAAATGTGGGAGCTTTCACTAAACCGCCAAGACCCACGGACCACTTATTGTTTCAAGCATTCCAAACCGAGCACTAATGGCTACCTCTCACATAACCGACGCGCCATCCATATCTACGGGTGTAGTGAGCTTACCTCCGTGCCGTTCGAGTTACCTTCTCTCCCGCACACTCCGGTAGCTCCATGATCCAAGTGCAAGCTTCAAGCAAGCTCGATCCTCCCGCTCCAGGCTCCAAGCTCCATTGCCGCGAGCAAGACAAGAGAAGAGAAGAGAAGAGAAGAAGAGAGGAGAAGATGAAGAGCTTCTCCTCCTCGGTCCCTCACCCTCACACACTCGCTCCCTCACACTCTCACACTCCCTCTCTCAAGCACAAGCTCAAGCAAGCAAGAACAAGAAGAAGAAGAAGAAGAGGAGAGCTACTTTTGTCCACACACAAGAATGAGCTTCTCATTCACTTTTCAACTTTATATACAAAACCCTAAATCCCTTTTGGGCGGTCATCCCCTTTTCCCCTTTTTTTACATGGCCGGCCGTAGCCTAGGCCCTTTTTCCCATTGTCCTTCTATCTTCCTAGCTTCCTTTCCACCACCCATCTACATTTACAAATTGCACGCCGGTGCTCCTTGAATTAAACCATGATGCGCTTGCGCTCTTTTACAAAAGTTTTGACTTGTGCTTTTCCTTGTGCGCCTTTCTCCCTTATTTAGGACTCTTTTCCTTGTGCGTCTTTATCTTCCATTTCTCTTTTCCTTGGCCTTTGTCTTTGTCTTCTGCTTTAGCTTTTCCGGATTTTCCACCTTCGTTCATTTGCGGGTTAACAGTGGGACTACAATAGGGTCCCATTGAGCCAATTTTATGGTGGTGTATGAGGGTTTCTAGATTGTTAGATAGATATAGTCTAGTTCTAGACTATGTAATGGTTATATATTGCAATCAGTCTTTTTCTTGTACTAACATTATGACTAGGGATGATAGTTATAAGTGGAAGAGGGCTGCACAATGAGAGATGGATCCTTTGGTGAAAAATGCTACTTGGGAATTAGTTCCTTTGCCTAGGGGCAAACATGCATTGCCATGTAAATGGGTCTACAAGCTGAAGGTATCTCCATCTAATGCATTGCCTAAGTACCCTAAGTACAAGGTAAGATAAGTGGCCAAGGGATTTAGGCAAGAGAAGACAATTGGATTTTACTATATCTTCTCATCAGTAGTCAAGATGATCACTCTTCATATGATATTACATCCGTTGTCAAAGAGGATATGGAGTTGGTTCATATGGATGCAAAGACAACTTTCTTACATGGAGATTTGCATGAGGAAGTTTATATTTAGTAGGCTAAAGGGTTTGCTATGGAAGGCAAGGAATAGTTTGCATGTAAGCTTTTTATGGTAGGGTTTCCCTCAATCCAAGGAGGATATGACTCTATCATGGTAATCCTAGACATGCTAATCAAGGTTGCCCATCTTCTTTTTTTTAAGATAGATTGCAAAGCTTCAGGCATTGCAAGATTATACATCAACCAATGAGAAGTTTAGGCTTCATGGTTGCCAAAAAGGACCATCGGTGAGATAGAGACTATTTGCTTCTTAATTTTAGAAGAGCTCATTTGAAGCTATTGAGACATAGCTATGCTTCAATATGGCTTACCATCCATAGACCGAGTATCAACCAAAAAGGAGAATATGTCAACCAAGGAGAAGTTTAGGCTTCATGGTTGCCAAAAAGGACCATATGTGAGATAGAGACTATTTACTTCTTGATTTTAGAAGAGCTCATTTGAAGCTATTGAGACACAGCTATGCTTCAATATGGTTTATCATCCACAGACTAAATATCAACCAAAACAAGTCAATCAAGTCATAGGAGGTACACTAAGAGCAAATTGTTGTAGAGGAGCTAAGTGGTGGATGCAATATCCACCCTTGGTAGAATTCGCCTACAATGCCTCTTATAATCAAAGCATCAAGGTGAATCCCTTTTAAGCTTTGTATGGTCAATATTATCTTACTTTGGAAGCTTCCAAGCTGATATTAGAGGAGATGGATGAGCAAATTAAAGCAACAAGACAAGGTATCTAGGTTACTGACTATCAAAAGGCATATGCCGATCTCAAAAGACAACCATGGATCTTCAAGGAGGGAATGTGGTGTTTCTCCGTATCTTCCCAAAGAATAGTTTGCTTTCCTTGGGTGAATTCAAGAGATTAAACCTATGATATTGTGGATCTTAAAAGATAATCAAGTAACTAGAAATCCATGAATATGTATTGTAACTTCTCAAGCATTTGAAAATCCACAATGTTTTCCATGTTACTTTGCTTAAGGCTTCTGTACCCAACCTTGAGCATGTTCTTGATGATCAATAAGTTGTAATGTAAAGCCAAAGAGTCCTTGAGCTTCAACCTAAGAGGATAATTGCTTATAAAAGAAAGGATCCTTAGAAATTAAATTCTGAGAGAATATCTCAATGAGTAGAAGGACTATCTTGAAGAGGGTGCCTTTTAGATTCATAAAGATATGTGATGTAAATAAAACCCCCATTTTTTCTCAAGATAAGGATATATAGATTCTTCTAAGGAGGAGAGGATATAATATCCCTACAATCATTTATGTGTACACACTTTCTAGAGATCAATTGCAGTTTGAAGTATTCACACTACGCATAACCTTCACCCTAACTAAAAATACTAAAAATAGGAATTTAAATGTGTGTGAGTATGAAGGGCTTGAGTACTACAAATAAATGCAATAATTATAAGCTTATCATTAAGACCAAAACTAATTACATGAATTTGAAGGTATACATTGACATCCTTTATCGACCTATTCCTTTCTTGCCTTGTCATCTTCGTAATTTTCCCTTCTCTTTCCAATATAAGTGCCATTTTGTTCTATAGGATCATGCTTGTTTCATAATCCAATACTAACCTATGCCTCATCTATCTTCCATTACCATCCTATTGCCCAATAAGTTTACGAAGCCTATCTTGGGGTTTTTAAAGACCCCCATAATTCATGCTTGAGTCATCTTAATCATAAGTTGCCTATTCTTAGTTCACATTGTATTTTCCTAAGTTCTATCCTTCCCAAACTAAGTGTTTTCCTTATATACCCCATTACTCAAACTAATCTCTATCCTTTGTGAGTCATTAAGAATTCCTTTTCCTAAAGCCAAGGATACTTCACTTTTGACCCAAGATTGCTATCAAGGATCGTGATGGATTTTCAAAGTGAAGAGCTCTGTAAGGATCAAGTAAAGAGTTAAGAGAGGAGCATGCATGGAAGAGTTCATATGTTCATGATGGCTCCCTTGAGAAAACCATTGTATCCAAGCAAGGAATTGCATGAGATAATGAGATTTCGCCCATACCAACTCAAGCATAGGTGCCTCTCTTTGTATCTAAGATATGCATTCTTTATTAAAGTACTAGTTGGAGTAATGAATGTCAGGGGAAGGATTTAAATATATCGATTAGGTACTTGATTCAGGGATCCTTATGGGTACATGGACAATATGTATGTTGCCTAGGAGGGAATTTCCATAAGGAGTATCTCCTTCCATGATGAAGCCAAGTCCATATGTAGAGCACGATCCCAAATTGACTAGAATTTAGATATACAAATAAATAACCATAATTAATAATATAAAATGAGACCCATTGTTTTACAGGTATGACTCAAAAAAAGGGAAATTTTCTTAAGAAAAAGGAGTATAATGAATGGTATGTTATGAGCTCTCGTACGATTATCCCATGCTAGAAAGGGAGCTAGGTCTAATGAGGTTAAGATAACATTAACTTGATAGTTATAATCAAAGGAAATCCTTTCATATAGAAGTTTGACTAGTAAAGTATTGTCTTCTTGACTAGAAAAACATTATCCTCTTAGCTAGTAATATTATTATCTTTGTTGCGGGGACAGAATGGCTTAAAGAGACGTCAAATTTACATTGTTGGAAGACCTTGTTCCAAGATTCCATTACAAAAGGAACACCTATCCAAGGCCCTAGAATAAATCATTGGGATGAATCCTAGTTATTTAAAATTGAAAACTACAAATGAAGGTTCAGAACAGACCTAAGACCTTGGCAAGATAAGAACTTAGGAAATAATAAAGTTCAAATGAAGGGTCTAGGTATTGTGCAAAGGATTGCTTGGTGCATTGCAACAAATTTTATTATTATTATAAGTTATGCTATGCCAATATAGGTTGATTTTGAGGAGCATGCCCCCAAGGTCAAATGTTCAATTGTTTTACTAAAGATCTAATTATCAGCTCCACCGACATTGGATTCAAGATGTCTTTGCATAGGGACTTGTAGTTAGTTAGGAGACACTAAGGAGTGAAAGGTCAAATGTTTAGTTATTTTACTAAAGAGCTAATTATTAGCTCCACCAACATTGGATTCAAGGCGTCACTACATAGGAACTTGTAGTTAGTTACGAGACATTAAGGAGTGAAAGGGCTCTTGTCGTAACTTCTTGGGTGTAGTAAGACTAGTCTAACCCCCTGTGAACCTAGGATAGGTCTCCTAGAAGGCCTTGGTGCTAATTGAGGGTAGATTGATGATTTTCCAATGGGTGGAATCTAATTTATGTATTGGAAATTGATAGAATAAATATATAATTGTACATATTTCTCTTGAAACAAATGATTCATGCTTTCTATAGGATTCTTTTCACTTATATTTGTATCTATGCTAATACTAAGTGAGCTCCATTGTACCATGAGAGGCATTGGATGTGTGATGGCATGGATTGATTCATCAATGCTGATGGCCTCTCTTTTATCTAAACAATCTAAAGAAAATTTAGCATATGAAACATCTCAATGTTGTTAGTTTATTTATTTTTTAATAATCCAAATTAAATCCTACTCTCTATATATGTGGACAATCAAGTCAACAGAGCTGCTATATCTAAGAACAAGTAATTCAAGTTATCTCGGTTGAGCAAGTTGCTATCTTAGGCCACTCTCACCCTCACAACTATTGTAAAGAAGGTTATCTAGACCTTGCTTCCTAGTACAAACCCCTAGATATTTTGTCGGCCTCAAGTTTACAAAACAATTGATGTAGCCCATTTCCATGGGTACATTTTGGTAAAAGCATTCCCTATCACAATGTAGTGCCTCTTCGGCTCTTAAGAATTTGAATAAAGCATGTCTCTCTTTTTCTCTACTTAAATAAAAAATAGTGTTTCTTTAGGGTTTATATGAAGTCTCAATAACTTGTATCAAGCGAGTTCCTTGCAAGGTTCCTCAAGGCATTACACCCATCGTTAGCATTATTAAAACTCAAGAATAAAAATTCATTTTTAACACATTAAGCCACCTAAGTTTGATGGCAAAGGTAAATATTTCAAAACAAATGCCACGATGTATATTGAAACTATGAAGGATTATTTCTTGCAAGTCAAAACTAGTGTTCCAAATCAAGCCATGATAGGCAAGCTAAATTGAACAGGAGAAGTCTGAGTATGGTGGAAACAATGGTGTTGAGGTAGTGGAATCTTGGAATTGGTTGCCACATGGGACCAAATGAAGAAAGCTATGTGTGGAAGGTATCTTCCACTATCTTACCACACCTTGAAGGTGAATGAGATCTTCACCCTTCACCAACTAGGGATGAGTTTGCTAGGTTTCTCCAAGGGTCAAATCCTCTGTTGGACACCCAACTAGAAGTATGCAATCCTCAAATCTTCAAGATGTCCTAATGTGAGAAAAACCCTTTCCAAGACATCCAAACCAAAACTTAGAAGTGAAAGATATTTGTGCATAGGTCTCCAAAGAAAGGACCGTGTGCTTTCATCAAGAGGAGCCAAGTCCTATAGTAAGTAGATGTAAGAAAGAGAGCCAAGAAAAATACAATTGAAACCTTTGCCCCCACCAATTGGAGCAATGATACCCAAAGATCTTACTATTGTTTTACAAACCAAGACACTCCAAAAGACATGCCCCAAGTTGAACCAACCTCTCCATCAATGACAATTCATGGGCAAAATAGAGGAGTAGCCACATCAAAGGAAAAGGAAAGGCTAATGTAGTTACCTACAAGGTAAAAAAAGAAGAGGCAAAGCCAATGATGGAAGCTAAAATGTAAAAGGAGCAATTCATGTCACCCTCCACAATAAGGGATCAAATGGCCAGTCCTGCGCTCCACCTTCCTCCCGCCCCCTCTACTCCTCCTGCACCACACGCTCCACCTTCCTCCCGCCCCCTCTGCTCCTGCTGCACCACCAGCCCATCTGCGCCACCGGGCGTCTGTGCCCCCAGGTCCTTTTGTGCTGCCGTCGCACAACTCTGCCCGCCCCGGCTCAACGCCGCCCCACCGCGCCATCTTCTCTCCATCTCCTCCGGCGCCTCTTACAAATCATCGAGGTAAAACCTTCAAGATTTTGATAGATCATGAAAGTACTCATTCCTTTATTTCTACAAAGTGTGGAAAGAAACTAGACTTAGATATTGCAATGGTGTCCAAGCTCTTAATAGAACTAGATAATGCAAAAGAAGTTGTGTACTAACTACTACAAACTAGGAAAGTGGATTTTAATCTAGGTGATGAGGCCACTACCACAATGTAACATGTCATTAACTTGGGTGCCTATCTATGTCTATTTTGAAAACAGACTAGCTAATACACAAAAGTGCCCACATCCATTATGAGAAAGGCCAAGTCTCATTTCAAAATTAGAAGCAAAGTCACATGACTACACAAGGTGACTCCTGAGGAAGGCAAAGCGCTCAGTAGTAGTGAGGCTTTTCGTGAGCAGATCTACAAGATTTTTGTCAGTGGAGATCTTGACAAGGTCAACAGACTTTTCCTCCACGACCCCACGTATGAAGTGATACCTCACTTCAATGTGTTTTGTCTTCGCATGGAAGACCGGATTCTTGGCTAGCTGAATAGCACTCATAGAATCAGAATGCAGCGTAGGTATAGTATCAATCCCAAGGTCATGAACCAAACGGCCCAACCATATGGCCTCCTTGCAAGCCTCATTGGGGGGTCACAACATACTCGACCTCAATGGTAGAGAGAGTTGTACACTTCAGAACCATGGACATCCAAGAAACGCTACCTCCAACATAGGTAATGACATAGCCAGAAGTGGACTTCCTACTATCTACATGTCCTACATAATTGGAGTATGTGTAGCCTACACTCCTGTATCCTGGCTGCCATAGCAAATACACATATCTGTTGTGCCCTTCAGGTATCTCACAATACCCTTTATGGCACCCCAATGCTTTTTGCTAGGTGTAGCCATATAGCATGCCACAACACCAACTGAAAAGAAAATATCTTGATGAGTGGCTATCATGGCATACATCAAAGCCCATGGCTAATGCATAAGGGATCTTGACCATCTCGGCCCTCTACTCATCCATCTGCAGACAATCGGCCTATGAAACCTTCACATAATAAGGTAATGGACAACCAATAGGCTTTACGTCCTGCTTTCGAAAACGCTCAAGGACTTTATGAATGTACTCCCTCTGTGAGAGGTAGAGTAGTCCCTGATGCCTGTCGTGCTTAATGCACATACCAAGAATGTGAGAGGCCTGTCACAAATCCTTCATCTCAAAGTTCTTCTTTAGTTGAGATTTAAGAGCATCTCGCTCATCATGAGCTTTTCTTGCTATCAGCATATCATCCACATAAAGTACCAAAATAAGCAATGAGCCATCACGGGCTTTCTTCATGTAAAGACATGGATCCATAGCACTTTTGCCATAGCCCTGTGACTGCATAAAGGCATCAAACTTATGATACCACTCCCTAGGTGCCTGCTTCAAGCCATAAAGACTTTTCTTCAACTTTCATACTAGATGCTCCTTGCTAGGTTCTGCAAAGCCTTTAGGCTGCTCCATGTATATCTCACCATGCAAATCCCCATGCAAGAATGCAATCTTGACATCCATCTGGTACAAGTCCAAGTCAAGCTGCGTGACTAAGGCCAAAACCAAGCGTAGGCCAGTCATCTTGACCACAGGAGAAAAAACTTCATCAAAGTCAACTCCATGCTCCTACTTAAAACCCTTAGCAACAAGTCTTGCCTTATAAGCCGACTTGGGGTTTCTAGGGGTACTTTTCAGCTTGAACATCCATTTGCATGGCAAAGCCTTCTTGCCCTGAGGCACTGCAACCAAATCCCAAGTCATATTCTTGTGCATGGAGTCTATCTCGGACTGCATAGCCCTCTCCTAGAAGTAAGTGTCACCCCTGCGCATAGCCTCATCATTTGCATCTGTAACCAAGACATAATGCATCGAGGGCTCAAATCTATCAGGTGGACGTCTATCTCTAGTAGACCGTCTCACGGCAGGCTCTGCGGCCAGTCCAACACCCTGGCCATGTGTACCAACTACTGCTGCAGGCTGGGCAGGAGCACATGGCTCCTCTTAGAATATAACCATGTGTATCTCTACCACCTTCTCAGGCTGTCTATGCATCTTGTCTTCATGGAAGACTACATCATGGCTGCGGATGACTTTTCGCGCTTGTGGATCCCAGAGGCAGTAATCCATCTCGCCTGCATCCCCATGGCCAAGGAAAATGCATTTGACACTCTTAGGATCCAACTTAGTACTCTTATGTTTGGGCACATGGCAGAATGCCTCACATCCAAAGACACGTAGATGCGCATAAGACAGAGGTTTCCTAGTTCATACCTCCTCTGCAACTTGGAAATCCAAACCACTAGAAGATTATCTATTTATGACATACACAACTATACTGATTGCCTCAGCCCAAAAGCTCTGTGGTAAGCCTGCATGGCTAAGCATACTGTGTACACCCTCCTGGATGGTTCTATTCATCTGCTCAGCCAAACCATTCTGGTGTGGGGTATAGGAGGCGATCAATTAAGCTTAATACCCCTCTCATCATATAGTTACTCAAAAGCACGTGACACATATTCTCCCCCATTGTCAGTCCTAAGGCATTTCAGCCTATACCCAGTCTAGTTTTCAACAAATGCAAGCCATCTCTGAAATACAGCCAAGACATCGAACTTAAGCTTAATGGGATAAGCCCAGACTTTATGCGAAAATTCATCAATGAACATCACAAAATACTTTGCACCACTAACAGGGCATGGGCCCGCAGACATCTGAATGTACCAATGCCAAGGGCTAACTCATGCGTGTCCTACCAAACTTCTTATGTGTATTCCTAGTCTGTCTGCCATAAAGACAATGCTCACATGAATCAAAACATGCATAGTCAAGGGGCGGTAAGTACTGCAAACTAGTAAGCATTTTCATTCCCTTCAAGGACATAGGGCCCAAACGGCCATGCCAAAGAGATACATGTGGGATGGAACCCACTGACAAAACATGGTCAATAGAGGTCCCATCAACTACAAGAGGATAGAGGCTGCTAGCTTTGGCACCTCTAACAAGCACAAGTTTGCATCATGAATCAAAACATGCATAGTCAAGGGGCAGAATCCCCAAATGAAACATGAAACCTAGCATCATCAAGCTGCCTTGTAGACATAAGACTGCGTGTAAGCACATGTACATGACGTACATCCTGTAACATAAAAGTACTGCCATTAGAGAACTGCAGCCGTACATCCCCAATGCCAACAATAGCAAGTGATGTGTCATCACCCAAGTGAACTAAACTAGAGGTAGTGCGGTAGGAGTGGAACCACTCACGGCATGGTGTAACATGAAATGAAGCACCAAAATCCAAAAGCCAGCACTGCGCATACATAGAGTGAACATCAATCAACATCGTAGCATCACAAGAACTAGCTGCAAGTATGTACTCCTCATTGGAGTCATCAGTTTGCACGACATTTATCTCCTCGATTTTCACACTGGATTTCACAGGCATAATGCTGCGATCAGAGGACTTTTCCTGTACTTTGTCTTTCCCCTTCTCTTTGTGCTTCTCATTGCACAACTCATGACACTATGGGCGTATATAACCCTTTTTGCTGCAATGATGACATGTCACATTAGCATTTCTCCCACGAGACTTGCTGCACGACTTACCACGTGACTTAGACCTAGACTTCTGCGAGTCTTTGCCACGGCCATTCCTACGGTCATTCTTGCCATTACCATCTCTGCCTCTAACAGTCAAAGCATGCGACACACGAGAGGCATCCAAGTTCTTACGGTTGATCTCTTCCTACAAAAGAGCACTCCCTACATTAGGCAAGTTCAAAATAGTAGCAGGAGCACATAAGGCAGTGCTGAATACATCCCATGACTCACTTAGAGTCCCAAGCAAAAGCAATGGAGTAACCTCATCATTAAAGGTAATACCCTGCGAAGTCAAGTTCTTGAGAATAGCATGGAACTGGCTCAAATGAGCAGACATTGTCATATTCTCCTTCATGCGACGCAGGTCCATAAGCTGCTTCAGCCAATACATTTGACGTGCTGGACTTTTCTTGTCATAGAGGTTCTTAATTTTATTCCAAATCTGCCAAGCACTCTGTGCTTCCTCAACCACATTGTAATGCACATGTTCAATGAGAGGCAAGATGAGAGTGGACTTGCATAACTCATCAAGCTCATCCCATTCGTCATCAGTCATAGTCTCAGGCTACTCGCCATGCATCCTTAGTGGCTTTATCTGTGAATTCTGCACCAATACCTACCAAACTTGGCTCTTCCAATAGGCATAATTCGTACCATCAAGCTTAGTGATGTTGAAGATAGCACTGTCAGTGGAAGAAGAACCCATAATGCAGTCCAAAATAGTGCAGATAGTTCAAAACTGCTTGCTGTTTTCTATTGTAAACAGCCAAAAATACCACCAAAACCAAGGCAAAATAACCACGAACTGATAGCTAATGATGCTACCCACTAAAATCAAGATAATTCAGCATGAAAATTCCACATCAGTCCATACATAACTGCTTGTTGTATAAATTACAGCCAAGTACAATGAGAGCAAATTGTAGGTAAAATCAATGCACCAGGTCAACCACTGACTGTCAAAGCATAACCAGCATCAAGCAGGCATAAATCAGCATATGACAGTCATACGAACATTGAGCAAACACCTAAGCATGTCAAACGAATCCGTAAGCCGGCACACCCCCTGTGTAATACGACAAAGTGTACACAACATTGGCCAGACCTGACACAAAGAGGTGTATGCTCAGGGAGTGCGAAGCCCAAATCAGCCCAAGTACATGTATGCGGACCACGGCATATGATGCTCCCACTAACACAAAAGTCGTATGGATCAAGCCAAGAAGCTCAAGAAGGGCATATGAGAGCAGTAGTGACGAAGGATCCAAGACCGGACATCAATAAGACATCATGAGCATATAGGGTCTATAGCCTCCAATTAGAGCATCCATAAACATCAACTGTATCCCAAATACAACTCTAGCAAGCCAAGAAATATCCCAAATAAGTTCCTGAAAGCCAGATGCAAGCCAAGACAAGGCACTAGTAGCAATCAGCTCCACATAATGTAAGTAGCATGTCGTAGTGGCATAGGCCAAGCATGTCAAGACTGGTCAGACAGAGGTACCATATATGCCATATGTACATCCAAGACGGAGCATCAAATGCATTCCAAAGCTAAGCTCAAGCTCAAATGAAGATTTGAAACCAAAGACAAGCTCGATGTCGTACCCTGAAGGTCAATACTTCATTGCATATCCCAAAGACATAGCCCGAAACCAATAGGCATAACCAAAATGGAGGTAAAATATCCTGTCAACCAAGGTAGTATAAATCCCAACCAACAATGAAGTGTTCGCATCTAAATCAAGGCTCAATATCTCTCAAATAGTATATCCGGGCATAAACCATGATGACTAAGCATCAATACATCCAACAGGACACCTGAATGTCAACAAAGAGCATTATGCATAAGTCATCCCTGATAAAACATTGATGCCCAAACAATGTACATCAATAAATCCCTGCATAAATCGAGCTATGGAAGCTCAAACCAAGTCCCAAAGCATCTCAAAACATTGGGCAAACATCCTCAAAGTATCTGGGCATCAAATACCAAGCCTCAGGAGCATCACATAAGCTAAGAGCGTGACATTTTCTTGCTATAAATCAACTCAAATCTGTTGCAAAAAATGCTTTGATCAGAATTTGGTAGATTTGACATTGCCATCATGTCCAAAGTGTGCCAAAACCCCAAGTTAGACTCTTACCTTGCCTAAATCGGGTTCCGAATGCCCGAGATATGAGAAAAAATGGGATTTTTAAGCCAGATTTTGAAACAGGCACAAAAAAAATGTGAGCTGACTGTGGGGCCTGCTGGTTATGCTAAGGATAAGGGGGCAAATGGGGGCGTACAAGGTGCCCAATGAAGCCAAGGAACACCTGCAAAGAGCCTATGAGGGTCAGGGAGAGGTGGGAGATGAATTCTTACCTCGGGGGGAAGAAGCCATGGCTGGCATTGAAGCTCCAAGCTCTAGGTCTTCGATCCGAGCTGAAGTAATGCCAGGCCAAGCTCCATGATCAAGCTCTAATCCAAAGCTCTGATACCAGTTGAATGGTCTGTAGACCTTAGAGTGTTGTATTCACTTTGATATATGTGTTATGGAAATGATGAAAAAAAGGTAGAGAGCATACGGCTTCTCTCTCTGTTGCTCCAACCCTTCTCAGACTCTATCTCACAACATGGTATCAGAGCCATGAATGCGCTCTATGGTGAATAGTGTTTGTGAAGTAGACTTGGAACTTGAAGATTCAGGGGTTCTTAATAAGAGGGGCTGGTTGCCATTGCTCCTATTGAAGGTATGCATTGCGTCATTTGGTTTGCCATTGCTAAAGAGGTTGTATGTGACTTGTCTGGAGCATTGTGGAGGCTTTAATGAGAGCTCAAGAGCAAGAGTTGGTCATCATTTCATTGTGGAGCTATTGTTGAGATCATCATACCAGTCTGCGTGTTTGCACCTGATGCTAAGGGAGTCTCCTTGACTGCCAACAAACTCAACAAGCACTTACTAGGCTATATATTGCTTGGAAATGCTTCTTAGAAGTTCCTTTGATGTCTTGATATGCTATTGCTTGGTCTAGAGATGATATATGAGCTGGAACAAATAGTTACAGGTCTAGAATTGAAGACTATCTGCTATACGCAGACAACATACAACATGTATGTATCTCTGACATGAGTTTGGAGCTCTCTAGCATACCCAAAAGCATCATTGAAGCATAGATATATGCGAGGACATATGGATTTGATTTTATGCCTTGGAGCTTGATTTTTTTGCTAAAATACTCAGATCTGGAAATTTTTCATAGGCTGAAAACTATTATTTAATGTGGACATCAAGCATTGTCTTCTTTTATTGAAGTAATACATGACATTAGAAGGCTTCTTTCATTTGTATAACCTTTCATATGTCTTCTGAATGTCTGGTGGATTAAGAAGAGTATTGAAGGCTATTGAATGCTGAAGGTTGAAGTTGGAAACAAATGCATTGACATCTACTTGGCTGGTTACAAACAATAAATGCATTATATGATATTGCTTCTTGAAGATAGAGTTTATGGATGCGGTATGGTCATGTTTGATCCCTACACACAGTAGCAAATGTATGAAGTAATTTGAGGACATTCTTGGGCTAAAGTACACCTTGGTTCTCACTCTCTTGGCTATCTGCAAACCAATGAGCATATTTATAACACTTGTACTTGATGTATATGCACCAGTTTGTGCCTGTATGATCATATATGGACTTCTACATGTACTAGGAGATGTTTGGGAGTTTTTGGAGCATGTATGACATGTATAAACTTCTGTTTTGGCTGTGAATTAGCTAATGGTCATTGACAGTTTGCAAATTTCAAACTGTATGTTTGGTTGACTGCAGTAAGGTTGCATGATATAGAGTTAGAGCAACTACATGGTCTATGTGTGATTGATGTATTGCAGGTTATGCCACATGTTTGTGGATGGAATTGAGTTGTTAAGGGGCTGAAATACTCTAGTTTCAGTAGTGAATTTGTTGCAGAAAATTGTCATAAACAATCAAAGACTACAATTAGCCAGTTAGACTTGTTGGCTTGTAGGAAGTCAAGCAGTGACCAAATATTGTCTAGTACAATATGGCTCATGCAGATAGGACCAACAACATAACCCAAATAGTGGGGGAAAAGCTTGATACTAACAATTATGCCATATGGAAGTTCCTCATGGAGAACTTCTTAATAGGCAAAGGAAAATGGGAGTTGGTAACTGGAGCAGAAGCTGTGAACCTGAGCTCCCAGAGAGATGTATAGCTAATCAAAGATTAGCACACTGAGCTTGGACAGAAAGAGCTTGCAGGGTTTTACATTAGCTGTCTCTATGTATCTCGAATGCTATGCCAATGCAGATCATGAACTGCAAGTCACCAGAAGATGCATGGAACATTCTAATCAGATATTATGGCACAATTACAAGTGCCAAGAAGATACAGTTAAAGTAGAAATTTAACAACATGGATAGAAAAGGTAGATCTATATAGGATTATGTCACAGAGATTAAGACCATTGTGGATCAGCTGGCATCCATTGGTACACAGGTTGCAGATGAAGACATGGTTGCAGTGACATTAAGTGGTTTGGGATCTGAATATAAGTCATTTGATACTTCCATTTCTGTGTAGGTTGAAATGCCAGATTTCAATGAGCTTGCTGCATTGCTCAATCATGAAGAGGTGAAACTAGGATTGGCTATAGGCTCTAACAGTTCCAAGAGCAAGGATGTTGTCTTTTATTTGAATCAACGCAGTCATGGCAGCTGTGGTAGAGGCTATGGTTCTGGTAGAGGAGGCTAGCAAAATGTATCTTATGGTCATAATAACCAGCACGTTTCAAATGCAAGAGGAGGTGGAAATTTCAGAGGTAAGGGGAAATCTAGCCCTAGAGGTAGAGGCTCCTGGTAGCAGTAGCACCCATCTGACAATCCTAATAAGGGTAAGGATTGTCACTATTCTGGAAAGTACGGTCATATTGCCAAGGACTATTGGAAGAAGCAGGGCAATCAAAGAGGCAAACAACATGGACATTATGCATCGTCCAGTCAGGTAGAAGATACATCTAGGGATGGATTGTTTGCCATGACATATGTGAAAGACAGGGCTACTAAGAAGTCTCATGAGGATGCAATTTGGTACATTGATTCGGGGGCATCGAATCATATGACACCTCATGGTGACTGGTTTACAGATATGGTGCCTGAGAAGAATGGCTATGTATGCATAGGGGATGACACGTAGCATAGCATTGAACATAGAAAAGAGGCAAAGTACATTTGGTAATCCATGATGGCAAGAAGAAGAACTTACATGATGTATTGCATGTCCCGTCAATTACTAAAAATCTATTGTCTGTGGGCCAGATGACTGAGCAGAATTTGCAGGTTAGGTTTAATAAGCATGGTTGCTTCATTGAGGAGTTTGGTAATGGGTGCAAATTGATTGCTCGTGGTCATAGGGGCAAGATGTTTACTATTGATGCCACTTTGCCACAACTAAAATCAGCCATGTTTGCCATGGCTCTGGCATGGTTAGAGATTTAGAAATATGGCATAAAAGAGTGAGACATGTTAATATTCATTGCCCAAGCTAGTATTCAACATCCTTTTGTGCCCATTTTCAACTCGCTCAATGATGATACATTGATTATCATAAGCAACATCAAATGGAGCTGAATTTTCAGTGGGGCTAATGACTGTTCAAGCAGCTAATCATGCTAAAATTTTACTTTCTTTTTGTTTAACTCATTAGATGTAACATTTTTCAGGAGCTTTAACTCATTAAATACCACATCCTGACTATATAGCACCTTTTTCATGCTCGGAACCCAAACTTTATAGCCCATTTCACCTTCATCTCCATAACCCATGAAGATGCCTCTATGGGATTTCATGTCAAGTTTAGTTCTGCTATCAAAAGGTACATGTGTGTCACGGGGACGTGAAATTTTGAGATGCTTTAATCCTGCTAGTAACATTTGATATGTGTAAGGTTGTTTAGAACCAACTGATGTAGAAGAAACAGCTTGTGACAGGTTTACCCAAGTTTCAGTATACAAATATCGGTCATGTCTGTGATGCTTGCCGTGCTGATAAATAGTCGAGGTTACCATTTGTCAGGTATGTAAAAAATAGTACGCAACCATTGTACTTAGTTCACTCTGATGTGTGGGGTCCATCCCATAATGCATCCATGGGAGGCTCCAGGTACTATGTGACATTTATTGATGATTACAGTCGCTATACTTGGGTTTATATTTTGAAAACAAAGGACGAGGTGTTTGTTATTTTTTAGCTATTTAAAAATCAGGTTGAAAAGAAATTTGATTGTTACATCTCTTACTTGAGATTTGACATTGGTAGGGAGTATGTGTCAAATGAGTTTGATAGTTTTTTGGCTGAAAATGGCATACATAGGCAGCTTACCTGCAGCTACACTCCTTAGCAGAATGGGGTAGCTGAACGGAAGAACATGGTATTGATGGAAGCTGCTTGGGCAATGATGAATGAGAAGTGTATGCCACTCTATTATTGGACTAAGGCTGTTATGACATCCATGTATATCTTGAACAGGACTCCCACTGCATGTATTCATGAGGTAATGCCATTTGAGAAATTGTATGGCTACAAGCTTGATGTCAATCACATGAAAGTATTTGGTTGTCTTGCTTATGTGCACATACCTAATGAGAAAATGAAAAATCTAGATTCGAAAGCACATAAGTGTGTCTTTATTGGATATTCGTAGGAGAAGAAGGCATACAAATGCTATGATCCCTCTACTTAAGATACATTAGTGAGCAAAGATGTCATCTTTGATGAGATGGACTCTTGGTATGCATCATCGACTGTAGTGCCATTAGATATGCCTTCTACACATGCATCTACAGTTGATTCGCAGCAGAGTACTACTTTGACAGGTCCTAGCAGTCTGATTATATCTCCATGGACAGGGAGATTATGAAGCTCTGGCTCACCGCCCACTAACACCAGTATGTCAGTGAGGGGGAGATATGGTATGATGGATAGCAAAGGGAAAGAAAAAGCTTTTGATGATGCATCTAGTATGATGACACCTGGCAGGATGAGTTTAGGTTATGACTCAATTGATAGTCTAGATAGTGAGCATGGTATTCCGATAGTGTATACGCCTGGCACTAGGTAGAGCAGGTACATTTCCCCCCATGAGAGAGGGTAATCGAGTAGTGCACCATAGCTTAGATGATTGTAGAGAGTCAGATACCCTATGGACAGGCTGACTTACATTGGTTTTTCTGTGAAGCATTTTGCTTATATGACAAAGGTGATAGAGGTTAAAGAGCCTGGTACATTTGCTGAAGTAGTAATGGATAAAAATTGGTGCACAACTATGTATGAGGAGATAGATGCTTTGGCTGAAAATAGTACTTGGGATCTTGTGCCACTGCTAGAAGGAAAGAAAACCATTGGCTGCAAATGGGTCTACAAGATTAAATACAAGTCGGATGGCAGTGTAGAGAGGTACAAAGTCAGGCTAGTTGCAAAGGGATATGCTCAGTAGAATGGCTTAAACTATGAGAAAACATTTAACCCTATTGTGACTTGGAAGAGGATGTTTATATGGATTAGCCCGAAGGGTATGTACACCCTGATATTCAACATTATGTATGTAAGCTGAAAAAAGTATTGTATGGGCTAAAGCAGGCTCCGAGAGCCTAGCATGCAAGGATCAATAATTACTTGTAGAGTTTGGGGTTTGATGTCAACAAGGCTGATCACAGTTTGTTTATGAAAAAGACAGGTAGTGTTGGTCATCTATGCTGATGACTTGATAATCATAGGTGATGATGACTTGGGAATAGAACATGTTATGCAGATGCTGAAATTTGAATTTGACATGAAAGACTTAGGTGAACTGAAGTATTTATTGGGTATTGAGGTGATCAAAGGTGAAAATGGTTTATGGTTGATGCATAAACACTATGCCATGGAAATGCTGAGGAAGTATGGCATGGTTGAATGTAAACCATTGGATACACCACTTGATCAGAATGTCAAGTTGGACATTAGCACTGGAGCTGAAATTGATGATGTGACTATGTACATGCAGATGGTTGGTAGTCTGATCTACTTGATTATCACTAGGCCGAATTTGAGTTATACAGTTGGGCTCATAAGTCAGTTCATGTAGAAAGCTTCTTCCTCTTGGGTTCCACTTCCCTTTCATCGAACAAGCTGTGGATTACAACAAGTGCACGAAATTTCTATGAACCTTTGATGTTGATAGGAATCGCGGCACTATAACAGTGAGGCAAGGAGAAGAAACCCACAAAGTTGAAGTCGAATTGATTCGCGAACTGGTGGAAAGAGCATTGGGCTTGGTTAACAAAATTGAGAGGTGGTCTAAAAGGGACATCTATAGCATGCTGGGAATGGACAAGGTCGTAATCCACACCAATGACAGAGTCAACCTAGCCAACATCCTAGACCCTGAGGTCACAGGGTGTAGGCAAATACAATCCACGCTCTGTTCTCCATTCAAAGGTACAATGTGTTAAAGAGCCGAATTGGAGTGCCATTGCTAAAGCGCCTCATGACTAGATACTTGGACAAAGTGAATTGGAACGGCTATGTGTGGAAGACCATTGAAGCTTCAGTAAAGGCACTAGCCACAAATACAAGACCAGCAAATGGGGAGTCTCCGGCTTGCACAGCACAAGGAAAGCACATAAGAAACCATTGGGCAAGGCCTCTGGCATAGGATTTTGAGGTGTCCTCACTGCTATCATCCAGGAGACCATTGGAGACTTGGAAAAGCCTGAAATAGTGGAAGAGACTCCAGAGCGCTCCACTACCCACGAATCACCAACCCATTCACCACTCCGAGTGTAGACCCTAGTCTCCTTCTCCACAGGAAACCTAAACGATGAGGAAGTAGCAAGGGTGGCAAAGAGAAGAAGTTGAGCAAGTTGCAAGGAAGAGGAAGCAGCTAGAAGAGTCAAACAAGCAAGAGGAACAGGACGAGTGGCTAAAATAGATTGAAGAAGAATCACGAAAAGTAGAGGAGAAAAGAAAGAGGAAGCAACTAGAGGAGGAGGAGAGGTTGAAAAAAGAAGATGATGAGCAGCTGGCCTTGGCTATGAGGTTGTCAATTGAGGAGGCCTCTTGCCCTCGAGAGCCAACGGAGGGAAGCCTAAGAGAAGAACTAGGGTCAAGCACCACCACATAAGAGAGGGCTCAAGAACCCACCGTGTTGGGCAAGGGAAAGGCCTTGCTACACCCACCATCTACAACCTTGACTGTTACACCTACAACCGCTCAAGAGACCTCAAGAGTCCAAGTGAACCAAAGCAACGTGGTGGCGTGGGTGCAGTACTTGCTGAAGTCAAAGCAACCAGGCTTAGTGCCCGGTGCTGGAAATCCTGCATGAGGAACAAAGAGGCTAGCTACAGGGGATGTAGAATCAAGGATGGACCCTAAGAAACCCGAGGTAGACACATTGACAACATCCGTGCCGCTAGCCTTGCCACCAGTAGCTCTGTATGATGAATATGTACAGAAGCTCCAAGGATAATTGGAGAATATGAAAGAGGAAAGAAAGGCTATCATAGCAGAGCTTGAGATTGAAAAAGAGGCGTTTGCTGCCTATCAACTCAAAAAGACAAAACATGTGACTATATATCAAAGGCTATTGAATGACTTGAAGAGAGAACTAGAAGCAAAGAAGGAGGTGGAGCTGAGAAAAGAAAAAGAAGGCACATAGGAACTCTGGTTGTTGGGGTAGGCCGAGAAGCTCCAGTTGGAGAAGGTAGAGGAAAAACCAACTTGGGGACATATTTTTCAAGCCTCATGTAGGGAAAAAAGGACATGGAAGAGGTCCTTGAGCAACTGAAAACAACCATCAATGAGCTCACAGAGGAGCTGAAAAAAGTAAAAAACTAAAGCCCACGCACAATACCACAAGGCAAAAATCCAAAAAGAACTACTGCTCAAGGAGTTGCAGGAGGTTAAGACCCGAAAGGATAAGGAGTCAACTAAGAAGATGCTAGAGGCAAATAACCAACTTCTTGAGGCTCTCTAAGAGTTGGAAAGACTACAAAAAGAGTTGGCCCTCCATAAACAAGACAAAGAAAAAAATGCTTGACACCTGGAAAGAACAAGAACAAGTAATGGCAGCGCTATCAAGAGTGTTGGGCGATAGTCAAAAGGAAGGATGGAGGAGAATTCCAGAGCCTGGGAAGAGAAAAATGTTGGAAGGGTCAAAGACTTGGCAGAACGCCTCGTGCTAGCAAAAAGTGGAAGGATCATGCCAAAGGCAAGGGCGGAGGCATCAGAGATGGGGTTAGAAGTCCAACAAGAGGCCTTCCTAAACACACTGCTTCATGTGACTCAGGTAGGAGATGAGGAAAACATAGAAGGCCTAAAGAAAAAAGCTAGAAATCACATGAAGAGCCATAAAGTACAGGCTCCAAGAACACACCCCCAGAACTCACTCAAGCCCAAGCCTAAAACACACCCCCAATACGGGCTCCAAGAACATACCTCGAGAACTCACTCAAGCCCAAGCCTAGAACAACAAAGGTGAATTCTGCTGCAGCAGGTAGGGCTCTCTAGAGAAGACTTGGAGCAGCTAGGAGTTGAAGGCCAAGAACAGCAAGAACAGCCAACCATGACCACCCAAGCGAAACCTTCAACTTAAGAAGGCCCAAATAATTAGGAACCATTGGATGGCCTC
The DNA here is from genome assembly GCF_053477565.2 of Lygodium microphyllum. Lineage (NCBI taxonomy): Eukaryota > Viridiplantae > Streptophyta > Polypodiopsida > Schizaeales > Lygodiaceae > Lygodium > Lygodium microphyllum. Next base: position 103,261,549 of record NC_141138.1, read on the forward strand.
GAAGGGCAAGTTGCAAGACAGAGGCCACCCTCATCAATAGAAGTAGGAGGCCAAGAAGAAGATCTGCCGGCCACTATAGAAAGAATCATTGAGGCCAAAAGAAAACACAAAGAGTTAGCTGATTTCACAAGATAATTTTTTATGCCAGGTCACAAGACATGTCCGAAGTCTAGATGCTGCAAACCGAGGAACAACTGCTGATCAAGTAAGCACTGGAATTAAACCATTGGGAGTGGTGGGAGAAGGGGGGGGCACACCATTTGAAATTGACTTATTCTATCCCACTGCCCTAAATCGAGTGCTACCCCCTCTAGTGGTTGAAGGAGCTATCTAGGTCGCAAAGAGGCTAGGAAAGCAATGGCTAGATGAGAAAGGAAACCCACACTATGGAGAAGAGAGCCTACTTGATACTAGGAGGATAAGGTCACAAAAGAGCCCAAAAAGGTCAAAGGCTATGAAGCCCAACCTAAATGGCACCAATGAATCTGGCAAGCACTCTTCTTGTGGTGCTCGATTTTGTTTTAATACGAGTTGTAAGAGGCGGAGGTAATTACATGTGGTAAGGAAGGCAAGGTCAGGGCATGTTGTGAACTCATCTAGGAAATGAGTGATGGAAGGCCGAAGGTCTTGAGCTCCAAAAATGAGGCACTCTTCAGGGCTGGAGGCGTTAATATTATAGATCAAAGGAATCGTACCTGCCATGCTTCCCTTACTCAAAATCCACAATGTGGTGTCTCGAGTAAGCCATGTAGGTAGGGTCATCCCTTTCATATAGTAGTGTATTGCAAAATGCCATCCATGCCTCAAAATTGTTTGCACTGGGGTTAACATCACCCCCTCCTAGTCAGGATGCCAGTCCCATGGCACTTATGGGCTTTGTTGATGAGGGCTCGGGTGGTTGAAGGGTTGTCATGGAGGTCAATGATGGGTCCCTGCGAGGATTGGACATGGAGAAGAAGCATATCAAAGTGGTTGAGGTTGCGGAGGCTGAGCGTGAGGTTAAGTGGGTGATAGGGCCTCCGAGGTCGATGGGTTGTTGGGGTTGGTCGAATTTACTTGGAAAGGGAAACAATGTGCACTGCTTAGGGGGTGTGTCTACCTTGCCGTGCAGTGCATCATGTCCGTGTCAGTGGAACAACTAGGAGTTGGGTCGAACAACTGGGAGTTTCGATCCCACACTTGAGAACCCAGTTCGTGTGGAGGGGAGATGCGGTGGATGTAGCTTAGGGAGACAAGTCTAACCAGTGTGAACTCCCTAGGTGTGTCCTATCCTTTGATGAGCTCTAAGTATGGAGTCGAGAAACAAAAGGGCTAAGGGACTATCGGCCAACTAAGGCCATCGGACGCACCTAACTTGAGAACCCCTAGGTGCAATGATTGTGGCACTCTGATGTTATAGTGGACTTCATTCATCCTTTCTCTTTTTCTTCATTTTCTCTTTTATTTTTCTTCTTCTTCTTCTTCTTCTTCTTCTTCTCCTTCTTCTTCCCCCTTTTTTTTCTTTCTTTTTCCTTTTGTATTCTTTTCTTCTTCTTTTGGTACAAGTAGGAGGAGACAAGCTAGATGTCATCCTCATGCTCTTTAGGAGCTTCACACAGGGGCCTAAGAGATTTGCTAAGGAATGTAGGGCTTAGCATGTAGCCCTTTTGATTAATCCTTACATTGAGTGGGGTAGTAGAGAGGCAACAATGGTTACATATTGAGAACCTACTATTACTCATATCTTCTAAGAGACTCATGCAAAATGCTGGCAAGAGAGTGGTTCTTAACATTAGGCAAGTCATTGCATAGCTATCTATCCCTAAATTGATGTCAAAATAGAGAAGAAAGCAAAAGGAAAATTTTAAAATACAGGACAAAGCAAAAAAAGGCGGCCCAACAGCAAAAATAAAAGGAAAAGGGGCCAAAATCACAAAGACACCTTAAAAACCTAGGGCAAGTGCAAAAATGGAAGAGGTGCATTTTAAAATGCAAAGGTGCCCCTAAATCTTTGTAAATGAATGCCAGGCTCCCTCCTATGCAATTTGTAAAGAGTAGATGGGCATGGTTGAAGCCACGATGTAAATAGAAGGGAATAGGAAAAGAAGACCTAGGCTAAAATGACCGGTCATGTAAAAAGGGGTGGGTGCCCAAAAGGGATTAGGGCGTGTATAAAAGCTAAAAAGTGAATAGAGAAGCTCATTCTTGTGTGTGGTGAAAATAGCTCTCCTCTTTTCTTCTTCTTTTTGGTTTTGCTTGCTTAAGCTTGTGCTTGAGGGAGGGAGTGTGAGGGAGTGAGTGTGTGAGGGTGAGCGACTGTGATAGAGAAGCTCTCCATCTTCTCCTCTCTTCTTCGTTTTCTCTTCTCTTCTCTTAACTCACACATGTGGTAATGGAGCATGGAGCTTGGAGCTTGAGGATTGAGCTCGCTTAAAGCTTGCACTTGGATCGTGGAGCTAACGGAGTGCTTGAGGGAGTAGGCAACTTGATCGGTATGGAGGTAAGCTCACCATACTCGTAGGTGTGAGAGTGTGTACGGCTATGTGAGAGGTAGCCATTGCACTTGGCTTGAAATTCTTGAACAATAAGTGATCCATGGGTCTTGGCGGTAAATTTTGTGTTAGTTTTTTTAGGCATAGCAAAGTAGTAAATTTTGGATAACTAAAATATACATTCCATAGTTTTGCATCTAAGATAGCCTATAAATCTACAACTACACATGCTATATCTTCCACATCTTTACCATCGTTATTGAGCTTGTATAACCCATGATATGATAAACCAAATGTAATATTTGTATCGCCAAATGAGAGATCATGAATAGTACAACTATCATGCATAAATTTGATAATCAAGCTAAACTTGGCAAGTGCAAATTTTGATAGCAAATACTTTTTGATTCATGGTATATATAAACCATCTAAAAGTGTAAAACTACTACCATTAATAGTAGTCAACACAATTTTGGCAACTATATTAATGGGATAAGAGGAGCTATTGGCACATAGAACAATACCACCCTTACAAATAGACTCAAGAGAAGTGAACAAAGTACATTACAAAGTAATATGCTTAGTGGCACCATTATAAAAGAACACATTTGAATCCACAACAAATATGTAAGAATCATGTAGAAAAACATCATAACTTCACTGTGCACTAAATGCACACTCTTTATCCCTTGCATAACAATTGCAGATTTTGAGATAGAAGGCAATGTATTTGCAACCTTCATACTAACCTCTTTGTTCTTGGCCTCTTTTGTAACTAGTTTAGGATAATCCTCAATGATACAATCTTACCTTTCAATGCTTGCAATAGCTTTTGCTATGATTTTTCTTATTATTATCATTAGCCTTCTTTGTTTGAATAGTATTTGCAAAATTTTGCTTACTAGTAAAAAAAAAGTAGATTTTTCTTTGCTTTTATAACTAGTCACAAAATCATTATGTGTGTAACACACAAAATGGACTTGTTTTGTCAATATTATTCTTCTTATAGCAAAATTAAAACCAACTTATGCAATGTCAAAGCATTGAGCTTTCCTATCATCATCAAAAGGAGAGTAGATACAAAACTTTGATAAGAATTTTGAATAATCTACAAAGCAAACTATTTGGCAAAATCTCATTTGTAGTAGTGATCAATTGCTCCTTGAGATCTTTGATCTTTGTCAAAAAACATTCCATTGAGTCACCTTCATCCATATATTCACTCTTTAATTGCCTATATAGGTAAGCAACATGGGCCTTGCTTCTTCCCTGATAGAAATATGTGAGTTTATCCCAAGCCTCTTGAGCTCTCTTAGATGAATAAATGCCTAGAATTGTGGTACATTTCATAGATCCACATGATTGAGGTTTAGACTATCAACATCCAGATGTGATGTAGTGCATCAATCCATAAAATCTCCATGTTTGCATCCAAACAAAACCCAAACCAAAAGAAATCCCAAAATTTTGATTAGTCAAAGGGCACTAACCTAACTAGACCTCACTAACCCTAAACAACAAAATGTTTGAGGCATAAACCATTAACTCTAAATATCTCATTTTTTGCATTAATATCTTGTATATCCATCGACCCAATTTCATAAACTTTGATAATCTTGAAGGGACCTTGCCAATGTATTTTTAACTTCCAATAAATTTATAAAAAATGACTACCATAAATTAGTAATAAACTCACATACTTTAATGTTTTGATTATGCCAAGCCTTTCAATGCTTTTGCATTGCTTCTAAACTTTGTAAGGCCAATAATAGCTCCTCCTCTAACTTCACCAATTGTAAAATCCTTCATTTCAATGATTCAACTTCAACTAAATGCAACAAAAGGGCTACTAATGTAGGTAACTCCTACTCAAAAGTAGTTATGCATGCCCAAAGTGCCTCATAAAGTCAGCCATCCAAGTCTCCTCTATGAGGAGTGTTGGTTTTGGTTAATATACCACAAATAGTTTGATTAGTCACTTCTACTTGGTTGTTAGCTTTGGGATAATAAGGCATTGATTTATGATACTTAATCTTGTATAATTTTGTTAACTCATCGATCAAACCATTTAAGAAATAGATCATTTTATGCAACACATTTCGCTCACCCTCATGTAATAAAAGAAATCCCCCTATCTCTCCATAGAATAAACTCGGGGCGGTCACTACATGTATATCCTCTACATCATGTGTGTTCAAGGTGTATTTATAAATATCCTTATATGTGAATTTTCCATGAATAAAACATAACCCTTTTCTATTCAATCGATAAATAAATCCTTTATATTATACCCTTTAGCATGTAAAAAATGTATAAAATGGTATTTTAAAAATACCTTATTTTGAACCCATGTGATGCACATATATATTCGTGAGTGACCTCCTCAAGAGAATAAACTTATAAATTGCATACTTTTTGCAATGATGAGGCAAATATCAATGTTCACTCTTCTCTTACACATCAGCGAACAAATACCCTCTCTTGGAAATAATTTATATAAGTAACCTCCTGATAATCCACATGAGCATACTTGCATTAATATTTACATTTTCTTCTATGCATCCACACTAGGTGGATATTGAGCTATACTAAGAAAATTAGCAATATTTGCATACCATGGAAGTTGTGTTTCCATAGTGAAAAGTGATGCATCAAGTAAATCATCTTCAACACATCGTCCTTGTTAAACATTGGCAATTGTGAAAGATGATCTACTAGAATATGAGCCCTTTTAGGATGGGTAATAATTTGCAACAACCACTAGTATATGGAACTTATCACTATTACCAACCATGGCCATTAACTGCACTTGATACAAAAGTTGCTTGCACAAACAAAAATCTACACAAAACCAAACTATGATATATGAAGCACAACATAAGGTGGATTGTAAAAGCCCTTACATGTAGAAATGATTATCATTAAAAAATCTACATAAAAGGATGAAACAACTTGTAGGCAAATGGACTTTGAAATGGATCCAAACAAAAAATTTGATGGCACCAAGTCCACTAGGCCATCTCACAATATTAGTCGACATATGAATGCTTATTAGATCTTATCCCAGTCAAAGGAGATGAAGCAAAGGGTGTTGATGACACTGTCTAAGAGATTGAAGTCCCCTTCGATACTAATTATTGGATTTAGGGTGCAATGCACACACACAACTTGGAGATGAAGAAGCTTAAGAGTACACAACACAAAGTGTGTCGAGTGGTATACAAGTCGAAGATTCACAAGATTAAGTATGCCCTAGGACCTCTTAATGAGGTTAAAAAGTGCCATAATGGTCCTAAGCGTGTTCACACACATCACTATCAATATATGGTAACACCATGACCATCACAAATTTTTGTTTTATAGTTTGCTAGTAACACTCTCTTACTATCGTGCTATTGTATACTCTTGAACATCTACATTTATTGTTTATTCAATATGTTATCATCATTGCTTGTACTTGTTATTGTGGCATTCATACTTGTGGTAGCTAAGTGACCTTTAGGATAGCCACTTTGGGATCATACTTAGTATGTTCAGAGTTTCAACATCCAACTACCATGATCACCTACACTCTAAATGAAAGATGGCACTCTCCCTCAACTTGCTCCCATGAAATACTAGCTATTCGATAGTCTCCACTACTTGAGTACACTTAGTTGCATCTCTTTTCTTTATTCACCCTTCATTCTCCAAACTCTTCTGTTTCATTTTGTTCTTGCATGTATTCACTATGTAATAATCATATTCATATGCTCATTGTGTTTTCTTGTCAACCCCTTGTGTAGGCTTACATAAGAGAGCTAGCAAATTCTTGTTATCATAAGGGAGCTACCAATTCCTTATTATTGTAAGCATATATAGAACCTAAGTGTGGCTAATAAGGTGAGTCCTTCAATGTTGTACATCATGATGTAACTTTTTAAGCACAAGCCAAAGATCACAAAGGCCTCAAGAACCTAGGTACCAAGCTTCCATCTCAAATGCAAAAAAGAAGGGTTTATAAAATTGAATTTCTATTTAGGGGGCTCAATTAGGTTAAAATACCACGTAGTTAAAAGTTTTTTAGCAATATTGATTTGTAACAAGGAGGGGTTCTTGTTAGTAGCATAATGGGAGCTTCCCATCCCCCCTTGCTCCCCCTTCTCTTCATGCCTCATAGGCATTCTAGTGTGTGAAAACTCTTATAATTTGGCCATGGCAATGAATGAGGAGAGTTCATTGGATAAAAAGTCCAATTGAACTCACTACTCTAAAGATATAGTTCATGCCTTAGAATATGCATGACCAAGTGCAAGTAGTTAAATTGACCTATGTAGGTTGTAATAGGCAAGTTCCATGATGTGCGTTGATGCAACATCCACTCCAAAAAGACCACTAACTCTCGAAGTGCATATGGTATCCTCAAAAAGAGGGGGACTAAGACTCTAGCAAGTTTGCCAAACATACAAGATTCTTCTCTCTCTCATCTTTGAGATTGCACATTGGGCCCCAACATAGACATAGATGGCACATTAGGCCCCACCATAAGCGTAGACTTGTGCTTGTGCGTGCGTGTGTGTGTGTCCTGTATGGAGAATACACATTCGGTCCTGCCGTAAACTAGACTTATGTGTGTGTGTGTATGTGTGTGTGTGTGTGTCCTGTATTGAGAATACACATTGGGTCCCACCGTAAACTAGACTTATGTGTGTTCACATCCACTTGTGTCAATCGATGCTGCGCGTGGCACGGTGCTTAGGTGGTTAGGAATTCGGGGCCTGTGAGATTGGTTTTTTGATTTGACCTTGAGAAGGCAAGGGGACTTCTGTCGGGTGAAGGCGCCTCTCCATATAACGAGCTTTTTTTTTTTTTGTTTTATGTTTTCGTATGCTTTCTATTTACAAAAAATACAAAGAAAAAGGCTTGTTGTTTCCTCTACTCTCTCATGAAAACAACACAACAGGAGTCTACTTATGGTGGGCTGGTTGGAGGCTTGGAGCTTTTATCTCTCTGCTGATCTCTCCTCCCCCCCCCCTCGTGTATGTGTCTGTGTGTGTATGTCTCCCCCCGTTCCCCCCCCTCTCTCTCTTTCACTCTCTGTCCTTTGGCAGAAGCACACAGGCACATACATACAGCCTCGCTTCTAGAGCCTCACTTTGAAGGAAGAAGGGAAGCGAGAACGGCCCGATGCTGCCCCTTTGCCTGCTCCGTTCGAAGCCAGAAAGCATAGCAAACCAGGGACGTGGAGGGCCTTCTGCTATCCAGCAACAAGCAGAGAGCGTGACGACGGGCGTTGCAATAATGGAGGAGAATTGTCCTCCCCGTAACTTATATCTCTAGCACGCACCGCAGGAGAGACACAGAGGGGGCCCGTTTGCCATCCCATTCCTTCCTCTGGTGTCAAAATGCCCTTGCTGCCTGCAGAATTGCTCTTTGATCCATGTCTTGCTTGCGCCGAAGCTCGCCTTGGGCTCCGCTGTCTGCAATTGTAGTGCTTGTTGCCATAGCTTTTGCTTGCCTTCACCGGCCTGTTTCCCATTGTAGGCTATGGCGGATGTGGAAGTAGCTGCCTGGCTCAAATCTCTACCATTGGCACCTGAGTACCGCCCCACAGAGGCTGAGTTCGCTGATCCCATCGCCTACATTACGAAGATTGAGGCCGAGGCTCGCAGCTATGGCATCTGCAAGATCATCCCTCCTCTCCCCAAAGTCCCCAAGAGGACGGTCATGGCTAACTTGAACCGCTCGTTGCTACAGTCACAGGATGAAGCCTTGTGCTCTGGTGCCACCCATGGGATGTCGCCCACTGACAACTTCCCATGCTTTGTGGACTGCAATTCATCTGGTCTGGGAGGACGCAGTACTCGCCGTCCTGATTCTGCCCGGAGTATGTCAGGAACAGGTTGTTTGTTGCGCAGTATGTCTGGCACAACAACCTCACGCAGTATGGGGGGGACTTTGCAACCAAGGACTCGAACCACATTGCCCACTCATGAAAACACAGGAGACCACAATAAGGCAAAATTCAATACAAGAAGGCAGCAGTTGGGTTGGAGTGCCAAACGATCCAAAGGGCAGCTGCAGGCCCTAGCGCAAAAACTTGTGTGGCAAAGTGGGGAGAGCTATACTATTGAGCAGTTTGAAGCCAAGGCACGGCAGTTTGCAAAATCACGGCTCAAGACGACTAAAGAGCTGCCCCCATTGGTAGTCGAGACTTTATTCTGGAAGGCAGCAGCTGATAGGCCCATCACTGTAGAGTATGGTAATGACATCCCTGGTTCAGCCTTTGGAGAGCCATCTCAACAGATCAACTTACGGAATGGTTTAGATCGTCATTTCTGTGGGGAGAAACGGAAAAGAGATTGTGACCCTTGTACAGAAAAGGCCAAGCCCACAGAATTTCCGGATGAACCAAAACCTGAAGATTCTGGTTATGAGAATCCAAAGAAACACGAAGGCATGGATGATGATTCACAACAACAGCAGCTTACAAGAGTATCAAAAAATCCAGAGACTAAAAGGGGCACTTCATTTCTTCATTTGAGATCAGTTTCAAAGCGGCGGAGAAAACGTGCAATAGGAGATTCAGTTGTAGAAAAAGAGGGTGGAGCAGGATGGAAACTTGCTAACAGCCCATGGAATATGCGTGTTATGGCTCGAGCACCAGGCTCTCTCTTAAAGTATATGCCTGATGAGGTACCTGGTGTGACCTCACCTATGGTGTACATTGGCATGCTATTCAGTTGGTTTGCATGGCATGTTGAAGACCATGAATTGCATAGCCTTAACTATTTGCACACGGGAGCCCCAAAGACCTGGTATGCTGTTCCAGGAGACGCAGCTCCAGCTCTAGAAGAGGTGGTGCGTGTGTTTGGGTATGGAAACATCCTTGAGCCAGGAGGTATTTTTGCATATGTTCTGCATCTGAACACATAGAAAGTGTGTTTACAAGTGATTTTGTTCCATTGATGGTCTCTCATATCATCAATATTGTTGTTCTGTGTGATGTGTGAGCTGATCTCCTTTTCAGTTTGTGAATGTATTCATTACAAAAGGGATGAGCAAAATAATAGATCCAATATAATTATTGTGTCCACATTTCTATACAGCTGCATTTGCGTTGCTGGGTGAGAAGACGACAGTGATGTCACCAGAGGTCCTAATTGCAGCAGGTGTACCTTGTTGCAGGTACTTCTGAAGATTTCTTTAATGCAGGGCCTTGACTAAGTTTGGAAGTTTGTTTCATTTTCTGATTTGTTTCTTTTCTGGTCTTTGTCAGGCTTGTCCAAAATGCAGGAGATTTTGTTGTAACATTTCCAAGGGCTTACCACCTCGGTTTCAGTCACGGTCTGTTTACTTCCTTTATAATTGTAATGACTTTTAGTTTATATGGACACTGAGCACGGTCAGCAAGGACCTTGGACAACTTGTCTTTTGATTGCATGTTTATCGAGTGCAAATGCTTTAATTCTTGGCACAATCAACCGTAGTTTTGACTTCTCTGACATGGCTTTATTCTCATGATTAGTCTATTCTGAGTATGTACTGTATTTCCTTTGAGACAAACATTCTTTGATTTTTCCTTTTTGCAAGGTTGATTTGCAGCTATCACTTTCTCAGTATGGGTCTGATTAGGTCTTACCTCTGAAGCTGTGTTTGCTCTTGAGACTTAATTTGGTTGATTGAAGCCTCCTTTACTAGTGCTCTGTGGAATTTATTTGCGAGCAATATGTATGCTAGTTGCTGGCAACTGTTTTATTATGAACCCCTGTAGCAACATCTTGGCATCACCTCTCTTGAACTAGGTTGTGGTTATTCTTCATTGCCTTTTTTGATGTATTTCATGACGTTCTTCTCATTGTTTGTGTCTCATGTCTCACCTGTAATTTCTTCCGGCAACTAGTTATGCATCCTGTGTCACTAAATCTGGGTAGTTACAGCAAACGTCTGAAAACCTTCCTTTAGGGTCAAAACTACTACTTAAAGTAATACAAGTACTTATGAAAAATTTATGTCGAGGGCACATGATGCATAATGCATAGGTTGACAGGTCAATTTTGGCTGCATATATCAATGAATTTTGCCAATGATAATTGTCTGCATATGCTTGCTTTTCTATGAATAGACAGGAAAGCAGGTTTGACAATTGATATGATTTCGCAGCCCAAGAGTGTTAAGGGATTAGCTATTCTGACTGATTGTGTGGTGAGGAGCAGGTAACAAGATGTGTTTTGTTGTGAGATTTTCTCAACAAAGCTATCTTTGATCTGCATCTCACTCACTTTGTTGTGAAACCTCTTTGAGTTCTGGGGTTGAAAACACTAGTTACTCCCATGGTCGTGGAGGACAAGTGTCTTAGAATAAGCTACAAGGTCTTTGAGCATCTACACAGCAGAAGAACAAGAAAAGTTGGGAAGAAACTCCTGCGTAGGGGTTCCATCTGAGGTATCACCAACTATGGTTGGTGTCTAGTGACTGATGCCCTATAAACATAAGCTAACTGTGAGCCTTGTACATTAGGATTGTCCTGGACCTGACAATCCTGTGCTCCTGTGATCTTCAGAGGGGGTCTCATAACAATAAATACGTGCCAGATTCTGGCTCGAATTGGTCTCTGCAACTCGTTCATTATCTCTAACAATGACACTACACAACAAACTTACAAGATCCTAACCAGGCCAAGGCAAAACCATTCTTACTAAGCAGGTGTTAAAATGTGGCTAGAGCCTGCATCAACCACATGCCATGACAGGGTGAGAATGTGTGACCTGCAGGGCCCAACACACAGGAAAATACCGAAAGAAATTCTTGTGAAGGTCTTGTTTGGAGGCACGGTCTTGTTTGGAGGCACGTGTGCCATGCTACATCTGTATCAACCATTGTACATACTGAAATGAGAATAATGTCACATGCTTTTGATCCCAGAATTACAAGGAATGTTATGGTCAGGTTACGCAAGTCCTTCCAGCTTCCATGGCTAGTCGTTGTGTGCCAACCACCTCTGAAATTGTACCTCAGGCTAGTTAAGTCTCCTTGATGAGTTTGCAAAGACAGCTTAGCGTTAACTTTACTTGTCCTATGCATTGAGGCCCTTGCCTAAACCTATTTCTAGGCATTAAAGTTAAATTTCTATCCTTACATATTACAACTCCATTTATGTGATTCATGTAATTTTGTCTTTTTCTTTGGTGCATGTCCCAATGTATACTTATGTATTGTTACCTGTTACTGTAAGAACAAGTATTCAACAACGACTTCAATTCTTGATTTAAAGCTCGAGGCCCAATATTAAAAGTCAACCATGAATATGCACTATATCATAGTACACTGTGTAAAAGTTGTTCATATTTTTGCATATTTGCCCAAAATTTTCATTCTCAACCACCAATTGCTAAATCCTCAACATACATCCGATGTGCCTCAACTTGGATTTCTTAGAGAGGTGGTCACCTCAAATCTTGGCATTGAACCTTTTAAGCTTATTTTGTAAATCAGTGACACCTTAATAAATACATGCTAAAAATCGGCATTTTTTCCCACTGACGTGATCATATACTCATATAGAATGCGATAAATAAGATGAAGGATGCAAGGACACTTGGTTGATGTTGCTTTAATGGCCATAGGTTGCAATTAAGAGCTATTGTGTTACAAATATGCTCTTGAAAATAAGGATTGGTGGGCTGCAATCAGAATCAGTTGCTTCCACGAACAAGACAGATGTGGAGTTGGCTTGGCAGGTGTGGGTTTGTATGACTTACTCTTGATGTGCTGTGCTATCAGTACTACTTGTGTTGCATGCACAAACTCAAAAGAAAAGCTGATAGTAGTGTTTAACACTACAAAGGATGCCTTGCTGTGGACAGCTATGCTGAATATGGTGTTAAGCTACTTCAAAATTAGCCTAAAAGATGATCTGAAATTATGGGCTAATTCTCTTGGCTCTTGTACAACCCCAAAACATTTTCTATATCTGAGGGTGCAGAGTTAGCAAAATGCAGATTCGCTGATGATGGTGTAAGGAAATGCAGCACATCCACCCAAAACGTGGATTTGAATGTGATTGCCCAGCTGTGGATCAGGATCGCTAGGGCTGAAAATGATGTTACCCAGCTATTTGGAGCAAGGTAGCCACAAAACGTTTCATCCTTGAAACGTTGTGTTTCACCCCAAAATGTTTCACCTTTGGGCAAGTCCCAAGTGTGAAACGCCAAGTGAAATGGTTAAGTAATACATATATGAGTTACAACTTGCACATTTATACCATGCGAATCCTTTCATATCAATAAATGATGTATATCTTAGATACAAAGTGTCCAAAAAGCTCAAAAAAGCAATTTTTTTTTTCAATTTAAAAATCATGTTTCAGTCAGCCATTTCACTCAGGGCATTTCGCGTTTCAGTGTAAACATTTCAAGCATTCCAGGCGTTTCGCGTTTTAGTACCAATGAAACACGTTTTGTGGTTATCATGGTTCGGAGTGAAGTTGACCTTGAAGATGAGGTTGTGGCTGCTGTAGTAGGGTAGGAGAGCATTTAAATTGCAGAAAATTAGGTTGAGATGGCTAGCAACTGACATATGCAGCAGATGGAAATCATGGATGCCACATGGCAGCTGGCGAAAGTAGCAAAATGGTGTGGACGAGGGTAGAAGCTGATGGTGACAATTGCGGACACAAGGGATTAAGAGTGATATGCACACTAAGGCCCTTTTAAGAAACATGTTGATTTGTCTAGATTGTCGTACAACTATCTAGAGTCATACAAATCGGATAAAATGCCTTTTTGGGGCTTTTTTAATGAGCCAAAAAAAATCCCAAAAAAAGATAAATTAGAGGCAAGATTTTGTTGCTTAACACCCCCCTACAGGGTATGGTAGATTAATCCCTAAAGCCTCATGGAAGACTTGAAACTTTTTAGTTGGAAGAGCCTTTGTAAACATATCTACCATGCTCTCTTGTGTCGGGATATAAGTTGAGTTGACATCTCTAGCATGGAGCCTTTGATGGAGTGCGCGGGTAGCGAAAGCGTGAAGATTTGCAGCAGAGAAAGTGAGCAGGTGAGTGAGAGTAAGAGTAAGAGTAAGAGTGACAAACTGATTTGGGTGTACCAACAATGTGTTGGTACACAAAGAATAAAATGTATTTATACTTAGGGCCCGCAAGGGTGCATTCACATGTACAACATAACAATACACGTGTAAAATACACGGAGGTGAATAAAGGACCTTTACATCCCAACAACCTCCCACTTAAAGGTCCGGAGTGAACCTTTAACCAACTCCCACTAGTCGTATGCAATGCTCATGCTGAGCCTTGCCTAGACTTTTAGTGAGAACATCTGCAGGGTTGTCCTGTGTTTTGATCTTGGTCAATGTGATTAAACCATCTTCCAGAATCTGTCTGATAAAGTGATATCGCACATCAATATGCTTTGTGCGCGAATGATACATGGCATTCTTAGCCAGATACACAGCACTCTGGCTATCACATCCCAACATTGGAGTACTCATAGACATGCCAAGATCCTCTACGAGTCTGCTCAACCATATAGCTTCCTTAGAAGCTTCAGTAGCTGGTATGTATTCAGCTTCAGCAGTACTCAGTGCTACGATGTTCTGCAACCTGGAGCACCAAGAGACGGCCCCTCCAGCAACTGTAAAGACATATCCGCTAGTGGACCTGCGAGTGTCTAAGTCACCTGCCATGTCTGCATGACAATAACCCTGTAGATTAAGTGCACCCTGCCCATAGCAAATACACTTTCTTTGTGTACCCTTTAGATATCTAAGAATACACTTGACAGCCTCCCAATGTGGTTTGCCAGGATTTGACATAAACCTGCTGACAACTCCCACTGCATGAGCAATGTCTGGACGAGTAGCCACCATAGCATACATAAGAGAGCCACAAGCTGATGCATAAGGGACTCCCTTCATAGCATTGGCTTCCATGTCATCTTTTGGGCTGTTGGCTTTACTAAGCTTAAGGTATGGAGGTAAGGGTACTCCGAGAGGCTTAGCTTCAGCCATGTTAAATCTGTCCAGTACCTTTTCAATGTACTTTTCTTGAGATAAGAACAGCAATTTCTGCGTTCTATCCCTACGAATCCTCATGCCCAATATATGCTCTGCATTCCCCAAATCTTTCATGGAAAAAGCTGATTTCAGCTGATCTTTGAGGGCATCCAAGCTAGTCTTTCTCTTCCCAGCTAGCAACATATCATCCACATATAAAACAAGTATGATAGGACTGCCATCTGTATCCTTTTTCATATACAAACAATGATCTGCATGGCTGCGTGTAAACCCATGAGAGAGCATAAAAGTGTCAAACTTTTTGTACCACTGCCGTGGTGCTTGTTTCAGCCCATATAAGCTGCGTTTTAGTTTACACACCAACTGCTCTTTTCCAGGAACTACAAAACGCTCGGGCTGTTTCATGTAGATCTCCTCATCAATGTCACCATGTAGAAAAGCTGTTTTCACATCCATTTGGTACAGCCCTAAATCCAATACGGTAGTGAGAGCAAAAAGCACACGTAGTGTGGTCATCTTCACGACAGGTGAGAAGACCTCCTGGAAGTCAATCCCTTCCTTCTGTGCATACCCTTTGGCAACCAATCTTGCCTTGTACTTGGGTTTCCCATCAACTGTCTTTACTTTGTAAACCCATTTGTTTGGAAGAGGCTTTCTTCCTTTGGGCAACGACACAAGATCCCAAGTATCATTAGCATACAGAGATTTAATCTCTTCTTGCATAGCTAGCTCCCACTTATTGCTGAATTTGCATGACTTAGCCTCTTTATATGTCAGAGGTTCACCCTCATCAGTAAGCATCACATAATGCAAAGAGGGATCATACCTATGTGGCTGCCTTCTTAGGCGTGTAGACCTGCGTACCCAATGATCTACATTCTCAGGAATCGGATCTACATTTGGAGGCATGTTATTTTCAGCATTTATTGGCTGCTGTAAGCCATTTTCAGCATGCTGTTCATGCTGTACAGCACCTTCATTTTCATTTCCAGCACTTGCATTTTCATAATCAGCAAGTCTATCTTGCTGTCCATGACCTCCCTGTGCTTCTATTTGCTGTCCATCATCATCTGGCTCAAAGATAACCGGCTGATCATCAGTTTCAGCCTGTGGTACAGCACCATGAGGCTCATCATTTGAAGTAATAGGTGGCTGCGAATTCTGAAATTTGACCTTTTTCATGTCTTCATCAGAGGCTAAAGTACTTTTCAGCAACTTTGCCTCATTAAACACAACACTACGGCTGCGAACAATTTTCTTGGACTGCGGTAGCCACACTCTATAGCCAAATTCACCCTCATCACCATAGCCCATGAAAATGCCTTTGGTGGATTTCGAGTCAAGTTTATTCCTCAGCTCATCTCTAACATGCACAAAAGCATCACAACCAAATATTCGTAAATGGTCATATGAGGCCGGTTTGCCAGACCAAACCTCCTCAGGGATGCCATTATTTAAGGACCTGTTTGGAGAGCGGTTGCAAATGTGAACCGCGGTTTTAAGTGCCTCTCCCCAAAATTCATGAGGGAGATTAGCAGTGGATAGCATGCACCGCACTCTCTCACATAGGGTCCTATTGTATCTTTCAGCCACACCATTTGAAGAAGGGCTGTAAGGGGTTGTAAGCTCCCTCTTGATCCCATGCAAGTCACAAAAGGACTTAAATTCATTAGATGTGAACTCACCCCCATTATCCGTTCTCAAGCATTTCAACTTTCTACCTGTCTGAGTGGTCACGAATGCATGAAAAGTTTTAAAAACAGCAAACACTTCACTTTTCTTTTTCAACAAATAAACCCAAATCTTCCTGGAACAATCATCAATAAAAGAGGCAAAGTATGCAGCACCACCCAACGATTTCAAAGGCATGCTACATATATCAGAATGCACTAAGTCCAAGACATTTGACTTACGGGAGACACCAGAGTAAAATGAATTTTTCATTTGCTTTCCAAACTGACAGTCATTACAAAAATCAAGTTTAGAGCCTTTTCCATCAACCCTCTTCAAAGAGGTAAGGACATCAAGTCCTTTCTGGCTCATATGGCCTAATCTCTTATGCCATAACTCCAAATGACAGCCAATTTCAGCAACTGCAAGAAACTTGCCATTCAAAGCTTTACAGTGCAGACAATAAAAAGTGCCCTTCTTGGTTCCTTTAGCAATCAGCATGGAACCCCTTTTAAATTTCCACAAACCACCACCAAACAGTGTGGTGTAACCATGCAAGTCAAGCTGTCCAACAGATAGTAAACTCTTCCTGATGCCAGGCACATATGTGACATCTTTCAACACAAGTTCTTGCCTATTATCCAAAGACAAGTGTATGGTGCCAATCCCATCAATGCTGCAAGCATGATTATTTCCAAGGTAAACCTTGCCATAACAGCCTGCATCAAAAGTAGCAAAGCACTCCAAGCATGGAGTCACATGGAAAGAGGCATCAGAGTCTACAATCCAAGTCTGAGTGACACCATCATCAACTGACAAAAGTGCATCAATCACATCAGCCTTGGTGATCTGCATATCGTGCATGTGACATACAAGGGCATCATAATCCACTGCACATAATACATCAGCCTCTGCATCCGAGAGCTCCTCTATGACAACACTGGAGGCCACATTGGCCTTTTCCTTGCCTTTGCCTGTCTCAGATGCATCTGTCTTTTCCTCTTTCTTCTTTTTGTCTCCTGCATTTTTCTTTCTCTCTTGTTCCTTCTTGTAATACCTGCAATCAGGCTTCTTGTGGCCCTTCCGACCACACTGATAGCATGTAACATTACTCTTTTCTTTTCCTTTGCTCTTGCTCTTGCTTCTCTGTCCAGCATTTGCATTTTTCTTTTCAGCCCTGCCTCTAACATTATAAGCTGAGTTGCTGCCTTTTCCACTAGACTTACGTCTAATTTCTTCATTCAAGATCGAACCCTTCACACCATCATATGTGAGATTGGGGTTATTATTGAGAGAAACAACCAAAGTCTCCCAAGGGTCAGGCAATGTCATGATCAAAAAGATCGTCCTCAACTTATCATCAAAATCCAAACTTGCATCCTTGAGCTGATTTAAAATGCCAGTAAATGCACTCAAGTGCTCAGCTGTAGGCTTGGACTCATCCAACCGCATATTCACCAACTTGCGCATTAAATGCACCTGATTAACAGGTGTGGTGATCTCATAGGTAGTTTTCAACTTCTCCCATATTGCATGACCAGTGTCTAAACCCTTAATGTCTGTCATAATGTCATCAGTGACACCCATCTTTATATAAGCCACAGCCTTTTTATTGACTTTGGCCCAATCCGCCTCAGACATTTGTGCGGGTTTATCCTTTTGCAAAGCATCCTCACAATCCTTTAAGAACAATATGCCCTGCATACGATCTTTCCAAATATCAAAGCCCTGACCATCAAATCGCTTGATTTCCATCAAACTTTTAATGTCAGAACTGGAAGAAGTTGCAGCCATTTTTATCACAAGTATAAGTGTAAATGCACTGAACTGCAAGAGCACAAGCTAAATCAGCAAATACACTGTTGTTCTTGCATTCATTAGCAATAATCCTTTGCTGTTTTTACATAAACCAGCCACTGCACAAGCAAATAATGCAGAAATTTATCAAATTCTGCATAAAATCCCAAATTTCCAGGTCCAAATGTGCGCAAATGTCAGCCAAACTGACTCAGCTGAGCAAAATTACATCAATACATGAAAAGGCCCAATTTTTCTTGGTCCAATGCCAAGAAATTTTACTCGGATGAGGAAAATTTCAACAAATTTGGAAAAATCCCCAATTTAATTGAGGTCAATGCGCTCAATGTCTGCAATTTCTGACATAGATGTCACTGTCAAGCATAAACAACATCAAATGTGGGAAAAGCCCCAAATTTCCAGGCTCAAATTTGCACAAATCTGAAAACTGTGCTTCCACGCGCGAACCCCCGTCAGTAAGGGGCTGCTTGCAGGAAATTTAAAAAAATGAAGGAAAAATGCCTGAAAAAAGTGACGAATCTACTGCCGTTGACCAGCCGCCTGCTGTCGTGATCTGGAAACTGCCGCCTGATGCCACGGAAACTGTCGCCAGCCTGTCGCTTGATCAAACACGACCTGTCCTGCTTCCGCCTGATGAAAAAGACCTGTCCTGCTGCCGCCTGATCAAAAAACGACCTGTCCCTGCCTGCCAGGTCAAAAACGACCTGTCGCCTGACTGAATCTACTGTCGCCTGTCAAAAACGACCTGTCTTTGCCTGCCAAGTCAAAAACGACCTGTCGCCTGTCAAAAATGACCTGTCTTGCTGTCGCCAGGTCAAAAAACGACCTGTCCCTGCCTGCCAGGTCAAAAACGACTTGTCACTTGGTCAAAAAACGACCTGTTGATTTCGCGCGAGCGAAACATTGGAGATGTCTCACCCGGACTCCGAGGAGCGCGAGCACCTTAACTGAAGCTCTGATACCAGTTGTTGGAGTGCGCGGGTAGCGGAAGCGTGAAAATTTGCAGCAGAGGAAGTGAGCAGGTGAGTGAGAGTAAGAGTAAGAGTGACGAACTGATTTGGGTGTACCAACAATGTGTTGGTACACAAAGAATAAAATGTATTTATACTTAGGGCCCGTAAGGGTGCATTCACATGTACAACATAACAATACACGTGTAGAATACACGGAGGTGAATAAAGGACCTTTACATACCAACAGCCTTTCCTTGCATCGTGATAATGCACCTCAATGTGTTGTGTGTGAACATGGAAAACTAGATTCCTTGCAATTGCCATAGTGCCAAAGTACCAAAAGTGTGTCCTAATATGGGACTGTTTTGCTATTGTTTAAAGTTCAAACACTTGTATAAGCACATGAGAAGGGAAAGTGTAACATGCCTACTTAGCACAATCTTGATGGCATGTTTTAGTAGTCCATCCAAAGACATGTCTAGGTAGTGCCATTCACACCTCCCATGGGATAACTGGGCTTTATTACCTAGTGTCTTTTGAGTCTATCTCGTAGGAGATGCTTTGCCTCAATTCCACAAGGATCAACTTGAGGGTCTTAATTGACTTCTAAGTCTCCTATTAGAAATTCTAGCATTGGATAAGAGTAGTCACTTATGCTAACATTCAAGCCGAAACGGACTAGTGCCGTAGTGGGTTCATTGAGATGTGTCAACCAATCTATCTATGAAGAAATACCCTAACGTAGAAACATAAATGAAAGTGTACGACAAAGCATAAACTCAACATAACACAATTAAGGTTAGGATAATTGAGAGACAATGAACATAGTGAAGATTTGAATGAATGAATGAATACTAAATATACAATGCTCATGTAGTAAACAAACATTGTAGGGAATGAAAACTATACCTCGAATGCTTGTGTCTTGAGGACCAAAGTAGATGTAATAAGCTGGAGAGAGTGTCATACTTCTGATGGTACCAAGTCGTACAAGCTGTGAGGTAGGATGGGTGAAGAAAGTATGGGATAGCTTTGGTTGAGATGTTCTTTGCGAGTAGGGTATGGACAACAAAGTTCTAGTACTTGAAACTTGCAAAAACAAGATTGGGTTGAATGGCAGGCAGCCTACCTATTTATAGAAAGTTTTGAGACCTTAAATCTCTCCTTGTTTTAAACTTTCTCGAATTGCTTTCAGTTTTGGGATTTTTCATGAACTAAGCATTTTTGGGCTATTTAAGAGGCTAATTCGGTATGTAATGCTTATTTTAGCTCAACACCCTTGCTGAGGCCCAAAAGTTGAGCTAGAAAGAAAGGCAAACACAAAGTGTTGTGTGGTTTTACCCCAAGACGTCTCACCCCAAAGCAACTCGGGGATTAAACAAAGGGTGCATGTTGGCTGCCTAGTGGTCTACTAAGACTATAGATGTGATGTTTATCTTACAAAGGAAGTCCAAGTGGTCACCCCAAAGAGATAGGGCATTGACCAAAGGGTGTATGTTGGCTACACAGTGGCCTAGCGAGTGCTGCAAAGGCAGATGAAACCACAATGTTTTTTTTTCTGTCGAGTGGATGTTTGAGGGTTTGGCTAAAAATGAGAGATTGCGATCGATGAAGTAACAGGCAAGAGACTACTGGTCACACCTAAAGATATTCACAAAATAAGCAAGCTAGCCCTACTACTACTAGGTGTCAATGATGAAGGAATAAGTAAGGCGTGTGAACCAAATGAAACGAGCCTTCCTCCTTGGAGAGGGTGGAAAAAACCTGATTTAACAATAATTACATTAAGTAATTAATTCACATAAATTGAAAATACACACTTTACCACTTTAATCTTGGACAATCGATAGCTTGTTGGTCCCAAAATTGACATCCCTTGTGGTATTTCTTTAGCTTTTATTGCAAATGGATGGAGTACAATTGAGAATATGTGATCACCTCCACTAATTCAAGTGTCTCTTGTTGTTAAAACTGACTAGTAAGCCTTCAAATCAATTTGCCCCTTGGTTTGCTTAGGAAACTGGCCTTCTCTCTACTCATTGCGAGATAAACTTAGCCTTGAATCTTCATGACATTCTTTAATTTCATCTGTTGGAATTTAAGTCCTAGGCTCTCAATTTTGAGCACATATCCCAAGGTGGCTGTAAAACCCTAATTTTTGCTGTAAATTAGGGTTCACAGTAGAGATTTTCAAATACTTGCACCTTTGATAACTCTAATTACCAGAAAATGTTGAGGGGAGTTTGATAAATGGCTATAGGATGAGAGAGAATGCCAATGATAGAAAAATTTTAAACTTTCATTACGAGAAAATAGAAGAAATTAATTGTTGCTCTGTCTAGATAGATATGAAAGTTGTCTCCATTGATGGAATGTACCGAATACATGTTCTTTGGCTAAAGTAGCTCTCAAACTACTATCACCTACTACTGTAGTCTCTTTAGTGCATGTGACTTGCTCTTGGAGGGTCTCTTGTTGATTAGAAATGGTTTTCAACTATTATAGCAACCATGACGGCTCTTTCTTTGTCTCTCTTAGTTTACACAAGATTGGAATGACCCTTTCTCTTTGTCTCTTCTAGCCTCAAAAACGTCTTTTCCACTTGCATGAGTAAGATTTGCCAAGTCGCAACCTTCAATCCCATTTTTGAGCATTATTATTCTTATTAAATTAATTTTTAGAGTATTAATTTGAAATCAATTTAATAATTATTCTAGTGCCCAAAAAATATTTAAGTAACCAATAATTAAATTGACTAGGCCACAATTTATCTTTCAAGTATCCCTGAGCAGCTATTGGCTCTTAGATTGCATTAATTAATTAATTAATGGATAGTCTCTAATGTTAGCACTGATATTAGTAGCCAATAAATTGGTCTAGGCCAAAATCTGACACTAGGTACCACCTAGTGTCTGTTAGATATAAGTTATTATAAGTTTTGCCTTTGGCATCAACTGATACTTTGGAATCCTAGGTCCTTGTGACATTAAATATGAAGGAGGGTATGCGGAGAGGCAAAAAAGATATGCGAAAAGTAAGCTAGTGAAGCTAAGCAAGTAAGAGAGATTGCCATATGCAATGTCATGAATATGGTGGATCTAGAATGGACCACTCCAAAAGATTGAAAAGGGATAAATATGCAGAGATGCATGTTTACAAGAATAGAATGCTAATGTACTAGAGTTATGCAAGAGGTAATGCAAGTGTGATTATTCTTATGCAAAATGCTATGCAACGGTGTCACTTGGACAATGACTCTTGTAGGGAAATTGTTCAGCTGCCTAAGCCCCTGTTTACAATCATGTCATCTTGATGATGCGGATGAAGATACAAAGTACAATATGCATCATGTTTGAAAAAGAAATTGTAAGCAACATCTTGTCACTACCAAAATAAGAAAGCCTTCGTCTCAAACGGGAAGGGAAAGTTGGACGGAATCACACTCTTGCTGTCAATTTAAAGAAGTGGGAGAGGGTATAGCCAATCCTGGGCAGCAAGTATTGAAGTACCGCTCGATTGACCGCCTTGGTCGCTATATTTGCAAAGCTATCTGATGAAGGCATAAACTCTAGATAGATGGTTTCTAGCTCAATCTTCTCTCTGATGAAGTGGAAGTGGACTCTTATATGGCATGCCCACGATGTAATGATCGGATTAGCCTCAAGGGCAATGATACTCTGGTTGTCGTAGTAGATAACGGTAGGAGAGTTGCATGGAACCTGGTGTCACTAGTAAGGTCCTTAAGTAGACAACCTCCGTGATACCATTAAAGAGAGCCCTATACTTAGTCTCGGTTGCGGAAGCTGCTATTATCTTCTACTTTTACCGTTAGCCCAAGAGTCATGTGCCCAAGTTAAAGAGGTAGCTGCCATGGGAATGCTAGGTGTCAGGTTCTCCTGCCCAATCAGAGTCAGTATACACCTGCAAACATAAACTAGAACCATAAGTCAAGCCATAAGAATAGATACACTACAAATATCTTAAAACACCAAGACATGCAATCCAATGTGACATCCTAGGTGCAATGAAATATTGACTAAGTAAACTAACTAAGCAAGCTAAATTTGGCCTAGTGTGAATCAACCAAAGAAGTTTCCCCACCACAGATCTACAGGTGTGCTTGTCCAAGGGCGGCTAACCTAGGGTATCCTTAGAAAGATGGACAGTGGGATCAAGAGGAATGGCCACATGCTGTGTCTGATACATGCAGTGTTGATCTGCTAATTGAAGAGTGTATTTGTACTGTGATACAAAAATACTTCCCATAGATCAAACTACCTCCATCTCCAAAAAG
This sequence comes from Lygodium microphyllum, assembly GCF_053477565.2. Taxonomy (NCBI): domain Eukaryota; kingdom Viridiplantae; phylum Streptophyta; class Polypodiopsida; order Schizaeales; family Lygodiaceae; genus Lygodium; species Lygodium microphyllum. Next base: position 103,284,771 of record NC_141138.1, read on the forward strand.
TAGCACAACAAACCAAGGTTTGTCATCTCGAAAGTAGCACAAAGTTGGGCCTTAATTTCTACTCTGGCAGTGGAGTTTGAGCCAGTGATATGTAAATCATGTATGTATAGTAGGATATAGTTGACTCCCTTTGAGGTGATACATACATATAAGTCCGGATCATAAGGGGTAGAATGGTATGTGCAAGTTCTAAGGAACTCATCCATCCTCTAGAACCAAGACCGGGGTGCTTGCTTTAGCCCCATAAAGAGCTTTTTGTAAGCGAAAGACCTTATCTTTGCGGTCAGCAAAAGAAAAATCCGGTTGGTTGCTCCACATAGACTTTCTTCTTTAGATAACCATTCAGAAAGGTACTTTTGACGTCCATCTGATAGATTGCCCAACCATAGTGAGCGGCGAGCATAACCAATAGATAAAATGATGTTAACCATGCAATAGGGGCAAAGGTCTCTTTATAGTCAATGCCTTCCTTCTATCAAAAACCCTTGTACTACAAGGCGAGCCTTGTACTTGTCTAAAGTTCCATTAGTCTTTAGCTTAGTCCTAAAAAATTACTTTGTCTTGATGACCGTCTTGTGGCTCGAACAATCTACCAAGATCCAAGTCTTATTTCGGTCAATGCTCTCTAGCTCCTTCTCCATAGCCTCTCACCATTGGGATTGCTGAAGAGAGCCTTTTGCCAACTATCTAGTTGAGAATGCGCTATGTAATCAGCCATAAACAACAATGCCAATGATGCGTGAAGTGCAAGTTGGGAAGATCTTTTAGGCCCTTCGAAGTGGAGTCTAGTGGAAGGATCCCCGAATTCCGCATGGTCTACTAGTATCAACCACGTATCGGGTCTCACAGAGGGGACATGAGAGTTGAAGAATTTGCGGGTGGGTTAGGAGCAGACAGTACACTCGGCTCGGAAGGCATGACCTCTAAGGGAATAATGTGAGGAAAGGGCTTGGAGTTGGGTGTAGAAAATTGCACAATGTCTCTCTCATCAAACATGAGATCACTCTTAACAATCACCTTATTTGTTTGAGGATTGGATAGATGATAGGGTTTCACTTTCGGGGAGTATCCAACAAAGATAAGGAGATCAGCTCAGAGAGCGAGCTTGGCTATTTTATCATTGGGGATGTGCATATAAGCACGACTCCTAAAGGCTCTAAAGTGAGAAACTATAGGCCGAGAGAAAAAAAAAGCGTTACATGAGTCCTTTGAGGGATCGTCATAGTTGGGGTTGGTTCCAAAGTGTTAACAACCTTGACCCAAAGGTACTTAAGGAGCTCAATTTTGAATAGTATAGTGTGTGATATTTATGATGATCTGGTTGTTATGATTTATGACTCCATTCTATGAAGGGGAGTTGGTAGAGAGAAGCTAGTGTGAGATGCCATGCTCTTGTAGAAACTCCGAAAACTTGTGGGAGGTGAATATCATCAAGCGTAGTGTGATTCAGGCTTGGGTTAGTGGCAAAACTTACATGATTGTGAGCTTGAATCTTGATTGAGGAGTTGTTTTCAATGTAAATTCTCCCTAGTTTCAGGGGCTCAAGAAATGAAAATGTCCTCGATGGGGGTCATATTATGAGTAGCTCCATCATCCACAATCTAAGGAATACTTGAAGTACTCGCCTGTGATGAGTGGGCCTTTGCAGTCATCTTGTTAGGAGGCAACTCGTAGATGTGGACAAGACTTGTATTCTCAAATGTCTCTATGGAGATGATGTCGGCCTTCACAGACCAATCAGATAAGTCCTTTGGCATTGAGAACGTTGTCTATTGTCATGGTTAATCAGTGGCAGTGTGGGTTTGGCCTTGCCACTGCACTTGTTGAGGGTTGCCACCACCTTGCCTCCCTTGTGGGGGGTTGCTTGACTGGGAGATAGGGATGTGAGTCTTAGCTTTTGGTGCTGTGCCCCTTGCCTTTGATTAACACTTGTCATTGAAGTAGCCAACCTTCTGACAATGTTGATAATACTGATTTTTCTTTGGTCCATTTTATTGCTATGAGAGTACGCAACGGAAAGAGGAAAGTGAACACGGAGAGGAGACAAAGAGAGAACGCATGAGAGGGAGAAGGACCAGTGTGATTGCAATGGTTAAAGGTACAAGGTTGCAACAGTCAGCCCCAACACGCAGCACTATGCGTTAGTGTGGGCGCGAGACGATAGCAAGGGGATGAGAGAATGAGGAGGATTGGTTGATCATGAAGGATTGATGATGGATAATGGATAATGAAAGTGGGAGGGTAGGCTACCTATATATAGGCGAAAAAGAGGCAAAGCCCTAAATGTGGTTAAACCACTAAAAATGGCCAAAAGTGCACAAAAAGAAATACACTAACGTGCCCTCCATCTAAAGTTTCTAAAACACAAAATGACAGACAAAGACAATGTTAGAGCTCCTAATGTCCTCGTCTGACTTAGATTGAGGCTCATTGGTAGAAGATGACCTCATAAGACACACGACTACTTACACCCCCTCTTAGATCCTGGATGTGGCGGAAGGCCAAAGGAGATGCGGATCCGAGAGTGGCAGGAAGATTGCCAATGCCGGTGTAGTCTGTCAATGAAGAAAGTCAGCCAAGGAGTAAGACTCTCTCTCCATATAAACATTTGATCAAATGAAAGGCCACCAAATGGCAATGGAAATGGAGAGGCCTTGAATGGATCACTTTAGAAAACTCCAGGCGGGGATGGGTGGACCAAGCCTCTAACCCAACTATGTAACGTGTCCACTTATATCTTGAGGACACGTCTTAGCAGTCCATCGGAAAGAATGTCTAGAAAGCTCCGCCCGGCACTCCCGTGGAATGTTATGGGGTTTGCGATCTAGGGCTTTCTGCGTCACGCACGTAGCGGAAGTATTCCGGCGGTACCCACTTAAGACGGACCTGAATTAGGGTTTTCCTTATTGGTCATTTCCTAACGGCAACTAGCGTCAGACCCAAGCGAACTACTTTACGCAGAAACGCCAGGTTCGAAGCGGATTCACGCTGCACTTGGTTTAAGGAGAATGAGAAACGAGAGGGATGCAAGGCTCAACCTCTCTGCCATAAGGCATAGTTCCATTCCGTTCCCCTAAAACAACGTAAATCTGGATCAATCATAACTCTAGGTCAACACTTTTGTTGTTCGTGTTCTTTGACGATCTTCCTGCTGTCCATCGTGATTTGAGAAAAGTTCCCGGCCAACCGGGACCACCCATCCGTAGGACGGACCTATGGCCACATCCATCGTACTTTCCTCGGATTATTTTAATTATCTAATTACCTAACACATTTAGTTGAACATGTAACAATCATCTTCTTTAATTAGCCCATTAGGCACTGGTTCTTTTACGTAATCATATCACTTGACATAGAAAAACAATGTCAAACAAGTTCCTTATTAATAGGTTATCATATTTATCTTTGAGATATAAAAGTCCAGCCCGTAGGCTTATCCACAATCCGCCCGAAGGCTATTCAGCAATCCACCGGGATTACTAATCCAAGTTTCCGCCCGTAAACTAGTATGCGGGCCTCGAGATCCAATCCTGAGTCACGTTAGCCTCTTGTGCAGGGCCCGGAAAGCGAGGGATTTACGGCTAGAGCCCCCCTTGGCACCCAAGCGTCCTCCTGCTCCAAGTAGCGCCCAACGGAGAGACCTCTCGCGGCTGGTTCGGTCCACTTGCCCGGTGCGGTTAACAACCCCCTTGGTTAGGGTTAGGCAGGCAGTCGAGGGTAACTGAAGCTGCCTCTCCCTTCAGGCCTTCAACTTGAAGTATTAGATATCCATTTATCTTTTAGTTCATTGATCAAACAAAGCCAAACAATGCTCTTAAATCTGTAACAAGCACAAATATATCCATTGGTCGTTTTTGTTGGCAAACTGCTAAGGAATGAATCCTTCCTCTCGAATGCGTTCAGCACTCGATCCGGGATGACTTGCGACTTGGCAAGATCCTCTATATCCTGGGTCAGGGCGTACCCTATTAATCCAACTTGGTTAAACCTTAAGTTCATAAATTATTCCAATATATCGGGTGGTCTTTTGCTTCCAAGCAATTTTTCTTTACTCAAGAAAGATACTATTTTAGGATGAATATTCACTCTTTTGCAAGATAACTTGCGTAAGGACCTACCAACTTCATTGCGAGACTTGGCCATTCCATTGTGATCCAATCACAAGATCATACGATTCCCCACTTGTTGCACAAGTGTCGCGTCGAACTATGAGACTTTTCTACTCATCGAATGGAATCACGAAACAATCTGTTCCTGATTACATTAGGTTGACATTTTCAGTCCTAGGGTTCCAAGTTCCATCTCGTAAGATTCCTAGGGACAAACCCTAGATCACTTCCAAAATATGTTTCACTGTCCCTACATTCGGTGAATGTGGGCAAGTATTTAGGGTATAGGAGTTTCAGTTTTAGCAATACGTACAATTAGGTTGCGTATTAATTTCCTAGTGAATTTCTTGGAATTTAACTCATCCTAAACGAGTACTCCGCGCTTGAGGTGTTTAGGTTTTATGCCAATTTGTTTAACTCTTGAAGATAGTTACGTTATCATTTCATAAACACATGACTCGTTGTCTACGCGTAAATTGATCTTTCAACCCTAACTTATCGTTTTAAGGTCAGGCATAGGTTAGGCTAATTCCAACTAATCTTTCTATAACTTGCGAACAAAATTCATGCTAAACAAGCAACCTTTTACTTGATAATTTATGCAGTTGACAAACGATAATTTCCTAGAGTTATGCATCGTAAGAATCATTTCTTGCCTTGCATTTTCCTAAGGATTCCTAGCACTTCCCATGATGATTCATTGCGAAGAGGATATGGGTTAATAATGCGATATGCAGTTTATACTTCCATGTTTAAACGAAGTATACTATTTTAATTCCGTTTTATACAATGAACATTAATCTAATTTTAATTCATTGTAATGCATAAAGCTATTTGCTAGAAATGCATATCAATCTTTTCTAAAGCATTTGAAACGAAAATTGCATCCTTATTTCCAACAATTATCCTTGCACGATTATGACAATACCAAATAAAAATTAGGAATGAAAACTTGGACTTGGGGTGAGATGTCCACGTGGATGCCAGGAGACGACCCTCCTGCGGCTGCGCCTTGGACTTTCTTAGGAGGCATCGCAATTGTAGTCTTTCCGTCGTGGAAGCAGCTTTACAATTCCTTTTTGAAATTCCACCGTGGCTCCCTTTTGCAATAACTTGCACCGTCCGTCAAAAGCAGTTTTAGAAGGCTTGCTCCTTGAAGTAGGGAATTCGAAAGGGGGTGTTTCAAAATCTTTTACGACTAAGACCCATTGAAGCCATGGGGAAGGCTTAATGGCCTTTGTAAAGATTCGCACGAACGGGGAATAAAAGGTGTGGAATCCCTTACGAGGGCTTTTGAGTGGGAAAGAAAGGTGTCAAACGACCCCCAACATTCCCCTTTCTTTTATGTGTGGGAAAAGAAAAACAAGGTATGGGAGAGCTAGATGGGTTATTTTTGCATGGCCTAAGGGGGCCCTTAACGGGATTTAAGATCCGGGAAGGAAGAGACTTTAAGGTAACATCTTTTGGTGGAAAAAGGATTTTATAAAGCTTCAAGGGAAAAATTGAGGGGGGAAGGAAAAAGGGCTAAGGGGGGGGCCCTTACGGGTAACCTTTTATGAGGGGAAAAGGCCCTAAGGGAGCCTTAGAGAGGAAATTTTAAGGGGGTAAACAAGGGGGTATAGAAAGGCCCTAAAAAGCCTCAAGGGGGAAACTCCAAGGGGGGAAAAAGTAGCCTTAAAGGCTATAGAAACGGGGCCTAAGGCCCGTAGGGGAAAAATTTGGGGGGGAGGGAAGTAATCCCAAGCCCACAGAAAGGGGGTCTTAGGAAGCCCCCCTTGGAAGCTTCTAAGCTTTCAGACTTATGGCCACGTGGGGGGGAGGGGGGGGGGATCTAGATCTCCACGTGGGGGGGGGATTTTTGGAGGCCGTTTGATGGTGGCAACGACTAGGCGGCTGGGCAGCTCCTCCTTGGCACAGGCGACGACGGCAGTTCGGTGGCTCTCTCCCAGCCCTCACAATTCCGTCAACAGCATGGCGAATTCTCTCATCACAGCAACATCAGGCGGCAGCACTCTGTCTACCTCACGATGCCCTCCTTAGAGCTTCTCCCAGCAGCGATTTAAATAGGGGGAGGGAGAGGTTCCTCCCTCCTCTACGCGGTAGCACGCATGGCTTCGGCTCCTTCATGAGCTCCAACGTGCTGGTTATTCAGCGTGACTTCCCTCCCTCTCCTCCAGCGCGACGTCGACTGGGGGAGAAGGAGGGGATAATTAATTTAAGAAGAAATTTTTTTTCCTTATCCGTTTGGCGACAATACATTTTCTCCCCCTTGGAGGAATCGAGATGTCCTCATCTCGAGATAAACTGGGGATATTGATGGTTGAGAGTGCTTTCATCTATCCAAGTGGCATTCTCTTCGGGATAATCTTTTCGCTGGACGAGGCATTCTTTCAAGGTTCTGGATCTCAGTTGTCTCTCCCTAACATCTAAGATCCTGTCAGGCCTTAGTTGAAGGACTTCTTGACTAGGCATTACAATTTGTTGGTCATCAAGTAAATGGTTAGGATTAGGTACATACTTATTCAATAGGTTGATATGGAATACATTGTGAACCTTTAGGTTCTCAGGGAGTTGCAATCTATAAGCATTAGGTCCTAGGCATTTGAGGATCTTGTACAGTCCACAATACCTTGGACTTAGCTTCGTGCAATCCCCTAAGAATAGGGAACTCTTCTTAGGGCGTACGCGAATGAAGACCCTGTCTCCTTATTGGAAGACTCTATCTTGATGCTTCAAATCCGCGTATGCCTTCTGTTTATCCTTGGCAGCTTGGATATCCTGTCTTATTGACTTTATTTGGTCATCCATCTCTTCCAACATCTGCCTTGAAGCTTCAACCCTCAAGGTTGGATCTGAGAAGTTTAGGGGACTTCGACAGTCATGACCATACAATGCTTGGAAAGGGGTCATCTGAATGCTTTGTTTGTAAGAAGCATTGTAGGCAAACTCAACCAAAGGTAAGTATTGAATCCACCTTTTTGGCTTACGACAGCAGTATGCCCTAAGCATATCCTCAATGATTTGATTTACTCGCTCTGTTTGGCCATCTATTTGGGGATGGTAAGCTGTGCTAAAACAGAGTTGAGTTCCAATGGCTTCAAAGATGGCTCTCCAGAAGTGTGATGTGAAAAGAGAATCACGATCACTAACGATTTTTCTTGATAGCCCATGTAGCTTGAATATTTCCTTGATAAACAATCTTGCAATGTCTGAGGCTTTATAGTTTGTCTTTACTGGAATAAGGTGTGCAACCTTAGTAAGCATGTCAACCACAACCATGATGGAGTTGTATCCTCCCTGGACTTGGGGTAGGCCTACAACAAAATCCATACTGATGAATTCCTATTTCATTTGGGGAATGTCAAGTGGTTGCAGCTTCCCTGGCATCTTGACATATTCGGCTTCGATACGTTGACAAGACAAACACTCGGTGACATATTTGAGAACGTCATCTTTAAGCCTCTCCCAATGGTAGCTCTTCCTAACTGCATTAAGAGTCTTGGCATAGTCAGGATGTCCTGAGAAAGGGGAATCATGAGCTTCCTACAATATCTTCTGCTTAAGTGACTGAATTGCCGGTATACACAGCCTCGTTCTATAGTAGACAAGTCCACTATTAATAGAGAATTCATGATACTTAGCCTGCAGCTTTTGATCCAGATCTTTGATAGAGATTTCCCTTAGCATCTTTTGATAAGCCGGATCATGGCATGCATCCTCTCTAGCTAACTCAAGTATTGGATTGTTTGGCATAGATACTTTTGTAGCTAGGGATCTAACTGTTGATGGATTCTGTAAGATTAGGGAATTAAGGAATGCCTTGCAACTAAGTGCATCAGCAACTATATTCTCTTTTCCTGGTCGGTACTGGATTTCAAAGTCATACTCCTCCAGTACTTCAATCCACCGACGTTGCCTCATGTTGAGCTCGTTCTGGGTAAAGATCCACTTGAGACTCTTATGGTCAGTTACTAGTGTAAACTTGTTACCCAATAGGTAGTGTCTTCAAAGCTTTAGAGCATGGATGATAGCTAGCAATTCCAGGTCATGCGTAGCATAATTCTTCTCATGACTCTTCAATTTCCTTGAAGAGTATGCTACAGGATGACCTTCCTGTATGAGCACACATCCCACGGTAAGTATGCTAGCATTAGTTACTATCTTGAACTCCTTATTGAGGTCTGGAAGTTTTAGGATAGGTGCTGATACCAAACTTTGCTTCAATCTATCGAAGCTATTTTGTTTGGGAGTTAACCATGCAATGGAAGTTTGCTTCTTCAGTAAGTCCGTCAAAGGTGTTGCAATCAAAGCATAGTTTTTGATGAAGATCCTATACCATCCTGTCAATCCAAGAAAGCTGCGTATTTCTTTGACAGATGTTGGTATTGGCCATTCTAGCACATCTCTGACCTTGGCTGGGTCCACTGAGATTCCTTCTGCTGATACGATGAAATCCAGATATTCAATCTGACGTTTGAAGAATGCACACTTCTTCATCTTAGCATACAGTTTATGTGCCCTCATTGTCTCAAGGACAATCCGAAGTTGGGGTTCATGATCTTCTTTTTGTTTAGAATAGATTAAGTGTCGTCGAAGAAGACAAGCACGAAATCATCAAGATATGGCCTAAAGATATCCTGCATTAACCTGTTGAAGGTGGCAGGTGCATTCGTAAGTCCAAATGATATAACTAGGAACTCAAAGTGCCCATATCTTGTATTGAAGGCTGTCTTTGGGATATTTTCTTCCTTGATCCTTATTTGATAGTAACCCGACCTGAGATCAATCTTGGAGAAGATCTTTGCACCCTGAAGACGATCAAGAAGCTCATCAATTCTGGGAATAGGGTACTTGTTCTTGACCGTTGATTGATTCAATCCTCGGTAATCAATACATAGTCGAAGTGTTCCATCTTTCTTTTTCTGGAACAGTACTGGAGCTCCCCATAGTGAACTGCTAGGCCGGATGTAGTCGTGATCTAGCAGTTGCTTGAGTTGTTCCTTCAGCTCAATTGCTTCTGGTATGGAGACATTCTATAAGGTCTCTTTGCAATTGACGTAGCTCCTGGTACTAGCTTAATCTCATGATCCACTTCTCTTTGAGGCGGGAGTTCTGTCAACTCTTCAGGGAATACGTCCGCGTATTCCTTTAGCCAAGAAGATCCTTCATTAGGCTCTTGCTTCTGATCTAACTTGTTGAGCTTAATTAAGTAGACAGGTAATCCTTTTCGGACTCCTTTTATGATCCGAGATACTTTGGCCAATTGGATTTTTGGCACTCCAGCCGTACCTTGAGTTGTAACTAATTCCCTTTCAGAGTTTCGAAAGAAAACTTGGCCCCCTTCACAATGAATGTGGCCGTCATTAGACTTAAGCTAGTCCATTCCGAGTAGACACTCAGGGATACCTAAATTCATGACTCTGAATTTAATCGAAGTTTTCTTTCCTCCCAGAAAGAATTCCACCTTAGCAGTTTGCCTGGTACAAGTAACCTCACGACCATTTGCCAATTCCACAAGTAAGATAGGTGCTTCTACTGTGGCTATTTCTAATCTTTTTGCACAAGCTGGTGAGATAAATGAATGTATACTGCCACAATCAATCAAGGTCTTGAAACTTTTACCTTGATAGTCCGACGGTGTCTGAATCACCGAGAATTGGTGATTCGGGCCTTTCTTGTGTAGAGCGGCATGGACTGTCGCCCTTTATCTAAAACTAATGTGTGTGTGATTAAAATAATAAGTTAGAAATGTTTAATACGTTTTAATTATTTGTCTTTCAAAAAAATATTTTAAATTAAGAGGACATCCAAATATTTTTCAAAAAACCTTTAAAAATAAAATATCTAAACTGTAATATTCAAACTTGCCTAAATCCTCTAATAGGAATAATAAACTCAACTAAAAATCCTTTAGACTAACTATATAAACTATCTACAATGCTACTCAACATAAGACTTTTATCAATAAGCTCTAGTAGACTTGTAGATACACATAAGATATATCGAAATTACCATCAAGTACATTGTTAGAGATGTCCATCACATCATATAGTAGAGTTGTTGGTATCAAGTTAAAATATGGCATCAATGACACTAACAGATATGCAAGTGTATGACCCTCAATCACATCCATGTAATCATGAATATAGTCCTAGTGAGAACAACTATCATCAACTAAAAATCTAAATATGCTTATGAGGTGCTTTCTTTGCTAGGTTGGAGGATTCCTTTAGTAGTAAACCAAAATGCATGTCCATACACAACACCACCCAATCTTCCCACATGAAACATCAGACTTAGTTGAGCATTGGATTTCTGGTTCTACTACACATCCACCCTAGATAAACTACATGTCTTATAGTGTTTCACCTTTAGCAAGCGGTTAGGCATCCAACGATGAAAGAATGGTATTTCAACATCAGTAACAACATTATATGCTATTACCTCCCATCTATCCTACACATTCAATTGAGGATGCCACTGTAAAAGTATAGTAAAGGTGCACGGGGTCTTACTGTCTAGCCGTTGGTACTCCGCATCTTCATGGTGAATTAAATTTCATTGAGTCCATGTCAAAGACAACAAGGCAGTCGTTACACCATTCATGTAGGTCGCTACTTATGCGACATAGGGAAATTGTAAATAAGTCATCCCTAACAACAATCTAGTGCATGCCCAAGAAAGATCACTCTATAATTAATTAGAGATAAGAAAAACCGCACTATCCCTACATTCGGTGAATGTGGGCAAGTATTTAGGGTATAGGAGTTTCAGTTTTAGCAATACGTACAATTAGGTTGCGTATTAATTTCCTAGTGAATTTCTTGGAATTTAACTCATCCTAAACGAGTACTCCGCGATTGAGGTGTTTAGGTTTTATGCCAATTTGTTTAACTCTTGAAGATAGTTACGTTATCATTTCATAAACACATGACTCGTTGTCTACGCGTAAATTGATCTTTCAACCCTAACTTATCGTTTTAAGGTCAGGCATAGGTTAGGCTAATTCCAACTAATCTTTCTATAACTTGCGAACAAAATTCATGCTAAACAAGCAACCTTTTACTTGATAATTTATGCAGTTGACAAACGATAATTTCCTAGAGTTATGCATCGTAAGAATCATTTCTTGCCTTGCACTTTCCTAAGGATTCCTAGCACTTTCCATGATGATTCATTGCGAAGAGGATATGGGTTAATAATGCGATATGCAGTTTATACTTCCATGTTTAAATGAAGTATACTATTTTAATTCCGTTTTATACAATGAACATTAATCTAATTTTAATTCATTGTAATGCATAAAGCTATTTGCTAGAAATGCATATTAATCTTTTCTAAAGCATTTGAAACGAAAATTGCATCCTTATTTCCAACAATTATCCTCGCACGATTATAACAATACCAAATAAAAATTAGGAATGAAAACCTGGACTTGGGGTGAGATGTCCACGTGGATGCCAGGAGACGACCCTCCCGCGGCCGCGCCTTGGACTTTCTTAGGAGGCATCGCAATTGTAGTCTTTCCGTCGTGGAAGCAGCTTTACAATTCCTTTTTGAAATTCCACCGTGGCTCCCTTTTGCAATAACTTGCACCGTCCGTCAAAAGCAGTTTTAGAAGGCTTGCTCCTTGAAGTAGGGAATTCGAAAGGGGGTGTTTCAAAATCTTTTACGACTAAGACCCATTGAAGCCATGGGGAAGGCTTAATGGCCTTTGTAAAGATTCGCACGAACGGGGAATAAAAGGTGTGGAATCCCTTACGAGGGCTTTTGAGTGGGAAAGAAAGGTGTCAAACGACCCTCAACATTCCCCTTTCTTTTACGTGTGGGGAAAGAAAAACAAGGTATGGGAGAGCTAGATGGGTTATTTTTGCATGGCCTAAGGGGGCCCTTAACGGGATTTAAGATTCGGGAAGGAAGAGACTTTAAGGTAACATCTTTTGGTGGAAAAAGGACTTTATAAAGCTTCAAGGGAAAAATTGAGGGGGGAAGGAAAAAGGGCTAAGGGGGGGGCCCTTAGGGGTAACCTTTTATGGTGGGAAAAGGCCCTTCAGGGAGCCTTAGAGAGGAAATTTTAAGGGGGTAAACAAGGGGGTATAGAAAGGCCCTAAAAAGCCCCAAGGGGGAAACTCCAAGGGGGGAAAAAGTAGCCTTAAAGGTTATAGAAACGGGGCCTAAGGCCCGTAGGGGAAAAATTTGGGGGGGGGGGGGGGAGTAATCCCAAGCCCACAGGAAGGGGGGCTTAGGAAGCCCCCCATGGAAGCTTCTAAGCTTCCATACTTACGGCCACGTGGGGGGGGGAAGAGATTCAGATCTCCTCGTGGGGGGGAACTTTTTAGAGGCCGTCTGATGGCGGCGACAACCAGGCGGCTGGGCAGCTCCTCCTTGGCACAGGCGACCGCGGCAGTTCGGTGGCTCTCTCCCAGCCCTCACGATTCCATCAACAGCATGGCGAATTCTCTCCTCACAGCAACAGCAGGCGGCAACACTCTATCTGCTTCACGATGCCCTCCCTAGAGCCTCTCCCAGCAGCGATTTAAATAGGGGGAGGGAGGAACCAGGGGGAGGGAGAGGTTCCTCCCTCCCCTACGCAGCAGCACGCATGGCTTCGGCTCCTTCATGAGCTCCAACGTGCTGCTTATTCAGCATGACTTCCCTCCCTCTCCTTGAGCGCGACGTTGGTTGGGGGAGAAGGAGGGGATAATTAATTTAAGTAGAAATTTTTTTCCCTTATCCGTTTGGCGATAATACAAACTATGAGACGAGAGTGAGGAACTATTGAAGGCGCCATAAGCTGCATAGAAACACTAGGGACCATGGGCCAATTGGTAGGGAATGGTGGCTCGATGACAAAGAAAAGGGGTAGCTGCATAAAAGAAAGGCCCAAAGTAGATTTTAAACCCTGAAGCTACTCGTCGCGATTCTCTAAAGCGTCCTTTGATACATAAAGGGCTAGGAACTCCACAGTTGCATCACGAATATTTCCCCCCCTTTGAAAGGGATGGGAGGTATGAGGGAACCATCAAAGGAGATGTCGAGGGATGGGGTGAAACTTGTGGAATAGATGGTGCACAATTGGGAACGGTGTGGCAATAGAAAATTGCCTCGAAGGGCCATGCACAACGGAAGGGGAATGGAGCATAGAAAGCCTCCTCTCCGGCCAACCTATCACAAAAGTGGCTCTTGTAGAAGGATCCCCAACAAAGATGGCCAGCTCAGTGAAGACAAAGCGGGTCCTGAGTCTAGGAAGACAGGAGAGAGAAGCCTAAGTCCGAAACAAGGAGGGCCTTTGAAATGGAGCTCAATGGATAGTTAAACAATAGAGGCAAGGTGCCAATACCACTAGTAGGCACCGAAGAAATATCACCAATAGCAGTGAAGACACCCTTTGATGGTGGACAAAGATCTTGGAACAAAGCACCTCGGGGAGTCATGGGACTCTAGGCACCATTGTTAAAGAGCCAAGGCTGCTCAGAAGAAGAGATGGTCAAAGAAGGCTCCTCCACCTGATAAATGTGTAGTAACATGAACTCGGTGGTAATAGTGGGTGATGAAGTAGAGGTAGATGAAGGCTCCGATGTAGATCCACCCTTCGCTCCCAGACGAAGGTGAGGGTATATCCTCTAGCACTTCTCCTCGGGGTGCAAGGTCTTCCCACAATGAAGCCACATGGGATATCTTCTATGCTTCCCCATAAAATCTATATAAGAGGAAGAAGATAACTCTAATTTCTTCCTCTTCCCTTTCTTTTGCTTGGCTTGTCCTGCACTGATAGAGAAAACCGCACGAGCATGGCCATGTGCACAGGCTCTGCAAGAATCTGGCTCACTGTGATGCGCATCCTGCTCAAGCACCAATGGGACTAACTTCTCCCAAGTAAGTGTCTCCCGGCTATGAGAAGTGAGAAGATGGGTGTAGAACACATCATATGTCGGTGACGGAAGATGTGAGAGAAGTGTCACAGGTAGGTCCTTTGAAGAAATATCCGTACGAAGGAATGAAATGTCATCCTGAATCTCCTCCATCCTGTGGATGTGATCCCGCAATGTAGGGGAATCTGTGAACAAAAAGCTATCATAGTTGCTACACAAGAGATAATTGATGCTCAAATGTTTGGATCCGGAAGAGAGATGCCAATCTTCTCCAAATCTTGGCAGCGGTGCGGATACATGGAACATGCATGAGCATAGAATCTGTACAACTCAATAAGAGAAAAAAGTGGGCTTTGACATTCAACCGATCCCATAAAGTTACTGAATTTGCAGTCACACTATCATGAGGATCCATGGTAGGTCGGTGTATAAGGATTGTAACAAAATCCCAAAGGTCACAATTGTCGAGGAGGCACTCCATGCGGCATGACCATAAACGGTAATTTGTCCCATCCAACTTGTTGGACACGGAGAGAGAGGGTAGGATTGGCGCTTGCTCAAGAGATGCCATTAATGTCAATTGGGAACCAGAAGCCCTGGAAGAATATAACAGGAAAGAGTAATAAGATGGTCGTCCGGTCTGAATGATCTCGGATCACATGATCCCCCATAGCATACATGTCAGCCATATCTGTCCTTCAAGAAATACATGCAAGAAAACAAAGAAGATACTGCAATTGGAATGTCCTCCACTTGTGCGGGGTCTGTCAATATGCTGATTAGAGAGCAAGGTAGATGGGTATCTGAGGTGTGAGAGACGGCTTGATGCCGAGTTGAAGGGGCAGATCTGCGAAACACAGATATGGCTGCAATAAATGCAGTAAAAACAGGTCAAAAATCTGTTGCCCAGCCAAGAAAGAGGCCATTTGGCAAAGAGAGTTTGTCTAGTAGAAAATACAGCGTAAGGTCTGTTTGCCCATAAAAGCAGGGCATTCAACCTGTGCGGCAGCCGCCCAGCAGAGAGGAAATATCACAGATGCAAAATGCAAATAGTGATAGGTCTGATCCATAAGATCCTACTGGAAACACAGGTATACTGCAGAGAAAACAGCTGCCTGAGAGCTCCAGGAACCTGTGGAACACTCCTTGCATGAAACACAATTGATATGGAGGTGTGTCCACCTGCTGAACAGGTCCCCTAGCCTGTAGGATGTCACCCAAATAAAAAGGAGGTCCTGAATGGCAAAACACAAATGTACAGAGAGCTGACTGTGCAGAAACGAGGGGCTCTCCAGCAGAAATAGAGGCGCCCAGCAGAGAAGAATGCCACCCTGCTGTAAATGCAAAGTTTCCAGCTGCCACAAGGGAGAAAACAGGCTGCCCTGGTTGAAAACCCAAATCTGCAGCCCCCCAAACTGGCAACCAAAATGGCTGGTACCTTGAATAAAGTGCTCCTCTTCAAGATCTCTGTCTCCCATGCATGGCTTTGATACCATGTGAGAGTGTGCAACCAAAAGAGAAAAGTGAACACGGAGAGAAGAAGACAAAGAGAACTCAAGAGAGAGAGAAGGAACAATGTGATTGCAATGGCTGAAGGTATAAGATTGGAACAGTCAACCCCAATACACAGCTCTACGCCTCAGTGTGGGTGCCAGAGAGTAGTAGGGGGATGAGAGAATGAGGAGGGCTAGCTGATCACGAAGGATCAATGATGGATAATGGATAATGAAAGTGGAAGGGTAGGTTGCCTATATATAGGCGAAAAAAAGGCAAAACCCTAAATGTGATCAAACCACTAGGAATGGCCAAAAGTGCATGAAAAGAAATGCACTAATGTGCCCTTCATCTAAAGTGTCTAAAACACATAAAATGGCAAACAAAGACAATGTTAGAGCTCCTAATGTCCTCGTTTGACTCAGACTGAGGCTCATAGGCAGGAGATGACCTCACAAGATATGACAACTAACAGCTAATTGGGTTTTAGAGATGACTAGGAGTTTCCTTGTGTCTCACTAGCTCAATTTTGATTTTGAGTGTGGTTTTATTTTTGATTTTGATTGGAGTTTTGATTTTGTTTATCCTTCTCTTATTACCCCTTCTGAGAAGAAGCAATAAGAGCCCCTTTTGTGTTCAGGCTCTTCCTCCTTAGTCAGTCAGTCACTCATCATCACTTGTGGATCTTTTGCTTGGGAGAGGAGCCAGTGCTGGTGCTCATGCAGCCAGTGACTCACTGCTGTATGCGGCTGTCTCATGTTGGATATATGGATTCCATTTCTCGAGTATACATTTGAGTTCTCATCTGTATTGTGTTCTTTCTTTTCCTTTCTCTTTTGCCTTGTATTTTAGTAGTTTATTACAGTATATATTTACGCTTCCATTGTTGCTCCACTTTTGACATGGTATCGGATTTCAGGTTCTATGCTCCTGTTGTATTTTCTTTGCTGATTTCAGGACTGTTTTGACCATTGCTGATCACATGACTGTTGCTCCAACCAGGCGACCTGTTTTACCTGCGTTTTTGTTGACGTCAGCATTTGTACACCGTGAGTCAGTCCCTCTCTTGCTTGCATGTCAGTTCCAGCCTGCGTTTTGATGTTTTTGCATCTCCTCCTGGTTGGGCGACTACATTATTAGGCTGTTTGTTGTTTCAGGCAGTTTTTGGCTGTTTTTTTGCCTTTTCGCAATATTTTTCTTCTTGTTTTGGTCAGATTTTGGTGAATACTGCATGTGAACTCTCATTTTCTGCAGTTCATGCTTGTGGTTTGGCTGTGTTCCCTCTCCAAATCCCTTCTTTTCTCTACTTCTCTTCTAAATCCTCTCCAGATGGCTTCTCTGTGCACATCCACTGATAATGAGTTACATGGACCTGATTATCTTACATGGAGTGTTGTGATGAAGGCTTGGTTTATATAGAAGCAGTTATGGTACGTGGTTTGCGGAGCTATTGAACGTCCTCAATGGCCTTCTCTTGTTCCAGCTAATTTTGATGAAGATAACCATGAGGAAGCAGTGCTTACATGGGATTCAGACGATGCACGCGATTCGGTGTATTTCCAAAGAAGTCCTACTGGCGGTTACCTCCTGCAAGACATCTTTTGAAGTATGGACAAAGTTGCAGCTGATGTACGCGGCACCTTCCACCATGCGGGTAGTTACTCTTTATGGACAGCTCCAGCAAATTCCGTTTGAGGCCAAAGATACTATCTAGTCTTTTCTACTCGTGTGAGCCAAATCCAAGACCAGCTTCGGCAAATGCAGTTTGCCCTTTCAAAGGCTCATCTTATTGGACTCGTAATCTCCAAACTCCCTCTGGTGTTTGATGGAGTGGTGAATGCTTTGAGGGCGCAGACTTCATCAACTCCTATCAGCTTTACACATATGATAGCTTTACACATATGATCTCGATGTTGCTTGAGCATGAGGTATCATTGCGGTTACAAGGGAGGCTTTCGTTAGGTTCTAGTGAGGCTTTTGCAGCTTCAGAGAGGGGTTTGAAGAAGACGAAGTCGAACACCCAGTGTTACCACTGTGGGAAGAAAGGTCATTTACTGAAGGATTGCAAAGAGTTAGCGGCTTCCAAGAAGAAGAAGGAGAAGAAGCCTAAGTGGGATGTGGACTTCTCCGACAAGTCCTCATCTGCCTTAGACTTTGACTTCGATCCTGTAGTCAAGGAGAAGTCTAAGATGCGGAAAGGATTAGCTTCTTTGGATTGCGGGAAGGGATTGATGGCCCCTTCCTCGGTTGCTTTCTAATGGTGGTGATGGTGGCATCCCTCATGACTCTCCAGTGTCAAAGAGGGAGTGTGAGAGAGTGGTGAGATGGGGCAGCATTGCCTCATCTATACATCTATACAGATGCACAGGATCCAAAGAGGGACTTCCTTGACACATTGATTAAAGTCTGGCAAGTTCAAATCCTGGAGCTAGGATTGACATCCAGGTTCATGATGGGCTGTTTATTTGATAGAGAGTGGGATTGGTTCCTAGTCATGAGCTCACATGAAGGAACACTTTGGCGGTCTGGCCAAAGGCGGGGAATCCAAGGTCACGTATTTTCCAACGGCATTTTTGATAGGATGGTCATGTATGCTACTAAGAGACATTGGGATAGACATAGAGATATGCTATGATCTTCTCTATTTTTTCGGGGTTGGTATGATTGCAATCAACATTAGGTTCTCTCCAAGGCACCTTGGTGGTGGCTTGATCACCCATTGCTTGGGTATCCATGGTTCTACTTGGTGGTTCTATGTTGTATGGTTTATGATTCGTTTCATTGTACCATTGTATTGTATCAGATTACCCATGATCTGAGAGAGGGTGTGAGCAGATATGTCAGCTCATGTGTGAGTCTATGCATGGAGAGGCTAGAGACATTATTTAGGAGATTTAGGCATTTTTTAATTTGAGTGTCATTTTATGGTCATATTGAGTATTTATTGTTGGCTGACTTGATCTTTTTGAGGACATATTTTTGTCCTATTTATTCAGGCTCTTTCTCCTTAGTTAGTCTGTCACTCATCATCACTTGTGGATCTTCTGTTGGGGAGAGGAGCTAGTGCCGGTGCTCATGCAGCCAATGACTCATTGTTGTATTCGACTGTCTTGTGTTGGATATATGGATTCCATTTTCCGAGTATATATCTGAGTTCTCATTTGTATTGTGTTCTTCAATGTTCTTTCTTTCCCTCTCTCTTTTGTTTTATATTTCAGCAGTTTATTACAGCATATATTTACCCTTTCATTGCTGCTCCATTTCTAACAGCAATCGAGGTGTAATGCTTGATGAATATGCGGTATCAATATGATCAATCCCAAAAATTGCACATTTCCTTGACCATCTTTGGAGATGGTCATTTTTGCATACCTTGGACCTTGATTGGGTCTACTGCAAGCCCCTTTTTAATGTTCTAAATCCAAGATACTCAATTGCACACTTGCTCTTTTTGGCATAAGGCTTGTGCGTCCTTAGTGTCTCCGGAACAATCGGAAGTTACCCTTCATGTTCTTGCTCTTTCTTTAAGTAAGTCTTTAAGTAAGTAAGAATATTGTTGAAAAAAATAAGGACAAACTCATCAAGATAAGGCTTGAATATGTCTTGTACTAATTTGTTGAAAAAAGTAGGAGCATTAGTCAAGCCAAAAGACATTATGATGAACTCATAGTGATCATATCTCTTGTTGAAGCTAGTCGTAGAAATGTTTTCCTCTTTGATTTTGATTCGATAGTACCATGATCTTAAATTAATCTTGGAAATTAGCGAGTCCATCCCCAATGGGCACTCCTAGGAATTCATTGGGTATAAGCTAGTGAAACCACCCTTGCTTCTCGGATAGGAATTCATTGGGTATAAGCGTGGATAGGGTGGTAAGTAACTTGATTTAATAGTATTACAACAAGAATAAAATTCACACAAATGGAAAAGGCACACTTTACTACTTTAACCTTGGACAATGGATAGCATGTTGGCCTCAAAAGTGGTGCTCTTGATACATTTTTTTAGCTTTTATTGCAAATGGATGGAGTACAACTGAGACTCTCTAATCTCCTTCGCTAATCCAAGTGCCTCTTGCTGTCAAAATTGATCAGCAAGCCTTCAAACCATTTTGTCCCTTGGTTTGCTTGCGGATTGGCCTTTACCTTGCTCCTTGAAAGACAAATTAAGCCCCAAATCTGATATGGGTTGTCTAGCCTCTTGAATCTGTGTGAAATTCTTTAATTTCAGTTGTTGGAATTTAATTTCTAGTCCTAAATTTTGAGGATATATCCTGAGGTGGCTATCAAATCCTAATTTTTGCTGTAAACTAGGGTTTGCAGGAGAGATTTTCTAGTGTCTCCACCTATGATATCTCAATTGGTTGGATTTTGGTGAGATAACTTGAGAGATGGCTGTAGGATGAAAGAGAATGCTATAGAGAGAGAAATTTTAGAGTTCCATGGTGAGAAAGGCTGAAAAACTGTTGCTGTTCTGCTTAAACAGCCATGGAAGGTATCACCTACAGCTCAGGACCACCAGAAAGGTTGTTGCTCCCTCTTGTATGTTGTCACTTGCACCAGAAGGACCTTGGGTTGCTATCACCTACACTTGGGGGGCTCCAAGTTGCTATCACTGGTTGCAAATCACATCAATAGTATCCTTTTGCTCTCTAATAGCTTCCCCCTCTCTCACAATGGCTTGAATAGACTTTCACCAACCTCCTAAACGTCTTTTCTACTTACATGGGCATGCTTTGCCAAGTGGCAGCCTTCTAATCCCATTTTCCAGCTTATTAATTTAATTTTTAGAATAGTTATTCTGAAAATTGATTGAATAATTATTCTAGTGTCTAGGTAAGTATTTCCACCAGCCAATAAGTTAATTGGCTATGTCAGTTTCTCCCAATTATCCTTAAACAATTATTAGTACTTACACCAACATTAATTAATTAATTACTGTCTAGTCTCTAATGTCATCACTAACCTCAGTGGTCAGGCCAAAATTTGACACAGGGTATCACCTAGTACTTGTCAAACAGAACTTATTACAACTTTTGTGCATCAAGTGATATTTCAGGGTCTTGGGTGCCATGCCGTGAAGTAATTAACTTGCACCTCATATGTGCAAGTTACATAAGCAGATTTAATTAACTTTTAATCAAATGCTAAGCAAAGCAATAAAATTTTACATCCTCTTGATAGACTACCCCCTCGAAATCCTTACAAATGTCCTCAATTACATCGTGATGTACCAAAGCATTCGTTGGCACTATTGGAAATACATGCTTGCATTATTGTCAAATGACATGTGCTCTTATTACTTTACCATGCTCATGCCCTCTGTATGTGAAATTCAAGTTACTTAAACTAGTTACAATCCAGATACATGAATCATAACCAATGTCAGAACCATAAGGGATGCATCCATATGCCAATACCGAACACTGTTCTAACTAGCAAGGCATTGTAATGCATAAATTGAGCATAAACAACACCTCATAGTGATGATGTACGACATGATAGTCATGTAAAGTATACATCACCTACAAACAACATGTAACTTATGCTATTGTACTTCTTTTGCATTACTTGCAAATGCATATTGCATACCATCCAAGCATTTCACACATGCCTTGCAAATGTACATCACATCAAAATGTGCATTTCATGTTTTTTATAGATGCCTTGTAAATATATAGTTCTAGAGCCTAGGTGCAAACTATACCATATGTATACCAGCTCACCTTTATTGATACATTGAATAGTGATTCCAATGGTAGAAATACTATCAGCATACAACAATATCCTAGATACAAACCAAATACATCCGGGATCCACTACATAACTGAGCTGTCCATCACCAAGGGAGTAGAGGTGCAACCTTCCCATTGAGCATCAAATAATACTCTTGACCTTCTATGCTTTGTTGAGCTTGAAAGAGCCCAATCTAAAATCAATTGTAAGTGAAACACATGAAGATAAATTGCATCATTGAGGATGATCTGCCAAGTCATCCTTCTCCATCCAATTGCATTCTTTCATATGTGAAACAATGTTGAGGCTTCATCAAGAAGCACATGGAAACTTCACCTCTAACTTGCCTTAAAACCTCCACTAGGTTACAAGTCTATTATCCTCTTAAGCTTTATGCATCATTGTTGTAATTTCAACTAAACTAGTATGCAACATTGCATCCAATAGACTAGCCCCTCGTGTATATCTGACTTGCTAGGAGCACTAGATGCATTAGAAAATATTAATGTTTGTATGCTTTGGACCATTGCAATGTGATTGTGTATGGAAATTTGCATACTACTAGCCATACCAAGATATATTTTCCCATAAACTTGTCGCTTTGTGCCCTAGCATCATGCTGACATTGCTATACATTGGATTATGCATATTATTAGCCATACTTGGATACATTGGGCCTTGCACACCATGCATTGGTTGTTGCATACTAGAAGGACTTGTGCCATATATCTTGGTATGCGGTCCCTCACCCACCATGCGTGGAAACTAGTGCCCTAGCTGCCCCATAATTGCATGCATGCTGTCCAAAGCCCATTGGATTGACACTAACAAGATGGCCTTGCATATGCATCAATTTCACCATTGGTATCATTTGCTTATGCTCATTATTCACATTTGGAACATTATGTTGTTGTATTGGCTATTCTTTCGGTGCATCTTGTTGTCCCAAAGCTCATGAAGATGATTTCCTCTTCTTGTCTTTTCTATTTCCTTGAAGGAGTTCAAAAAGCTCATGAATTGAGGATCATTTGCTAATTGCTCAAGCATTATCAGCGGTTGTCCCTTCCCTCACTGATTATAAAGTGGGCATCGAATTCCTCTCCCTCATGTAGGCCATTAGCTTCCAAAGATCTAGAATGACCCACATTTTAGTTAAAATCAACATTATTAGCTTGCTGTCCATGCTGCGTGCTGTCCAAGATTAGACATTGCATTTTTCCCAACACATTGTGAATTTTTCAGATAAAAGGCATCATCCTTGCTTGATCCCATCTCTCTATGCAAAGACGTTCTTGTTGTAAATGCTTAGCTGAACACAATTTCAATGCTAGAGCAAAGCTTCTGACCTCCAATTAAGTGCCATGGGTCCACGAAGTAAAGGGATTTAATGATATGTCGATAATGAAACTGTGAAACCAACCGTTTTTCTTGTATAAGGTGGTAAATAACATGATTTAATAATGATTATAACATGAATAAAATTCTTATAAATTGAAACGTTTCTTTACCTTTTTAATCTTGGACAATGGATAGACTATTGACCCCAAAATTGGCGTCCCTTGCGGTATTTATTTAGCTTTTATTGCAAATGGATGGAGTACAATTGAGATTCTTTGATCTCCTTTGCTAATCCAAGTGCCTCTTGTTGTCAAAATAGGCTAGCAAGTCTTCAAACCAATTTGCCTCTTGGTTTGCTTAGGGATTGGCCTTCACCCTGCTCCTTGAAAGACAAAGTCAGCCCCAAATTTGATGTGAGTTGGCTGGCCTCTTGAATCTCTTTGAAATTCTTTAATCTGAGCTATTAGAATTCAAGGCCCAGGTTCTCAATTCTGAATAGCTATCTCGAGGTGGTTGTCAAGCCGTAATTTTTGTTGTAAATTAGGATTTACAACAGAGAGTTTTCAATATCTCCATTGTTGATGACTTGAATGGCTGAATTTTGGTAAGATAATTTGAGAGATGGTTGTACGATGAGAGAGAATGTTGTAGAGAGAGAAATTTTAGAGTTTCATCGTGAGAAAGGTTGAAAAATTGTTGTTGCCCTGCTCAAACAGCCATAGAAGGTGTTACTTACAGCTCAGGACCATGAGTATGGTTGCTGCTCTCTCTTGTATGCTATCACCTGCACTAGAAGGACCTTGGGTTGCTGTCACCTGTACCTGGAGGGCTCCAAAGTGTTTTTACTTGTTGTAGGACTGGTGCTTGGTGGTTGGAAATCACATTAGTAGCATCTCCTTGCTCTCTAATAACCTCCTTCTCTCTCACAATGGTTGGATTAGACTTCCATCAGCCCCCAAAAACTTTTTTTCCACTTCCACGGGCAAGTTTTGCCAAGTAGCAGCCTTCTAAATCCATTTTTCCACATTATCCAACTTATTAATTTAATTTTCAGAATATTAAGTTTGAAAATTAATCAAATAATTATTCTAGTGTGTAGAAAATAACTCCACCAGTCAATAACAAAATTGGCTAGGTCAATTTTTCTCCCAAGTATCCTTGAGCAGTTATTAGCCCTTAGACTGTCATGCATTAATTAATTAATTAGTGCCTAGTCTCTAATGTCACCACAAACATTAGTGGTCAAGAAATTGTTCTAGGTCAAAATGTGACACCGGGTACCACCTAGTACCTATCAAACATAACTTATTACAACTTTTGCCTTTGGCATCAACTAATATTTCAAGGTCCTAGGTCCCACATTGTGAAGTAATTAACTTGCACCTCACATGTGCAAATCACATCAGCTCATTCGATTAACTTTAAATCAAATTCTAAGCAAAGCAATTAATTTTCACGTCTGCTAGGCAGCTAGTCCATTTTCAATAGGCACTCATAGGCACTCAAGTTCATGACTCCAAACTTTGTTCTAGTGGATTCATCTCCTAAGTTAAATTCCACATTTCTAGTTTGATGCGAAGAAGCAACTTCCTTTCTTACTGAGATCATCGTAAATGATAAATGCGTACATAAAAGACAATTGGGATAGGAGATGAAAGACACATTTGCTAATTTAACTAGGAGTTTAGATGTTGATGCAACTTGTAAGCCTAATCTTCTTGCATTTTTTAGGGAAATGAAGGAATATAATCTTCTGTAGTCAATCAAAACTTTGAAGGAATTCCCTTGGTAATTTGTGGGTGTCTGGATTGTTGAGAGTTGGTGATTTGGCCCCTTCTTATTCAGGGCTGTATGGATTGTCCCTCTTCCATCTCGCTTTTTATCAACCCCTCTTGCAGAATATAAAGCATGCCTTTCTATAGAGACAAGCTTGAAAGTCGAGTTCGATATTTGAAAATCTCTACACAAAGTTTTTTTAAAAAAGAATTACCTCCTACCTCTTCAACAAGGACAATTCTCCAAAATCTCTGGCTTTGACTTTTGAAAGAAAAAAAAAACTCCTCTTTTCCAACAAGCCTTAAGTCACTCTTCTCAGACTTTAAATTGAGTGTGATCCTCCTCCCTATTTACACAAGCATCATCTTCTTCTTTAAAGGCATTAATTGTAGTAACTCTTCCTTTTCCTCTTCTTGTTGCACCTCTGTTTTCCCCATGGAAGTGTTCTTGTTGAGGGGGTTAATTTAACTTGGGGCATTGTCAGTTAAAAGCACAATCATGTTATCACAAAAGATGCCCCAAAAAGACATATGCTTCTATAAGATTCTATCTAGCATTTGGCTGAAATTAATAGGAGCATTTGCAAGGTCCAATGGCATAACTAAGAACTCCTAAAGGTAGTCCTGAATGCTGTCTTGTTGTACATGTTCAGGCCTTATGCTTGTCTGATGATACCTGTATGGGCCTATTCTAAAAGAAACTGTGATTACCGAGATTTTGATACTTGCTTGTTGAGCACATAATGAGTTCATTTGGAGCATTTTATTACAAGCTTAACATAGCTCGTTGACTTCAGGAAGATAACTCAGGGTTAAGAGTTTCAAAAGCCTTGTGGCATGGATAGTTGGATATTTTGTGTTGTGTATTGATTTTGATTGTGTTTAGGTTTGAATGTTGAAATTTCACACTTATTCACATTTTTGGCTGATCTGAAGACAGGTTTTAATTGTGGAGAAGCTGCGAATTTCGCAAGTCCTGCTTGGCTTGAAGTAGCAAAGGAGGCTGCCATAAGGAGGGCAGCAATGAATTATCTCCCAATGCTTTCTCATCAACAATTGCTGTACTTGCTGGCCTTGTCTTTTCCCTCAAGGTTGTTCTTTCTTTGGTACATCCATCGATATTTTGTTTTCTTTGGATCATATCTGGAATGTAGTTTGATGCTTGAAAATGTTGCATCTATCTGTATCCTCATGGTGTATACCTTCCTTTTGCTTTCATCAATTGCTCAAACTTGCTACTACTGCTGTGCTGTGCTTGATTGTGTAACTGTAGTGGTGTGCAGGTATGAATGTTATCTGTGTTTACATTTAATCACTCTCAAAGTTAAAAGATAGCAAAGAGAGACTGGGCTCTAGACAGTGGGGAACCATTACGGTGTTAAGGGGACGGTCACAAATCTTAGCCAAAGCTATTAGTCCAAGGCTTCAGTCTCAAACTGTATTCATGCAAGAGTGGTACAAATTTGATAAAATGTTCATTTTTTGGTGGTTATGCTATTGTTGGGCTGAGGCATGAGGATGATGTAGTGTTTCTTCTTGACTTTGAGTGAGAAGGCCAGTGATGGGTTTGATTGGACTTTCTTAAGAGTGCACTATGGAGTTGATGGAGGTCAAAAACCTGTGGATCACAGGAGCTTCAGCCCTTTAGCCAGAAGTCCTTAGGTAGGTTAAAACCCATGTTTTTTTTTGGGTGGTTTTTTTGGCGATTAATAATGTGGCCTTGAGGGGGAATGTATCGCCTCCTAGGGTCGTCCACTTGCATCATGAAAAATAGCCTGTGGCCACCCCAGGTGAGCATGAACTGCTGTTGGAGCTGTTGACAGGTCTGGAACTTGCCCTGTAGCTGGTCCCAACAGCCATGGAGGAAGGTATCGTGGATGTCTAGAGTCTTGCCAGGCACATATACTGAGAGGCTCTCGCCACCGAAAATCATTTGGCAGCTAGATGTGCTACCTTTTGAGGGTCTCAATGATCTCCTAAACCTCTGATTGAGGTGGATAGATATGCCTACCACAATGTGCTGGGTAATGCAGCCAAGCCGACCTTGGCCTTGATGATGAAGATTGTTGAGGGGAAGGCAATAGACTCCTTTTTGCACTAGGTGCGCTACCTCACATGACCAAAGACAATGCTTTGGAGCCTTGGAGTGTTGTTGTGGTTGTGTAATGCTTGCAAACTCCATCTTGTTGCATTTGGGCCAAAGACCCCAGGTGTGACAAGCCAAATGAAGTCGGACACTCCTCAATTGCTAGCTATTTCATAGATGTTAGTAGAAGACTCAACAAAATGTAAAGCCAAGAAGCATTGCGGTTGTATGGCAACTAGCATGGTGGGCTAGAGCCACTCTCTTGGACCCATTCAAGGTCATCTAGAGGTTGGCTCTCCTTGTTGGGTACGGAGCTCATGTGTGACCAAGAGGCTATCATGCAAGACATGGTTCAAAGGTATGCGTGCATGGCTCAATGGTTGATCAAAAGCTAGTGTGGCTCAGAGGCATTGGGCACATGACTAGAGATGAAATGCATGGGTCAAATACAAAGGTACCCAAAACAAGATTCCCTTCTCCCTTCAGCTCCAATAGTTTGCCTGTCACATTGTCAACCCTGACGTGTTACCTGTGTCCTGTCACCATCCCTGACTTGTACCCCTTTGACCGTCATCATCTGCTCGACCGGCTCCAGATGTCACTTGCTTGCACCACGTTGCCTGTCTAGCAACTTTCTTAGCCTACACGTGTTGCACTAGTCAACAGGTGCCTGCTCTAGGCCACAACACTGGCTTTCGATCAACCATTGAGCCATGCACACATACCTTTGAACCATGTCTTGCTTCCATAGTTGTTAGGTATGAAAAGTACGATACGATACGGTATGATAAAATACGGTACTAAATGGTACCTTAAGATTTTATAAGGTACGTACGATATTAGTACGAAAAAAAAAATAACTTCATTTTTTTAAAACTATAAACAATAGAACACATGTTTAAAGTGAAACTAGCAGTGCCATTATAAAATACGTTGAATACATGAGATAAAAAGCCCTCGCAATTACATGCGAGCAGCAAACATGCGGGCAACGGTACAGTGTATTGGATACATCATACAATCATCAATGAGTGAAACTGGATAAAATCATCAATGATAGTACTAAGTAGATACAAAAAGGTGAGACTCGAGAGAGCTAAGGCCTAGAGGCTAGGATGACTCATGAGGCATCACTATCATCATCATCTGAGTGCTCATCAAGAGAGTTTGAAGATGACTCCTCGTCATCGAATGATGAGGCACTCTCATACTCATCCTCATTGATAAGGTTACCATCATCATCAATTGATGGCTCCCTAGGCAATGACGGTCTAACTGTAGGCAAGGGGTAAATGTCATCATCAGGGACTGTACCCACGAGCACACTGACTACGAATGTCAAGGGTGTCTGCTGCTATGAGCTCTCTATAGAGCTCTGCAAAGATTTGCTCCTCCTCCTCATCCTCATCGACCTCTTGATGTACACTTCCAAGAGTGTCGCTCGTCAACTTGAATGTATCAACATTCACCTACACAATGCATATAAGATAATAGATTATAAATACTAAATTGTTGAGTATAATACTATAAAGGAACAAGTTGAAACCAACAAATTTAAAAATTAAACTTGACTTATCATTTTATGGTTAGATGTTTACCTGCTTTGGACTACCCATACTCATCATGAGCTTCATCATACGCAAGTTAGTGCAGCAATAGACTAGCTGCTCTAACTATCGTGTGCTAAGACGATTGCGAATCTTCGTGTGAATGAGAGAATAGGCACTCCAATTTCTCTCACATGCACACGAAGAGCAATCCTGCGCAAGGACTCTCATGGCCAAGGGTTGAAGAGTCTCCAGCGCATATCCAAAATTTTGCCACCAAAATAGAGGCTTTACAAGTGACTCCATTCTCCAAAAAGCGGGAGAAGAAAATGCCATATGTCCTCTTTGATCTGCATAGCATCCAAGCTTCTCTAGGACTGTGTTGTGGTCATCTATGGGGACCACACGAGTCAAATATGCAAGTTGATCTGACCGGAGCTCTCTGTCATCCATGATCGCCGGCGACTTGTAGGCTGGATGTACCAATGCTGCAAAACCATGGATGGGCCTATGCATCCATGCCCATCTCCTCTCTGCTATCTCTATGATGTATGCACGCTGAGAATCTGTGATCATCGTGCAAGCCAGTATCTCCACCAATGCCGCTCTGAAGAAGTGAATGAGAAGGCCCATGGTGGACCCCTCGCAATCAGTCATGCGCAACACCCTATAAAAGGGAGTTACGGCAATCACAATGGCACGGACTTTCTGCCAAAACTGCTCATCAAGGCACAGCCGCTGCATGGCTTTCGCCTCCTTTGTCTCATGCTCATCCCACTCATTCCATAGAGTGGACACCACTGTTTGGCGTAGGGCGGACCACACATCATAAAGCCGCTCCAACAATAACCACATATAAGCAAACCGAGTTGAAGAAGGCTTCTTTAATTTAAGTTTACCACCCTCTTCACCCATTTTAGCTTCTTGATGTCCTCCATGAGCAAGTCCAAACAATGACTTGCACATGGAGTCCACAAGATCGAGGCCTCAAGCAAACGGCCCATGCGCCGACAATTGGATGCATTGATGGTCACAACTTGCACCACATTCAACGGGCCCACCTACAAGCACATCATACATGGCACAAATTATAAAAGCTTCAGGGAGAGATGAATCATGAATCATGACTTGAAAATTCTAATTATGATTCATGAATAATGAAAGCAACTTTAAAAAGGACAATGTGTACCTCAATGATAGCTTGCCGAATATGGCGGTAGATGAATGGGCCGGTTGTTTTTCTTCCCCTCTTGCCGGTGTCTACGGCCCGCAAAAAATATGTGCCAAGTGGACATGAAACGAGTATGTTGATGATACCCTGTTTCCTACGGTCACTCCATCCATCGGTGAGAATGGAGCAACCATATTTTGTCCATGTGGCCCGAATAGGATTAAGGGCTTTATCAATCCTCTCCTTCTCTTCATCAATCTTCTTCGTCCTTATATCATTGTATGAGACGCGGCTCCATCCTTCACATGGACCCACATTGGCAATGGTTCTCACCATCTTCTTCCATTGCTCATGCTTTAGGCTGTTGAATGCAAGATTGCACTCGATCACCGTGCGTGCAATCTCAACATCGGCTTGTCGTTGCCTTTCTCTAAGAAAGGCAACTGATCCACGTGCATGATTGGGAGCTTGAGAGAGAGAGAGAGGATTGCCTCTCCGATACCGCATGAGCCTCTAACCTTTTCCTTTTGCCAATGTTGGAGCCCGAAGCGGATGTGGAGTCGGCACCACCAATGGTGGAGGCCTCACCCGCATTGGTCAAAGATAGGCCTACATTTGAGGCTTCCTCATGAGTAGGCATAGGTGTAGATGCTACCACCACCGATCGGCTACCTCCTCCTCTAGTGGACCCCCCTCTCATCTTGGCGAGAATCTCGCCCGCAATGTGTTGAGGGATCGACTTGCACGGAGCGACTTGCCCCCCCATCTTGGAAAGATGTTGGAGAAGCCGGGTCGCACCACTTGTGTAGTTCTTCGTGCAATACTTGCATATCCAATTGTGGGAGTTGAACTTCTTTGTGTCCCTCTCCACATGGATGGCGTGCAAGTTGAAGGCCTCATGCTTCTCGCGTGTCATGGTGCCGAGGCGAGGCCGGAAGCCAGATGAAGAGGAGAGAGTCGAGACTTGTCATTCCGATCAGCAGTGATGCTTGAAGAGGGAGGGGATGGGGGGAAGAGGAGAGTGAGATGATGCTTGAGCCTTGAAGAGGGAGGGGATTAGGGAAACTTGGAAAGTTGAAAGAAGAACGAACTTTGAAAAGGGAGAGGATGGGAGGAAGACTCAAGAGAAGACGGGAAGAGGAGAGAGGAAGAGGGAGCTTGCAGGGGATGGGAGCTTGATGCAGCCTTGGAGTCTTGGAGAC
The DNA here is from genome assembly GCF_053477565.2 of Lygodium microphyllum. Lineage (NCBI taxonomy): Eukaryota > Viridiplantae > Streptophyta > Polypodiopsida > Schizaeales > Lygodiaceae > Lygodium > Lygodium microphyllum. The sequence goes on from NC_141138.1 coordinate 103,315,100, forward strand.
AAGAGGGAGGGCTGAGGAGAGAGTCGAGACTTGCAAGAGTGTGTGCGTCGCAAATGATCAATCGTGCCCAGTTTGCGCCTTTTTCCCCAGCCCGTTTCGCTCGGAAACTCTATGGATAGCTCGCCTTGTCCCGCAGGATACATGGCCAAAACATGTTTAAAATCTCGTATGAAATAGTATGGATACGTACCGTACGGTTCATATGGTATGAACCTGTCCGTTCGATGTACGAGTGCAACCCTGCTTCCATTTCAATAAAGCTAAAGAAATATTGAAAGGGGCGCTAGTTTTGGGGCCAACTGGGTGTCCATTGTCCAAAGATTAGTAGGTAAATTTGTATTTTCAGTTTTGCAATAAATGCTTGGTGATGTAATTAAGTTGTAATCAAGGAATTACTACCCATCCACTGAAGGAAGGCTGGTTTTAATTGTCCTTTGCACATCTACTAGAGGCTATCTGTGTAGCAAACTTGCTCGCTCAGCTTGCACGTGGCATCTCCCAGCATGCACACTGAATTTGCTACTTGGTTGTGATGTCTCTTTCCTTGTAGCTTGATTCGCATGTTTGACTGTAAAACCAATTGTTATCTCTGCATCCTGTCACCGATGTAGGTCAATCGCAACAATCACCTCCCTATCCCATCATTCACTCTGCCCAACAATTTGCTTGCTATCGCCATCTTGTTACATTTCATCGTTGCATGTTGAAAGGCGACCTGACCATCACCTTGATTGTTGATTGTGTGTCCCGACAGCCTCAGCATTTGAGGAGACAACCTAGGCCATGTCAATTCAGCCTAGGCATTTGAGGAGACAGCTTAGGCCATGTCAACTCACCCTTGACAATCTTCAATCATAAATTATTACTATTCTGTTAACCTTAATCAACATATTGTCCATAAATAAATCTTTGTTCGTGCATAACTCCTTCACATACACAAAATTTTAGGGGTTTTTGCTAGAGATATCAATTTCACCAAAAATTTGGAAATTTTGTGTTTAGTGCTCAATATTGCTCAATTTCATGTCAAAAAATTGGGGCTTTTCATATATCTGAGCCTAAATTTAACCAAATTTCATCAAATTGGAGCCTTCTCGGCTTCAAATTTTTCTTCAACAGAATTTGTGCGCAAAAGTTTTTTTTTTAACTTTTCCTTCCTTTTTTCATATTGTTGCACCTGGGTCCTACACATTCACTTTTTTTTTTTTGCAAATAAAGTGTGGCTAATTATATTACTTCAAAAAAAACCTGAATACAAGGAAGTGCTCATGCTCAAGAGACTAGTTGGAGCTGATGTAGAGTCATAGATTTATCAAGTATACAAGCCTCTTAAGATGGTCTGGGAGGGATGGGGGAAAGAAGCCATGGAGGGGGGATGTATGGTCATCTGAGGCTGCCTGCCTTCATCTTGAAGAACATGTCCTGGCTGCCCCAGGTGCGCAAGAAGTGAAAACGGAGCTCCTGACGAGCTCGAAACTTGCCCCGTACCTGTTCTCACCGGCCGCGGAGGGAGTGGATGATGGAAGTCCAGAGCTCAGCCAAAGTTGCATGTACTGAAAGGCTCTGCCTGCCCAAAACCTCTTGATAGCGTGTGTTGGGAATAAAGGGCCATCGTGCCTTTTATATGTACACGGGTGTGAACATACCCTTAGCACATTTGTACTTTCATATATATCTATCTAAAACCTAAAGAGGTACACTAGTCTTTTGTACCCAAGAACATCGTGTCTCATTCTCTACTCTGCACTCTCTCTCTCTCTCTCTCTGTGTTGTGAGAAAGCATTGCGTGTTTCGATCCTCTCGCTCTTTGTCATAACAAACTGGTATCAGAGTTGATGGTCCACACAGGTAGCCGCAACATCAACAGTTGCAGTCGACAGCCATAGTCAGTGCACAAGCACTAGTTTTGGGCAGCGATAGTAGTCAGGCCTAGGTGGTTGATAGGTAGTGCAGGTAGGCGTCAAATGGTGGTCAGCTGGACGAGACTTGCACACAGTGCGACAATTGACAGGACTGACGAAGGCTAGGTTGCGGACGACAAGATACGGAGGCCACGCGACTGATGGGTTGCACAACTGGCACGCGGGGCTAGACAGATTGACGAAGGCGTGTGTGGTGGGCGACGGGATTGACGAAGGCCAAGTCGACGGGGGTTAGGGCTGACGGGAGCAGATGGGCAAGTCAACGGCCCTCTTTAATAAATTTGAAAATTTCAGTTTTTATTCCTTCTCTTCCAGGTGTTCACATGCATAAGCACAGATCATAAATCTTTGCAAATTTGCTTGTGACTTTTGGGGTTTTTCACATTTTAGTGAAATTTTTTCAATTTCATTGAAATTTGTGCACACCGGACAGGAGAAATTTGGGGATTTGTCTAGATTTGATGTGAGCAAGACACAACAGTGATATTTGTCTCAGAAATTGTAGGAATTTGTGACATTTTGCCTCTGACATTTGGAGCTTTTCATGTACATGCAAGAATTGGGCTGAAATTTACCCAATTTCTCGACATTGATGCATATTGGACCCGTGCAATTTGGGGCTTTTGCTGTTTGGGCAAAATTTGTGTGCCATTTGGTCATTTTATGTACATGTGCGTTTAATTCCATGCAATTTGGACATCTAGCACTTGGAAAAATTTAGGGACTTTACTGAAATTGCTCTATTTTGGCAAAATTGGCCTATTCTATGCATATCAGAGACAATGCAGATGTATGGTTGATGCTTTGAGCACAAAGATTTTGGTGCTTTGACCGTGCATGTCAAATTTTGTGCCCGTGGGTGCATGTATAGCAAAAATTGCAGCTAAAATTTGGGACTTCTCATGTAATGTGATGTATTTGTCCTTGGAACAGCTGTAATCAGTTGTGGAGTGCTGTAGCACAAGGTTTAGTGCTTCTGAAAATTTATTTGCAGATCTGAAATTTCTGCTTTTACGTGGTCATTTATTTCTGGTTGGTACTTGTTTGTACCTTGGTCACTTGTGTGACAGTTTTGTCCTGCATTTGCTGAAATTTTTGGGTTACTTGCCTTGTCTTCGTTATGCTAATTTTGAGCATTGTGATCATTGTGTTTATGGTAAACATGCTCAGACGTCTCATAAGAAGTCTCTTTTGTTGAAATCTTCCCCTCTAGAGTTAGTACATTCCGATGTATGTCAGATGCCAGGGTTATCTTTTGGGGGAAAGAAATACTTTGTCACCTTTGTCGATGATGTTATAGGGAAGGTATGGGTTTACCCTATTCGTAGCAAGGACAAAGTGCTTGACAAGTTTTAAAAATTCTTGGCATTGGTTGAAAATCAAACTCATAAGCCACTTAAGTGTCTTCGCTCTGACAATGGTGGGGAATATGTGTCCAAGGCCTTTCAGGCACTTTGCGACAACAAAGGGATAAAGAGGGAGCTCATTGCCTCTCATAATCCACCCCAAAATGGAGTTGTAGATTGTATGAATTGGACCATATAGGATAAAATGCGTACTGTGCTGTCTCATGTTGCATTATCCCATGGCTTTTGGGCAGAGGCTGTTATGACAGCTTTTTACTCGATTAATCGGTCACGAAGTAGGTCTTTGGGAGGGGGATTCCTTAGGAAGCGTGGTTGGGCAAGCCACCTTCATATGCTCACCTGAAAGTGTTTGGCTGCGAATCGTAAAGAAGAATGTAGCAAACTTGAGGGAAAGTTTTGTAAATGCATTTTCCTAAGATATGGTGATGAGGGTAAAATGGGGTATAGATTATGGGGTCTCCTATACCTCAAAGCAGTTTGCTGTGGGTTCCAATACCTAGCGGTTGGGTAAAGCTTCCAGGCCGACCATTGTGCAAGACCTAGCCTCAATGATGAAGATTGTATCCTGCATGCCGGCCTCATATAGAAGGTGACGGCTGTGGCTGACTGCCTTTTCCCACGAGATGCATCCAAGGCTAGGTGCTAGACGATAGAAAATGCGGCATGCTCCTCTCCATAATGAGTCGTGCTTCCTCGCATGACCAAAGGCAGTGCTTTGGAGTTTCCAAAAGTTGCTGTGGGCAGCGTTTACACCCTCCATACTGCTGCATTTGGGCTAGCCAACTTCCTACCGCTAGTTCTCCATGTGCCAAAAGCCATAGGAAATACGATACTCTCCTTGGTCTCGAGCTGTTCCATATAGGCAACGGCAGAGAGTCCGATGGAAGGCATTCATGATATTGTGCTCCGTGTAGTATCTGCTATGTGAAGGCGACCAGTCCATGTCCTCCTGCATTAGTACATGTCTGCCAATCGTGGCTGTGTACTCCAGGAACCTCAGTGGCTTCTTGGCAATTGAAGTGGCCGGCCATAGCCACTCTCCAAGGTTCCTCTCCAGCTCATTTGCATCTGGGCTAGCCAACTCCCCACCGCTAGTCCTCCATGTGCAAAAGCCATAGGAAATACGATACTCTCCTCGGCCTCCAGCTATCCCATAGGCGGCGCCAGAAAGTTTGACGGAAGGCATCCGTGATGCTGTTCTCCGCGCAGTATCTGCTACGCGAAGGCGACCACAGTCCATGTCCTCCTGCATTAGTACATGTCTGTCAATCCTGACTGTGTACTCGAGGAACCTCAGTGGCTTCTTGGCACCCGAAGTGGCCGGCCATAGCCACTCTCCAAGGTTCCACTCCAGCTCATCAAGTGGCTTGCTCTCCCATATTTAGAGGTGCGACTCTCGGAACTCCTTCCAGAACACATAAGGGTCTAGACACCAAGTCTTCCCGTGAAGACTGGCTACATGAATCCTTTTCCAAGGAAGGACAATGATCTCCTCATCCTGCTCCCCTCTGTCAAGGACCAAACGCCCCCCCTCTTGCACGGTGAAGAAAATCCCGTAGTGGGCGCCTGTAGGGGGATACCTGCTGGTGAGAATCTAGCGGTCCATATCTCGCCAGGCTCTACGAGCTCTCGGATTGGGGGGTCAAGTCACTCGTGAGGTATTGTTGCATCAATCTCCCTTCTCCTCAGCTCTGCTCCTCTTTGATACCCTGATGCCTGCTACAGCAGCTCCTAGTCCACCATCCTATACACCTCCTGCCATGTCCTGATAGTGCGAGCGGGGCCGGCCTCCCAGCCAACTCACTGGATATGGTGGCACTCACCAATCTGTATCCCGTCTCTATCTCTTGCTTGGGGGTTTCAGACCATCGGCTGGCGGTCTATCTTCTCTTGGCATCTTGGAGGGCTCTGAATTAGGGCCTTACGAAGGCCCTGCCACACACGAAGTAGGCTCGGGAGGAAGGAGGATCTAGGGGCCGTGATCTGAGCCACCGTGAAGATCCATCTCAAGGATGGCCTCCAATCACCACCACTCGGCTTGCACTTCTGGAGACCCTTGTAGCAGGACCTTGTAGGTCTGCCCTCTTGGCATGAGCCCGCGGACTACTAGGTCCGTAAGAAAAACAACTGACTTTCGCCAATTGATTTTTGCTTCCGCTGCAGTGTAAAACACCTCCAGATCTAGTCTCACTCTCTCCAGAATCAGCTCATCATTCTCTATATATAGTGCGGTTTCATCTGCATACTCTGAATCTAATAGCTCCGTCTCCTCCCTCACCAAAAGTCGAAGGCCACGTAGCCCGTTCACATGTGATCGGAGGAAACAAGACATCGCCTCTGCAAAGAGTAGGAACAAATATGGGGCCAGAAGATAGCCTTGCCGAATGGATCTCTCCAGCTGCCGAAACTACTCTCCCCTCCTGCCACCTATGAGAACCCTGGTGGTAGCTGATCTGTAAAGTGCAGAGACCTTGTGGATCCATACATGGGGGAAGCCCAACCTCACCATGGTGCCCTCTAGGAAGTCCCAGTTAAACCCTGTCGTAGGCTTTCTCGAAGTCTAGTAGAAGTACAACCAACCCATGACCACTGTGCTAGGCCCACTCAGTCTCATCGAAGAAGGTGAAGACATTGTCTAGGATACTCGTATCCTGGACAAAACCTGTATGTGTGTCATGAATGATGTTTGGAAGCACGGAGCGGAGTCGCTACCGATCATCTTAGCCAGGGCCTTATAGGCTACTGACAATAGGGTGATTGGTCTCCATTGGGATAGCTCCAACTGGTCTCCCCCTTTGGGGAGGAGACTGATAAGACTTGCTGATAGACTCCCTGGCATCAATCCTAAGTTGAAAATGTCTTGAAAGGCCAACAGTAGGGGTCCCTTTACCACCTCTCCTAGTAGGTACCGAAGAAGGCTTCAGAAAGACCATCCTCTCTCGGGCACTTTTGCCTGTCCTGTGCATGGAAAGCTGGCTCTAATTCCTTCTCTATGAAGGGGTCTAGGAGGGAGCGACCCATCTCCTTTGTGACAAGGGATGGGGTGTGGTCCCAAACCTGCTGTCTACAACCCTGTCCTCTTGCTGAGACAGTCTCCTGCTGAAAAAGGTGTCTGTAGTAGTCTGTGGCAATCTCCATCACCTCATCTGGGCTAGAGTGAATCCTCCCATACTGATCTCGGAGGCTGTGAATCTGATCTCCTGAAATGCGAGGTTGATGCACTTGGAAAAACTCCCTGCACATTGTGTCCCTCTTCCGTGCCCAAAAAACTGTTGAGGTATGGAAGGAAAACTTCGAGCGCTTGTCCTTGAGGCAAGCAAGGGCTGCCCGTATGCACAGCTCGTGTGTGTGGAGAGTGGGGTCTCTTGTTGATGCCTCCTAGAGAAGTCTCTGTGCGGATGCTAGGTCTCATTGGAGTGCACTCTCCTCCTCCCAGCTTTGCTACTTGGCCTGTAGGGCTGCCTCCTGGTGGCAGATACTTCTTGACTCTGCTAGGACCCCTGCAACCTCCTTTGCGATCATGTCCCTCCTGTCCCACTCGCTAGTCCAGAGCTGCTCAATCTGCCTCTTCACCTCGTCCCTCCTATTGATTGAGTTAGGGATCCAATAGGATCGTGAATCCAGGGTTGAGACTGGGGGATCAAGTGTCAGGAGGACCGGGTGAGTGGTGCTGACCAACTGCCCTATCTGGCTTTCGCGAGAACACCCCCACTCTCCCACATAGAACTTGTCCAGTCGCTCCAAGAAAACTCCACCGAGCCGCTTGTATCCCCAAGAGAAGTCCATCGACCTCTCTCTTCTGTGGAAAGCTGGGTCTCTCCAGGCATCGGGTGCTCCTATTGCGAGGAGGAAAATCTCCCATGCCTCCTGCTCCTCCCCTGCCATGCCCTAGTAGTTTCTGCCTTTGCTTAGCTGGTCCTCTAGGGCCTCTAGGTTGTTGAAGTCTCCTCCAACAATCCAGGAGTCCACCTCTGGGAGTCCTGTTGCGATCTCCACCCTGAACTTGCTGCGTGCCCTAACCTCCGTAGGAGCATAGATATTGAGGACTTTGAGGCACAAGTCCCCAATATACAACTGATCCATAGAACCCTCCCAGCCACAATTGCTCCATGATCACGTACATAGGTGGTAAGGCTCGGGCCAATAGAGGTGCATATGCCTCCACTCCTGTCGTGGGCACTGATTGCGTACTCCTAGTAAGTGTGTGAATTTCCTGGAAGTACCTTCCCTACTCGATGGGCCTGGGCGGAGGTGAGCTTGTGCTTCTGCAGAAGTAGGATGTCGATCCGTCCAGCAAGGGCCGGCTACAAATCTTTGCCCAACAATCAACTTCCTGTAACCATGTGCCCTAGTGTAGTGGAGACTATTCACATTCCAAGATGTAAGATGTAAGCTTATAGGAAAACCAGTGATCGATCGAACATGCATCTGTTCGGTGTGGAAGCTGTTGATGAAAAGGAAGAGATATGGTGCCCCTTGGGCAGACCATGGGGGTGATAGATGCTCTAGGTGGTACCTCCAGGGCATCTATCGGCTAGGCTGAGAGTTGTGACTCTATACTCTGGTAGAAACGTGCAGCCTGTGCCAGGGGCCACTCGATCACATCCATCGGTGCTCTCCACTGTGGAGGGGCTCGAAAGATAATGCTCAAGTGTGGGACCTCGGCACTAGCCCACCAGTTAATGTCCATCATGCAACCTGGCCACTGCTATGGAAATAGTGCTAGTTCTCCTTCTCCCATCCATTGGGAGATGTGTTTTGCCACTTGACTCTTCGCCTCCTCCTGTATTTGTGTCATTGTCCAGTCCCCTGAGTGAGAGGTTTGAAGGTAGAAGGCATAGTTTGGTCCATTTGGTGGTGCTAATAGATGGACCTTGCTACTCCTTGACTTATGTACCACGAAGATCTCCACCTCTAGAGGTAGTGGGAACTCTCCGCGCTCCACAACTCTCAGGTAGGACCACGGACTAGTGCGAAAAAACTCCTGTGGTAACAACTGCGTCTGTCTTGAGAAAGTGTGACGGGCAATCGGGAGAGATGAGCTGGTGGCTGTGTGGGGGGGGGGGGAGGGCAAGGTTGCTGGTGAGAGGAGGATGTAGGTGTATGTGGCTCATCACCTACTGTGGGAAGAGGAGGGATGGGCAGGGGGGGTCACTTGTACCGGGTGCGGATCAGGGGGGTTGATTTGCAGGGGAGGTGGTGGGGAGGAGGAAGATCGAGGGATGGTGGGGTGGTTGGAGGTACGTGGTAGGTGTGGGGGGGATCGGTGGCCTTGGAAGGAGGGGGCTGTGGGCTAGGGTTAGTGGGGGATCCGTGGGAAGGGGGGGATGAGTGTGGGGGTTGTGGGATCTTGGATGAGGTAGCTTGTGGCGTGGGTGGTGGATGTGGGGGACTGTGATCCTGTCAAGTGGGGCGGGCTTTAGGGTGCTTTGCCGGGGGGCCGTCGCTCACCCACCTGCTCCCTGCTGCCGTGGTTGTTCGGGGGGCTGATTGTGGCCCCCTCGTGCTGTCTCCCTCTCTGTCGTCTCTGGACCTGTGTAAAACCGTCAATGTCCACTTGCGGGCGTGTCGGCAGAGCCGCCTTGGCTTTGAAGCGCATGCAATCTACTGCATGATGCCCAAAGTCATGGCATTGTAGGCACTATTGTGGTTGCCTAGTCACGATGACTTGTTGCCTAAAGGAGTGACCTCCTGCCTCAATCTCCAGGAACTTTGGTATACTTCTTGTATCTTTCACGGCCAATCGTACGTTTGGGACTCCTGCAACTGTCACTGCCTCCGTGAAGGAGGCAGAAAGAACTGTGCCAAAGAGCCATCCAAAGTCCTCCACTAGTTGGCGATACTCTATTGCTAGTCCAGGAAAAAGTAAAATGACTGGATGTCGAAGAAACTTGTTATGGAGCGCAAATGTCTCCACTGTGAAGCTGCTGTACCAGGGAACCATGTAGATGACCCCCTTCGTGGAGACATAGGGTGAGCTATCCAGTAGCTCACGAGCTGCGTCCGCAGAGGTGAGTCTAACCATGAAGATCCCTTGTCCCTTGAAGATTGCCTCTGCGATTTGCATCGTGCCAATGCGCAACGTGGAGTGAAGCCAATCCCGAAGCTGGGCCCTTAGTGGGGAGTGTCTTACGACTTGACCAATGCTGGGCCCTCAATGGGGAGTGTCCTACGACCTGACCAAAGATCATTGTTTCTTTCAACTCCAGCTCTGTGGCACGGATGACCAAGAGCTGTTCCTGAGAGAGGACGATGCGCAAGGTGCTTGGCTTGTGGGCACTTGCAAAATGCACCGGCGTCTAACCAGAGGTTTCCATTGCGTGTCCTTGCTGAAAACCTACCTATCACGTTGCTTTGCTACCGGTGGGGGGAAAGTTGTTGCAGAGGAAGGGAGCAACTGGGGGGGGGGGGGGCGGTGGTGAGGAGGGGGGGGGGGAGCACGGGTGGTGGGTTTGCCATATGGGGCCGTGGGCTACAGGGCGGAGGAGGCAGAGGCAATGCGGGGGGGTTTTGGCGTAGGCTTTGCCTGGGGGGGTAGGACGCCATCGGGGGGGGGGGGGGGGGGAAGGGGAGACAATAGAACGGGTGCAACAGGCCGTAGGTGGGGACGTAGGCAGGGGGTGGCGGACAGGGCAGGTGTCACTGGGCTGTCGGCTAGGCAACGGGCCGTAGGTAGGGGGAGCCTTGGTGATGGCGATGGGGGGCGGGTGCGATGGATTAGGCGGGCGGTGGCGCGACGGAATAGTCAGGGGCAGGGGTAGTTTACACGACGCGACGGATAGGAGTTTTTTACACATTCACATTTGGCAACCACTATTGTGAAAATTCAGTTGTACACAGCAAGAAATGGTGGGCCAAAACGACTTGTTAAATATGTTTAGGGACTTTGGCAAATTGGATGGCATAACTTCTCCGATGTGGGCGTACTTGGTGTTGCATAAAATGTTACGGATTCATCCAGTTCATCGACTGCCACAAGTGGATCTTCTATTTTACGTGTTGTTGCACATCCCACCGCTGATGAGTTGAAATGGGATGGGAGTGATGCCTAAGCATATACTTTGATTGCATTGTTGTGTAAGAGAGTTCATTTTGCATGTTCAGTTATGCACATCGACTAAGGATGATTGGGATAAACTTGCTTTATTGTATCACGTGTACAATGAGGCTTGTGTAGTGTGTTTGCGTAAACAACTTGAGATGGAGCACATTATAGAGGGTGATTTGGTAGATGGCTACATTACATGTGTAAAGGATATACCAGAGTAGCTTGCAAATATTGATGAGATTATGCTTGATGCGTCTCTTGTTTCTACAGTCTTGGTTGGCCAATTTGAGTCTTGCTACTACACTTTGCTTGCTTGTAGGAGATTCTAATGCATACGTGTTTGATGCATTGGTTTCATTGTTATTGCAAGAATAGCAATCATGGGAGAATTGCTTCAATATAAGTATGGAAAATCAAGCATTTGTCGCAAGCCACAAGAACAACATAAAGTCATGGCAGCCATCCAACTCAAAGGGCAAAGGCAAATCAGGCTCTTCCACGGATTCTTCAGCACGGAGGGTGAGTGTGCTAAGAAAAAATTGATATAATTATTATAGGAAAAAGGGGCATGCCATTGAGGAATGCAGAAACTGGATTGCTAGTGAAAAAAAGATGCAACTTGGCATGATTGTTTCTGAAAATTCAGCAAGTGCAAAGGATGCAACAACACGTTTAGCAAGACTGCACATTGGCGAGTCTTTTGTTGTGCGTTGTTTGTATGATCCTCTTCCTTATGCACATGGCTTATTAGAGGCTGAAAATAGCAATACATGGTATTTTTATAGTGGTTTCTCCAAGCACATAACATCCTTTGGTGACTCGTTTGTATCATGTGCAAATGTCCAAAAGGGGGATCGGTTGTATATGCAAATAATGCTTCTTATGCAATGCAAGGCATTGGACAAATTCACATTGTTGTAGTGGATGGGAAAATTATCATGTTCCAAAGGTTTGGGATGTGCTTGTGGCATTTAGAAAAACTTGCTTTTAGTTTTAGCCATTGCATGTGTTGGTTTTATGGTTAGATTCGACATGGATCGATGCAATGTCTTTGATTGTAGTGACACAGGTGCTCTCGTTGTGAAACCAACTTTTCTCCTTGGATCAGGTGGTACTAACTTGATTTAAAACTAATTACAACAAATAATTAATGCACATACATTGAAATGTAGACATTACCATTGTCATCTTGGACAATGGACAGCTTGTTAGCCCAAATTGGCGGCCCTTACAGTATTTCTTTAGCTTTTATTGCAAATGGATGGAGTAGGATTAAGATTCTTTGATCTCTTTTGTTATTCCAGTATCTCTTGTTGTCAAAAGTGACCAGCAAGCTTTCAACCCAATTCGCCCCTCGTTTTGCTTGGGAATTGGTGTCACGGGAACGTGAACATTTGAGATGCTTTAATCTTGCCAATAACATTTGATCAAGAAATTAATCAAATATGCAAGGTGGTTTAGCACATGTGATACACATGGCTGTTATTTCATGGTAATAGGCCAAGGACCCCAAGGTTATAGTAGGTATCAGAGGCAAAAGTGATAATAAGTTATGCTTGATAGGTACTAGGTGGTACTTGATGTTAGATTTGGGCCTAGACCAATTTATTTGCCACTAAGCATTAGTTAATTAATTAATGTTAGTCTAAGGGTCAATAATTCCTTAAGGATACTTGGAAGACAAATTGGCCTAGTCAATTTAATTATTGGCGGGTGGAATTAAAATTTGTAAAATAATTATTGAATTAATATCTTGAAAATTAATTTAATAAGCCGGATAATGCTAGAAAATGTGATTAGAAGGTTGACACTTAGCAAAACTTGCCCATACAAGTGCAAAAAACGTTTTTAGGGGTTGGTGGGAGTCTATTCCAATCATAGTGAGAGAGAAGAAGGCTATTAGAGAGCAAGGAGAGATTGCTAATGTGATTTTGAGCCACCATGGACCAGTTCTACAGCAAGTGACAACAATTTGGAGCCCTCTTGGAGCAAGTTACACCAGCCCAAGGTTCTTTTGGTGCAGATGACAACATACAGGAGGGGGCAATTGTCTTTTTGGTGGTCCTAAGCTATAGGTGATAGCTTTCATGGTTGTTTGAGCAAGGCAGTAGTAGTTTTTCAGCATTTCTTGCGATGAAACTCTAGAATTTCTCTCTCTACAACATTCTCTCATATCCTCGTTGTTGAGAAACCCTTCACCCACAGTTTTGTGTTTTGTGTTTTGGGTTTAGCGTTTCACGTTTTGCATTTAGGATTTCACAGTGGACAGCCCCCAAAAGGGACTAGGTGCCCACAATGTGGCGCCACCCTAGACAGCTGATGCCCTCCCTCCGGGCAATACCCTAGATAGTCTCTTGCCTATTTATAGACTGCCTTTGTCACTCATTAGATACGGCTGATTCATTGAGTCTGTCACCTCTTGTCTCCAGCCTCTCCTTTACCCTCACACCCCTTCAAGAGGACATTGCAGTTCATGGTTCGTGGCTGTCTTCATCATCTTTCTTGTGCTTTGGCACTCCATGATTTAGATCTTCATTCATTCCATTCATCAGAGTTTCTTCTATTTTCTCTTCTCTTCTAAGTGTTTACTGACTTCACTCCGTGTTTCTCCTCGCAAAACCTATTGTCTCGCTAGTACGTTGACTTTTGACATGGTATTAGAGCGAGATTTGCTCAAACAGTGGCAAAGATCCTCCACTCCAGTGAATGCAAAGACTGGTGGCGGATTTGACATCCACTTCTCTTCTTGTTGCGCTGCATCAACATCCTAACTGGTGGCTGCTCTCTCCTGCGTTTGTTATTTTCCATCCTGCGTTCAAGGCTGCTTCTGCTGCCTACACCTCCTAGTCTACTGGTGGCTGTTCTCTGCTGCTGTTGGCGGTTCCTCCTTGCTGATAGCGGCTCAGCCCATTTGCTGGTGGTTGTTCTTTGCTCAACCAGTCTACTGGCGGTTGTTCCCTGATTGCTGGTGGCTCATCCCTGACTACTGGTGGGTCCTCCCTATTTGTTGGCGGCTCCTCCTGGTCTACTGCAATTTGCATTTGCAGCTGGCAGCTCCTCCTTGCAATTGGCAGCACCCTCCTACAGCTAACAACTTACTTCTAGCCCTTTCATTGCCCTCCCAACCCTTGAGGCGGACATTGTAGTTCATGGTTTGTGGCTCCCCTCTTCCTTCTTCAACAGGGCACATTGGTACCCATGGCTTCTTTACCAACAGATGACCAGTCTACTGGGTGTTCCTACTGCGGCAAGAACGGTCATTCCACCGATGATTGTGGACATTGACCTTTGCTCCCCACCCCTCCAGAGTATATGCGTCCTCCACCAGGAACTTCTTGTGCCACCTCTTCTTTCTGGACCACAAAGATTGTTTTACATCGGCTATAGGAGTATTATGCTCAAGGTAATAAGCCACAACTGACGCACACTAAGTCCTTTGGAGTAGACAAAGGTCGAAGACCTTACGAGGCAATAAGTCTTCTTGGAGACCACCCCACTGCATGTAGGTTTCCCCCACCCACTTCCGGGTACAACGGCTTCCACGGCCCACATCTCCTTCATAGTCCACTCTCTTGAGCATGCGCGACTGTTCCCCACCCTTTGCTCATCATGCGCCTTCTTCTTCCCCACCCTCTTCCACTCAGGTTTGAGAGGCCACTTTTGGGTGCTTTCCGGCTTCTTTTGAGTCCTAGATACCTTCTTTGGCACGGCTGGTGGCACTTTCTTCGTCATCAGATGCTTTGCAGTCCGTGAGCCATGATTGGTTGGATTCCCTTTCTCTCTTAGACTGGGATTTAGAGGGGGATTTTCTTACTTCGCCCTTAGAGGGGGCTTCCAGTTCTTCGGCTTTAGAGGGGCTCCTACTTCTACCCCTTCCGATTCACAGAGGGACCCTATGTGCCATGAAGTTCGTCACACACCCCCACCTTTCACTTTCGAGGAATGACTCTCCTTTGAGCAATCATATTCTCTCAACTCATACCTAGGATCTAGAGGATCTACCTAGATCGGGGCCCTTGGGTCTTCAGTTGTGACTTGGTGGCTAGGCCTTCGTTTTCCTTCCAGTATGGAGTGAGCTAGTGGGTTCTCTCTCGAGGTTGAGTTTTGGGTTCTACATCTCATCCAGTCTCGTGACTATCTTCAAAGGTCTCCTTTTAAGTGGTATTCTGAGCTTCTAGGGTGGATCTTCTTTGTCCCTTGGTCAGTATGGAGCCTAAGATTGAGTACGGGCATATCCTTATGGTTCTCGGTACCACACGAAGTCCAACATTCTTCCTATGCATTGCATGATTTTATCATCTTTGTACTAGGGTGCTTGGATAAGTGAACAATTTTCCCACGAGGGACACTGTCCAAGTGGCACTTGCTGCATGAGCATTCTTTAGCATGTAGCATTCCATCTCTACCTCACTCTTCTCTTGTTTCCTTTTTTGGGCTTGAGAGGGGGTGTTGAGAAACCCTTCACCTGCAGTTTTGTGTTTAGGATTTCGCGTTATGCGTTTAGGGTTTCATAGTGGACAGCCCTAAAAAGGGACTAGGCGCCCATAGTGTGTTGCCAGCCTAGATAGTTGATATCCTCCCTTCAGACGCCACCGTAGATAGTCTCTTGCCTATTTATAGGCTGCCTCTGTCACTCATTAGATATGGTTGATTCATTCAGTCTGTCACCTCTTCTCTTCAGCCTCTCCAATACCCTGACACCCCTTTAGGAGGACATTGCGGTTTGTGGTTCGTGGCTGTCTTCATCATCTTTCTTGTGCTTTGGCACTCCGTGATTCAGATCTTCATTCATTCCATTCATCAGAGTTTTTTCTCTCTTCTCTTCTCTTCTCAGTGTTTACCGAGTTCACTCCGTGTTCCTTCCCGCAAACCCTACTGTCTCGTTGGTACGTCGTCTTTTGACACCCATAGTACTCGAAACGACGTTTTGGGGCTGCTGAAACAGGACGACCGTTGCAGCTCGAAACAGAAATGGTGAAACACTGTTTTGGCATTGTGTGGCAAAAATGAAAAGCGGGTTATCCAAGGAAAAAACGGCCTTTGTTTCGCATTTTTGCATGGCATTCTTTGACATGTTTGAACTTCGTCTCTTGCAGTCTAGCTCTCTACCTCTTGCAAGTTCCTTCTCCTTCTCCTGTTGTTGTTGTTGTTGTTCTTATCCTCTTTCCAAATTCCAATTTCCCATTACCTAATCATGGCGCGGGATCCATATTGGAGGCACATCACTCCAATCAAGGGATATGCGGGCTCCGACGGATCAAAGAAGTGGTGGTGCAACTATTGTGGATTGGAGAAATCGAGAAGTAGAACGTGTATGAAAGATCGCTTGTCATGTGTTCCCAACAAAGACATTGAGCCTTGTGCAAATGTGCCGATAGAAGTAATAGTAAGCCTCCATATTTGGCGATGAAAGTGTATGGGTATTGAGCTAGAAGAGGATGAATCCTCTCATCCAACACCACATCAGGCTAATGAAGCACAAGTGGGGTAAGGAGAGGCTAGTGGGCCTAGTGGCGCTAGCCAAATTAGTGGTACTAGTGGCTCATTAAAAAGAAGTGCATCCATATCTGTATCGTGTTGAAGTGCAAAAAGGACCCCATCGCCATCTTCTAGTGGTGGTGGGCAAAAGGACCCCTTGCATGGTGCAAGTGTCCATGCAAGACTTTAGAGGCAGGCAATTGTGGAGACAACTAGGGAACTCACACACTTATTTATTTGGCGTGCTATCCCTTTCAATGTGGCCACCACACATCAATGGAAAAAGGTAGTCAGGGCAGTGAGCCGGAATGGTTTTGAGTGGGAAGGTCCATCCATAGATGCATTACGCACACGGTATCTTCGAAAGGAGAAAGCATCCATAGAGGCTTAATTGGAGCTCTTAAAGAAGGCATGGGCAAAATATAGATGCATAATATTATGCGATGGATGGTCGAATATGCGTTGAAGGAATGTTTACAATGTTTTAGTGTCTTTGTGAAAATGCACCATGTTCATTAAGGCCATCGATGCCGTAGGAGCTTTCATTTGGGAGCACATGCGACCAAGGTTGCAGCCGTATGTACGTACGGATCGTATTGTATAGATTCCTATGTATACGAATCGATCCGTACATTTATTTTTTTTGAAAACCCCTTTTTGACCTTCAACATATGAATTTTGGCTTATTTCGGAATTTTGCTTGTAGTGCTCTGTTTCGCTCTGTCTCTGCACACTGTGCACATTGCAACTAGGTAATTCTCACGCTCTCTCTCGCTCATGGCCTTGGTCCCTCATGATGCATCTGTGTCTCGTACTGTACGCTCTCTCTCTCTCTCTCTCTCAACCGCGATTAGCCAATGTACTACATGATGAATCTCGTCTCTCTCTCTCGCAATACTCCATGCTTGGGATAGCTCGCATGTTGAGAATGCTAGATTCAATGTCACCCTAGCAATGGAACGAAAATGCAGCCATCTGGAGTGTTAAAGAACTGGCCATTGAAGATTGTAGGTATCTAGTTCTTGATTGACCTTATAGCCATGAAGGGAGTGGACTATGGCATCCTGTTGGGCCGGCTCTGGATGCACAATGCATAGGTCATAGAAGACTAGGGCAACGGTTTAATCTTCTTGGGCAATCGAGTAGAAGCAATAAGAGTAGAGATGGATACATAGAAGACCACACTAGTCAACCTAGATGCCATCTCCACCATGCTAAAGGGTGATGCGCAGACTAGAAACTCTTAGGAGCCACTCAAAAGTACATTCCTTGGCCGAAGCCTCCCAAGTCCCTCTCCCTCTCTCTCTCTCTCTCTTTCTTTCTCTCTCTCTTTCTTCCTTTGGAGTATGCTCTAAGCTCTGTCTCTCTCTTTCTTTGTGTCACACAGCTTCCAGGATCCAATATGCCGAAGCCATGTAACCCCTACTGGCAGGAGCACACCAATGTCATCTATGTTATTAATACGTCGACCCAAGCTGGTTCTGGCACGCGTAGATGGCAGTGCAAGTATTGCAACTTCGAGCTCACGAGCACAATTTCTTGTGTCGTGATACACTTGACACGTATTGGCACCACGGGCAATTATGGTGGGTGCAAGCAAGTGCCGCAGGATATCAAAGACAAGCTCATTGCTGAGAATTCATCAACAGCAAAGGGTTCAAAGAAGGTAAGGGGAAGCCAACACACTCAAGATGCACTTCATGATGCGCTTGTGGGGGAGATGAGTGATTCTTCCACAGAGGATAGCCAGCCTACAGGGGGCAGAAAGAGGGTCGGTGTCATGCAGGAGGTTGATGAGGATGATGATGCACATGTGCTGAGACAAAGTACCTTGCCTTCATGTGTGTCTCCTCTTTCGTGGGTGAAAGAGAGACAAAAAGTGGTTGAGATGAAGATTGCTCGTACTCTTGTGGAGTGCAACATCTCCTTCAATGTACTGAGAGGACTGATCAATGGAAGAGAATGGTGAGGGCCATAGCAGAGGTTGACTACACAGACTCATGGTCCGGGGTGGAGTATAACAAAATGTGTACCACGATGCTTTAAGAGTAGAAAGTCTTGATAAACAAGGCATTGGTTCTTGTCAAGGCAGGATGGCAGTCTTTTGGGTGCACCATCATATCTGATGGTTGGAGTGATATGCGTAGACGGCACATTATTAATATTTTGGTGTCCTCATGTCTTGGCACATACTTCTTGCGGGCTGTGGATGCAAGAAAGGCAGGAGAATCCATCAGTGCTGAGTTTATTTATCACCACATCAGACATGCGATTTTGGATGTTGGGCCAGAGAATGTGGTCCAAGTGGTGACAAACAATGCTTTAAATTGGATGCATATGGGTGAATTGGTCGAGGCAGAGTTTCCTCGCATTGCTTGGACTCCCTTGTGCTGCACATTGCTTGGACCCGCTGATGGAGGATATTGGAAAGTTGCCATGGGTGCAACCTCATGTTGCAGATGCCATGAAGATTACTACATTTTTCCGAAAAAAACATTAGGCTTTTGCCATCTTTAGGAGCCATAGTGCACTTGATATGGTACGACCCTCGAAGACCAGGTTTTCTTATATGTTCTTGGTCTTGCAGAGGCTTTTTAGATTGCAGGACCCAATACTACAGACTGTGGTTGACCCGAAATGGAGGTTTATGCACCATGCGTAGACAGAGGCCACTAGATACATTTAGCGGAAAGTCCTTGACGAGGCCTTTTGGACAGAGGTAGAGAGCTTGACAGTGGCATCGCAGCCTATCCATGTCCTCCTTTGGATTGCGAATCAATTGCGACTATTCGATAAACGGTGTAAATAATATGCACATTGCAACAATATGTTTAAAGTTATATTGTATAATGACTATTGGAATGTTGGCTTGTCAATTTGTAGCCGGGGTGACATCCTGGCTATTGTAGAGCGGCGATGGACGCTTATGAGCCATCCCATTCATGGGATGGCTACATTGCTTCATCCCTTCTACAAGAAGCCATAGCTGGTTAGTGAGAGCACTTTGCTTACATAGAAAGACTAGTACATCAACATAATGTATGATGAGGATGAGCAACTTGAGGTTGATGCAGAGATGGTGAGTTTTATGAACAATCTAGGACCATCCTTTGCTAGAGCGGTGGTTTTGAGAGAGGAGGCGACGAAATTTCCTCACGTGGTGGCAGAGCTATGGAAGACAAGGTCTTCCAAAGCTGACTCATCTTACTCTCTTGAATCCTCTCGCAGGTACTCTTGACTCTTTCACAATTGCATCCATCTTTAAAGTTTAATTCATTAAGGGTTTTGACTCCAAAATCGTATCGTGATTCGTGATCATAGGATTGTTCTACTGGTGCTTGTGAGCGCAATTGGAGCGCCTACTCATTGGTTCACATGAAGATCCGCAATTGACTTAGTACCGCTCACCTGGAGCGATTAGTGTATTGCCGAGCTAACATGAAGCTCGTGCGAGATTATCATGCTTTGGGGATACCCAAGCAGGTATATTTAATTGTTCGATGTCGTACGTCTTTTGACACATTTCAATATAATTAAGTCATTTCTTGTGGTTTTGACTTGTCAGATTTTGCTTTTCCACAGGCAGATCTGACCTGTGTGAAGATGGTGCTAGCCTCTACTGAGGACAATGTGAAGCAGCATGTCAGAGACGAGCAGGTAGATATTATATGACTCCTTCGTAGAGAGTTGGAGAGTATCGATCGCTGTGTCACGAGGTCACATGCACGGGCTTTGGTGATACCTTTGCGTGAGGAGGTTGCAAATTCAGAGAGCGCTAGACGGAGGAGCATTCGTCGGGGGAAGCTGCCTGTTCGTACGCAACGGATTCGGGCGAATGAGGCTGTCATTCTCATTCATACTCAGAGAGAGCCAGGAGATGATGATGTAGCACATGGATCTCATGATACATCTTTCACATCATCACATGTGCCCGTGATGGCAGAGCTTGAGGATGACGACAAGGGCAATGTCCTGACAGATGGGGACTTGCTCTTTTCTGGTGCATCGTCATCATCATCATTTAATGAGGAGCTTTGACTCTTAGATCACGTTTCATTGTGGAGTCTAGACTTTGGACTAGCCTTGAGAACATTTCTATGATGTAGTGTTGTAGCTTGCTATGTAGTATGTGCATTGTATTCAGTTTGTTTTGATGCATATGCAGCCTTGTAACATGGATGAGAGTCGAGACTTTTGTTGTGTAAACATTGATTCATCAGTTTATATAGAGCTAAGAGTGGTGATTGGTGATTGAAGATTGATCTCTGATTGAAAATTGGTTTTGGTATTTGATGTTTGATTTCTGAAGTAACAAGTTTTACAACGTGTGGCAAGGGTTTTGTGATTACTAATCAAATGCGTATTAGCAAAGACCTTATTAGATTGTCTTGTAGGCCTCTCTCACAATTTAAAATGTATTTGGATATTTTTATGTTTATTTTGATATGAAATGCCATATAGATTGATATTTTATACAATGGTACGTATTTTTACATACACAAAATTTTTATATGTACGGAACAACGTACAAATACATACCATACATTACGTACAATATGTACACATCAACCTTGGAAGCGATAGGTTGTCATGGACATAGGAGTCCAAAATGTAGTGTAGGTGGTGATAGATAATGGAAGCAATTGTGTGTCTATGGGACATATGCTTGAGGAGGAGTTTCCTAGCATACTATGGACTCCATGTGCATCCCATTGCCTTGACTTGCTTATTAAAGATGTTGGGTAAATATCTTGGGTTTTGGGTCCCACATTGTGAAATAATTAACTTGTATCTCACATGTGCAAGTCAAAGTAGCACATTTGATTAATTTTTAATTAAATCCTAAGCAAAGCAATAAAATTTCATGTCCATGTGACACATTGTTATAGGCACATTATAGCATGGCATATATTAGCTTGAGTTATATGAGAGGAGAGCATTAGAGGATGCATTATTGATTGATGCTATCATTCTAGAGGATACCTAGTTATGACGTGCTCAATTCAAGTCATCTTAATTATGGTAGTTTGCTTCCCTTGAGAAGCAAAAGAATGATGCTTGATCTCCCTTCGTTGAAAGCACCTACTCATAATGTATGGAAGAGTTGTGTACTCTGCAAAATGCATTGTGCTTTGTTTTCCAAACGTGGATCTTTGCGTGTTGACTGGAAATTACAGCTTGTGCATAGTGATGTTTGTGGACCTATGCGTGTCAAATCCATTGAAGGATACTTGTATTTTATTACTTTCATTGATGGCATAAGCCATCATTATTGGGCATATGCTTTGAGGCACAGATCAAATGCGCTTGCATGCTCTAAAACATTCTTGGCCTTGGCTGGAAATGATAGCAAATGCAAACTAATTACGCTCCATACAAATGGAGGGGGGAAATACATATCATGAGAGTTTAACTCTTTTTTGGCAGAAAGGGGCATTAAACATTAATGTACAACACCTTACACGCCTCAACAAAATGGTGTGGTTGAAAGAAAGAATCAGACTTTGATGGAGATGTCACATGTATGCTTTCACACAATAAGCTGCCCTTGAAGTTTTGACTTGATGCTATTATGTGTGCAGTGTATGTGTTGAATCGTAGCCCCACTAAAGCATTGGCTGAATGCATGCCCTATGAGGCTTGGAATGACCGGAAGCCAATGGTGTCACACATTTATATCTTTGGTTGTTTGGCATGTGCTTTGGTACCACAACCATGAAAACATAAGTTGCAAGACAAGGTTGTCAAATGCATTTTCATTGGTTGCAACGCAGAAAGTAAAGGGTATGTGAAGAAATACCCTAATACAAAAACACAAATAACACCTTATGACAAAGCACAGACTGATAGAAGAACATAGTTAGGGTTAGGGTAACTCAGAGACAATGAACATAGAGAATGAATGAAGTGATATGACTACTGAATATACAAGGCTCATGTAGCGAACATACTATGTAGTGAATGAATATTGAACCTCGAACTCTTGCATCTCAAGGATTAGGGCAGGGTTAATGAGCTAGAGAGTGTGTCGTATTCTGAATGGATCCCGAATCGCAGCAAGGCAGCCTCTGAGTGTCAAACAAGAGTAAACGTAGCCTATGTGTGGCTGGACGTGATACAGACGGCAGTCTGGAGGGAGAGTGTGCTGTAAACGTAGGCTGAGAAGAGAAGATTTGCAAAGATAGTAGGGAGGAGAGAGAAAACAACAATGATCACCTAGGAGAAGAGAGAACTGGCAGGGTGGTAGCTGGGGTCTGTAAACGCAGCAATATGCTGGTGTGGTAGGTTGTGAGACAGTTGGATGGGTGCACAACAATAGTCACCTAGCTGGAAACAAGAGCAAAATGATTTTGGAGGGTTGGAAACATGTGCCAAATGAGTGAAGACTGCAATGGACAGCTTGTATTGCGATGTCCTTTGCGAATAGGGTGTGGGTAGTAAGTCGAAAACTCCTGAAACGTGCTAAAACGAGATTAAGGCTGAATGGAGGGTAGTATACCTATTTATAGAAAGTTTGGGCCCTCCCAAGTGGGTTTGTATTTATGGGATACAAACACACTCTAGGAACACATTTCTTTTCTATAAACAAGGTTTCTTCCTTAATTAAGCATGCTTTGGAACTGTTTAAGTGAAGCTAATGCATTTTAAGCTCAACAACCCCCTCTCAGAGTCAACAACGGTGCCATGAGAAGTAGGCCAGCCAAATCCTTTTTTTCTTTTTTTTCCCCTTTATCTTTTACCCTAAGGTGTTCCACCCCAAAGTAGCCAGAGTATTGGACAAAGGGTGTGCGTTGGCTAGCCAATGGCCTACTAAACTAAGACTATAAAGGCGATGGTTATTTTACCAAGGGAGCCCAAGTGATCACCCAAAGAGGCCAAGGCATCCGACAAAGGATGCGTCGGCTGCCCAGTGGCCTATCAAGTCTTGTAAAGGCGGATGGAATCAACTATGGATTTTTTTTTTTTTTTTTTGTGGAGGGCTTTGTAGTTTTGATAGGGTTAGCATTAAGTGAGGGTTTTAAATCGGTTTTCGTGCTATTGAGTATCCATGTCCCAAACGGGAGAGTGATAAGGGATGGTCAGACCCAAGATGTTCACAAAACAAGCATACCATCCCTAGCATTATTGGGTGTCAATGAAGAAGGAAAATGGCGAAGGTGTGGATAAAGCAAATATGTGAAGCAAGTAAGCTAGGGAGAATTGCCTTGGGAACTTCCATGTGCAAGGCCACAAATATGGTGGATCCAAACCACTCCAAAAGATCAAAAAGAGATAAGTGTGCACAGATGCATATTTACATGAATAGAATACCAATGGATAGGATAATGCAAAGGGAAATGCAAGATGTCATGCTAACGCAAAATGCAATGCGAGGGTGCCACTTGGACAATGTCTATGCCCTCGTAGGGAAATTGTTCACTTGCCGAAGTACCCTTGTACAATCATGTCATCCTAACAGTGCGGATGAAGTTACAAATATCCATAAGTACAATACAAAAGAATAAATGAACGAATGAATGTCTAAATGGTAAGCATCATCATGGTTACTATCAAGAGAAGTAGGCGTCCTCTCTCAAATTGAAAGGGAAAGCAAGAGAAAAGCACCCTCTCCCTGTTAATCTGAAGAAGTAGGGGAGGGTGTACCCAAGCTGATCATGGGTAGAGGGTATTGAAGAACTAGCCGGTTGATCGCTTTGGTCAAAATGTTTGCAAAATTGTCTGATGAAGGCACAAACTCTAGGCAGATAGTGCTTAGCTCAACCTGCTTTTTGGAACAGTGGAAGTGGACTCCACATGTCACGTCCATGGTGTGGTGATCGGATTGTCCCAAGGGTAATGGCACTCTGGTTGTTGTAGTAGACAATGGTGGGAGAGTCACAAGGGAAGCGAAGTACCTCCAGTAAGCTCCTCAGTTAGATGGCCTTGGTGGTGTCATTGAACAGAGCCCTATACTCAGCCTCGGCCGTGGAAGCTGCCACCGTCTCTTGCTTACGGCTGGACCAAGAAATGGAAGCGGTGTTGTAACCAGGCTTTCTCCTCGGATAGGGTGGTAAATAACTTGATTAAGCACTATTTACAGCAATTAATAAATTCACAAAACTAAAAAGTACACTTTACTATACAATCTTGGACATTGGACACCCTGTTGGCTCCAAAACTGGCGCTCCTTTCGGTATTTATTTAACTTAATTGAAGAAGAAGTTGATGTACAATGGGATTCTCCCAATCCCTTTCGGTATCCCAACTCTCCTTGCTGTTCAAAATGACCAGCAAGTCTTTAATCTGATTTGCCCCTTGATTCAATCAATCAATTGACCTTCACCCGCTTCGATGGAAAATGCCCGAAATTTAATTATTCGTTGGTCCCTCCACTTGAATAGGCTAAAAACAGCTTCAGCCCTGTTGAATCCAAGTCTTGGAGCTTTCAATTTTTGACACACTTCTCGACGCTATTGCTAAACTCTAATTTCTACTTTGCAGATTAGGGTTTATAGTAGAGAAATTTGAAATTTCTTAGCCTTTGGTGATCTCAATGGTGCAATCTTTGGAGCAAGGCTGTAGAAAGGCTAGGAGATGAGAGAGAATGTTGAGGAGAGAGAAAATTCAGACTTTCTCGTGAAGAATTGAAGAAAATTAGTCATTTACTGCTGTTGCCCTGTCTCAACAGCTTATAGATGTTATCACCTGCTGTTGATTGGTCTTCTCTTGCCCCTGGTTGCCTCAGAAGGTCCTCCAATGGCTTCAAATCAAACTAGCAATATCTTCTCTCTCTCTCTTGCAAGTTGAATACACTAAAAATTGTCTCTTTCTAGCCTCTAAAGACGTTTTTCAGTCTTGCATGGGCATTTTTGACAAGTGGCAGTATTTCCAAATGGTTTTTTTAGCATTATTCATAATTAAATATTAATTTTCAATCGTTAAAGATTGAAAATTAATCTAATAATTATTTCGGTGCCTTGAAAAATAATCTGACTGGCCAATAATTAAATTGGCTAGGCAACTTCCATTCCCAAGTGTCTCTGTGCCATCTTTGACCATCAGATTGGCGTTAGGTACCATTAAATGTTACTTTTCTAGTGTCACCAACTGACACTTATGGCCAAATGAATGACTTAAGCCAACAACTGGCACCAAATACCTGTCAGAGTGCAGCGGTGCGGAAGCGTAGGACTGAGAGAGAGAGAACGCAGAGAGAGAAGGGAGAGAAAGAGACAGTGTACACTGAAGATCTGCTGTATAAAGAATGCTGAATACAAAGATATACACGGGCGCAGTGCGCTAGACTGCGTGTCTCCACCTCGACGATGCGACCTGCTGTCCACCTCGAAGTCTGTTGCAGTCTGCACTGTCTGCTGTCTGAAATCTGCGAACAGAGACAGAGATCTGCACGGCACCGGTCTGTAATCTGCGACAGAGAATGAATACCAGACTGCTGAAAACGTCAGCAATAAATAGGCGAAAATCTGCCTGGAATGGGGCGCCAAAATAGGGCGCAGCCAGATAAAAAACAGTTGCAGGCAGTCGGACTGCCACGTGGCAGTCCGACTGCACAGTCCGACTGTGCAGCTGGACTGTGCAGCTGCTGCCTGCCTGAAAACAGGCTATGATCTCTGGCCCAATCCGAGTCGCTCCAACCTGCAAGTACAAGATCTGACCCATCTGTCCCTGCGGGGTAATGAATCCCCAAATCAGACGTCCCCCTCAGATACCGAAGTATCCTCTGAGCAGTCTGCCAATGTACCGTCTTAGGTTCACTCATGAACCCTGCCAAGAGCCCAACAGCAAAACATAGATCAACCCTGGTGTTGAGAAGCCAAATCAAAGACCCTATCAACTGTCGATAGCGGGAAGCATCCGCCAAAGGAGAAGCTGAGTGGGAAGTGGCCTTCCAGTTCGGATCCATAGGAGTAGAGAGGGCCCGACAATCTTCCATCTCAAAAGGCACCAAGAGCTCCTGTACATATCTCTGTTGGGAGAGAAAGATCCCCCTCTGAGACTGAAAAATCTCATGTCCTAAAAAGAAATGGAGTAGCCCCAAATCCGTCATCTCGAACGTCCGATGTAAAGCTGACTTTGTCTCCTGGACCTGCTGTGCATCATCACCTGTGACAATCAAATCATCAACATATAATACAAACAGCACACAACCTTCCCCGGAAGTGTGAACATACAGCTGCGGATCGGCCTTGGACCGCCGATATCCCAACTGAGATTGGAGGAACGAATCAATCTTCTCGTTCCAAGCTCGCGGGGCTTGCTTGAGACCATACAGGGCCTTCTTCAACCTGTAGACTTTCCCGTCCGAAGAACCAAAGCCAGGAGGCTGCTCAACGTAGATCTCCTCCTTCAAATCACCATTCAGGAAGGCCGACTTCACATCCAGCTGATAAACAGGCCATCTCCTATGGCCAGCCAAAGCAAGAACAGCTCTAATGGTTGCCATACGAGCTGTAGGGGCAAAGGTGTCATGACAGTCAATCCCTGGGCGCTGGGCAAAACCCTTAGCAATAAGGCGAGCCTTGTGCTTATCCAAAGTACCATCACTGAGATATTTGGTCTTGAAGACCCACTTGACTCCAATCACCTTCTTCTTCGGGGGGCGTGGCACAAGTGACCAAGTGCCATTCCTCTCAATAGCCTCCAACTCAGCTTCCATAGCTTTCTTCCATGGGGCGGACTGTAAAGCCTCCTTCACGGAGGTGGGCTCTCGATCCTGCATAACTCGGGACATCAAACAATAATTGGAGCACACAAGCTCCGAAGAATGCGCCTGGTGCCTCCGTGACCGCCGCGGACCATCCTGCGGTCCCCACTCCTCAGGAACCCCCTCGATCCCTGAATCACGGAGTGTGTCACGGGCCCAGCGAGGAGGAGGCCGAACCTCCCCTCGTCGTTCTCCATCAGTAGAAGACTCTGGAATGTCCACCGGTGGTAACTCCTCAGAAGGATCCGGTGGAACAGTAGACTCTGTGTCAGAAACAGAATCATAATCAAACGGCACAGGCTCCAGTGGAACTGTAGAAGGAGCCAAACTCTCCCCTGGATCTCCAAGAACGGGATGCTCCTCACTCGTTGAAGAAGCCGGAACCTCCACAAACCGCACATCACGGCTAGTATATACATCCCGCTTGACGGGATCATACAGTCGGTAGCCTTGGGACTGGGAGCTGTAGCCAACAAATACCTGTTTGCGGGAAGCCGCTTCGAATTTGTCACGGTGAGCTTTGGGAATGTGAACATAGGCATCACACCCAAAGACCCGAAAGTAAGAAACATCTGGCTTCGACCCAAAATACGCCTCAAATGGAGTCATCCCTTCCACAGCCGAAGTAGAAGATCGATTAAGAATGTGGACTGCAGTAGCCACAGCCTCGGCCCACAGAACCTGGGGGGTCTGTCGGTGCTCCATCATGGTGCGCGCCATCTCGATCACACTACGGTTCTTCCGTTCGAGAATACCATTTTCTTGTGGAGTATTCGTATTGGCAAACTCCTGGTGAATTCCTCTATCTGCACAAAACCGAGCAAATTCATTAGAAACAAATTCACCTCCCTTGTCGGATCGCAAGGTCTTCAACTTCCGGCCTGATCGGTTCTCCTCAAAGAGAAGCCAATCCTTGAAGTGCGAGAAAGCTTCTGATTTTAGTGCCAAAAAGTAGGTCCATGTCATCCTGCTATAGTCATCCACGATCAGCATGAAGTACGAGCTCCCACGCAGGGACTCATTCCTCATAGGGCCACATAGATCCGTAGATACTAACTCCATCGGTGAAGTAGACCGCCGCGAAGCGGTGTGGGGAATGGCATCCCTATGCTGCTTCCCCCTTATGCAGGAGACACATGGCTGCTGGCTCACCACTATATCCGGCAACCCTCGAACAAGTTGTCCCCGTGACGCCTTCCGAAGATAGTCATAGTTCAGGTGACCAAACCTAGCATGCCATAATTCAGACTGTGACTGTGAGGTAAGAAGAAGAGTGGAGAGGGCAGTGGAAGACTTCAGTTTGTAAATGCCGTTCTCCTCATATCCAGATGATAGAACCTTCCTCGATTCACGATCAAGGACTCGCACTGTAGAACTGTCAAACTCCACCAGAAGACCAAGGGAGCAAATCTTATGGACTGAAAGGAGATGGTACCCCAATCCTGGTACATGCAAAACCTCTGAGGTATGGGTGCCACCTCGTCCATCCGGAATAAGCTGCATTTTACCCCGACCTGCAATAGAAACTGAAGAGCTGTCTCCAATGAGAACCTGCCCACGCGAAGGTCGCAGCTGGGCAACACCATCTGATGAAGGAGTCATGTGCCGTGAGGCACCACTATCAATAATCCACTCTCGAGATTGGGAAGCCGCCATCGCAGCATCAGAAGCATTCGGTGAAGCGTCCTCAATGACAACTAAGTGTAGAAATGCAGCTGATGAGGGTGCAGCCACCGCTCCAGAATCCTTGGTTTCCTTCTTCTTGGTGTCCTTCGAGTCTTTGTCAGGGCAATCCTTCTTCCAATGGCCAGTCTTTCCACAAATATGGCATGTGGAGTCTTTGTCCTTGTCCTTCTCCTTGTCCTTCTTGGACTTGTTATCCCCCTTCTTCTTCTTTTGGTCCTTCCCCTTCTTCTGAGAGGCTTGACCTGTCAACGCCTCCGTCTTGGAAGCATTCTGTCCCTTTAGCTGTTCCTCTTGGTCCAAGACCATAGGAACCAACTCTTCCCACCGAAGAGTAGACTCTCGCCCCGAAGCAATAAGGGCAGAGTAGAATGTACCGAATCGTGGCGGCAACTGGGACAAGAGTGTAATCGCCATGTCTTTGGAGGAAATTGGCTTCCCCACATTCTGAACCTGCATCTGTAGCTGCCTTAGTTTGTTAATGTGTTCCCTTAGCGAAGAAGACTTATTGACGGACAAGGTCCGCATCTGTACCTCCAAAGAAACCCTCTTCATCAGGGTCATCCGATTGTACATTTGATCAAGCTCCAGCCATATCTCACGAGCCACCGTCAAGTGCTCGATGTGAGCGATCACGGCTGTAGTGCATGATAGAAAGAGAAAGGATCGAATCCTGGCATTCAGTTTGTCCCAATGAGACTGGGCCCTGGACAACTCCGCACGAGCATCGGAAGAGAGTTTGGACTCATCTCTTACCGAAGGCCGGTCAATATCTTCCTGTACCAACTCCGCCAAATCATAGGACTCCAGAATGGCCAACATCATAACGCGCCAAATGCGGTAGTTGTTGCCGTCGAGCTTCTGATCTGTAGGAAGAGCCGGTAGGACAGGCACCTTCCGGTCCATAATCGCCTGGAACTCCAAGTCCATCTCTGTAGACATCTTCACCTGCAATGCCTTCTCAAACGCAAAAGCAGCCCCCTCTGACTGGGTAAACTCAGCCTGCTAAGGCTCTTCAGCGTCCCGAAGCTCCTTCACCCGCCGGAGGCGATGAAAAAGCAAAACCTGCACTTTTAGGTTGAAAACTCAAACTTTCTCCGCGACAAACAGCAGTAAACAGCAGCAAATCCACCACCTGTACTCCTTTCCTGTGCGCCCACACTCGTTTCAGCCTTGTTCCAAGGCGCAGCCCTCCTGTCTGCCCTTAAACGCAAAAAACGCAAATTTGTGTCGCGATGGAAACTCCTCTTCAGGTTGATTCTGCGCTCAGTCAGCCCTCAAACACTGCTCTGATACCATGTCAGAGTGCAGCGGTGCGGAAGCGTAGGACTGAGAGAGAGAGAACGCAGAGAGAGAAGGGAGAGAAAGAGACAGTGTACACTGAAGATCTGCTGTATAAAGAATGCTGAATACAAAGATATACACGGGCGCAGTGCGCTGGACTGCGTGTCTCCACCTCGACGATGCGACCTGCTGTCCACCTCGAAGTCTGCTGCAGTCTGCACTGTCTGCTGTCTGAAATCTGCGAACAGAGACAGAGATCTGCACGGCACCGGTCTGTAATCTGCGACAGAGAATGAATACCAGACTGCTGAAAACGTCAGCAATAAATAGGCGAAAATCTGCCTGGAATGGGGCGCCAAAATAGGGCGCAGCCAGATAAAAAACAGCTGCAGGCAGTCGGACTGCCACGTGGCAGTCCGACTGCACAGTCCGACTGTGCAGCTGGACTGTGCAGCTGCTGCCTGCCTGAAAACAGGCTATGATCTCTGACAATACCACCAAGTACCTATGCGGCATAACTTACAGTAACTTTTGCCTTTGACATCCCGTGATTTCCTCGGGTCTCGGGCTTGTAAATTTACTCTAATCCCAGTTACACCTCACATGTGTAACATTTACTTAACCATGTGATTAAAAATTAATCCACATGTCAAGTGAGGTTTAAAAAATACATGTCCTCATGACAGCGCTTCCCGTTAAAATTCTTGCAATCGTCCACGATTGCACTACCAAATGCATCAAAAGCGAAATAGTGGATTGGAATTTCCACAAGCCATCATAGTTAACACAACATTGTGCACTGTTACTCAACCATTCCATATCCCCAACACATGTTGAAAATTACTGTAAGACTCAAAGAATCTTATAAAAAAAACATACCATAAGACTCACAAAGAATCTTATTAAAAAAACATTGCTAGATTATCATGTGACATGTCTATTTCTCACGAGCTCAACTCATCTGGCAAAACCAAACCATAGCATAGCAAAACCAAGCATAAGCCATGGCTAAAACATCAATGGCATCGTAACATATGCTATTGTCCATGGAACTAGATATAAACCATTGAATGAGCATAATTTGATCACTTATTGATCTGGGAATTGATCACAAACTGCTACAAATGTGACCCCAAACTGATCACAAACTCATTGCAAAAATTGACCAGCAATCAATGCAAAAACTGATCCAAAAAGTGACCATAAATGGTTCTCAAGTTGAGAAAAAACTGAGCTGAAACTGATCATAATTTTTGTCTCAAAATTGAGGCAAAATTCATGCCAAATTAATCATAAGCTGTGCAAAAGTATAGTTCCAGTGCCCGGGTGAAACTCATACTCATCTGCATACATCTCATAGTGACTAGTACAGTAAGTAGTGATCTCATGGCAAACATACTGTCAGCGTAGTACCTTGGCTGCATGTTGAATACATTCGAGATTCACTACATATGAAAGCTGTCTATAATTGAAGGAGTAGAAGTGCTATTTTCCCCTTGAGCATCGGGCAGTACTCTGGACCCTTGCTTTGTTGAATCTGATGGAGCCCGACAAACTAAAGTCGACTCTAACTAAAAGCCATCTAGGTAAAGCTGCAACAACTGAGGATGGTTTGCTAAGTCATCCTCTTCCATCCATTTGGTATCTATTGGTGAATAATTTTGAAATTTCACCAAGTATCTCCTGGAAACTTTACCTTTGACC
The DNA here is from genome assembly GCF_053477565.2 of Lygodium microphyllum. Classification (NCBI taxonomy): domain Eukaryota; kingdom Viridiplantae; phylum Streptophyta; class Polypodiopsida; order Schizaeales; family Lygodiaceae; genus Lygodium; species Lygodium microphyllum. Next base: position 103,346,291 of record NC_141138.1, read on the forward strand.
TTTCTTTTCTTATGTGCCAAAATCTGCTCAGGTACCAAAATCTCATCCAACTTCTCAACCTCAGGCTGAATTTCAGCAGACATATCCTCTGGCACATCACCATGAAAAGGCTTCAATAATCTGACATGAAAGACATTGTGTATTCCCTAATGTGGAAGTAATTTCAGCCAATGTGCCACATCGCTAATCTTCTCCAACACCTGGAAGGGACCATAGTATCTCATACTCAACTTCGGATACAATCTTTCTCTTCCTTTCATCTTTTTTATCCTTGCCTTTTCAAAATATAGCAATACATAATCACCCTTTGCAAACTGCAAAGCATGTTTGTAGCGATCAGCTGCCCTCTTTTGCTTTCCTTGCAATCTCTGAAGTGCATATTTTATCTTTGCATAGGCTACATCCAGGTTTTCCACATAACGATTAGCCTCAAAGATCTTATCCTTAGTTTGTAGAATAGGTGATACCTTCTTGCCACCCTCAACCACCTCAAATGAAGCTTTGCCCGTAGAACTATGCACTGTGTTGTTGTAAGCAAACTCAACTAAGGGCAAATATTGCTCCCAGCGTGTCTTGTGGTTTGAAACATAGCACCTCAAAAGATCTAACACTGTGAAATTTGCTTCCTCAAGCTGACCATCTATCTGTGGATGGACGGATGATGAGAATTTCAACGTGGTACCCATATTTTCAAACCACCCCTTCCAAAATAAAGTGGTCATCCGGGGGTCTCGATCACTAATGATCAACTCTGGCATACCATGATACTTAAAGATGTGCTGCAAAAACAATCGTGCCATATTATCAGTCTTTATTTTCTTCCTCATCGGAATGAAATGGACTTGTTTGCCAAAGCTGCAAATGATAGTCCATATCCCATCATTCTTTGTAGGTGTCTTAGGAAGCTAAAAAATAAAGTCCATTGCAATGCTCTGCCAAGGTCTATTTGGAATAGGCAAGGGCTGCAATAAACCTGGCTTCTTTTGCCTATCATGCTTTACCTTCTGGCATACGATGCATGTCTGAATAAACTGTTCTATATCATGCCTCAAAGTTGGCCAATAAAAGAAATGCTCCACTGCCTTGACCGTGGCATCAATACCTCTGTGTCCTGGATACGGAGAAGCATGACTTTCAGCGATAACTCTAGGCCTTAACTGCTTTGTGACACACAGTTGTCCATGCATCATCAGAAATCCATCTCTTAGTACAAAGAGTCTATGCCTTTGGCCATTGCAAAGCCGATCATAAATATTAGCAAAGTCCAAATCAACAACATATTGCTCTTTCATGGCATCCAACTCAGTGTGATAAACCATGTTGATGGCTGAAATTTGTGGCTTAAGTGACAGCGCATCAGCCACAACATTCTTTAGTATACAGCTTATTCCAAGCTGTGATGATGTCCGACTCAAAGGTACTTGTTAACCAATTTGATGCAAACATTTGCTTGAATTGTACCCACGTTGACGGTGCTCTACCTTGCATCAAAAGAGTGGACCATCACTATAGTGCATTCCCTTTTAAGAAAGTAGCTGCCTTGCGAATCTTCGAGGACTCCGTGAAGTTTCCCCTTGAATAGGTTGTATCAAATATTTGAATGAAAGTCAAAGCTTTCAGCCTATCTTGTACATTGTTGAAGGACTCAAACTTCATTGCTTTTCCATCCTCATCATAGTCTCATAGTCTTTTGCTGCCCCTTTGGGTATCAAGTTGCCATACACTGGCTGCTGCAAAAAGGGTGCATTTGATGAAGCCTGAATTTACATCAAAACCAATGCCAAACGGAGCATTTGCATGACCAACATTTTTTCCTTGAGCCCCATAAGCATTCGGGGGTGCAGATGCAGTACCAAACATGCTACTTTGTGCCCCAGACATCAAGCCAATGCTGCCATGCATAGGGTTTGCATATTTCCAGCTATACCCGAATACATTGGGCTTTGCATACCATTCATTGGTTGTTGCATACCATAGGGATTTGTGCCATACATTCATGTATGTAGTCCTTGTCCAACCATAGCATGAAAAATCATGCTTTCACCAAAATATCCTGGCTGCCCCATCATAGCATGCATGCCTGGCTGTCCAAAATCCATTGGATTGGCACTTCCGTGATGGCCTTGCATTTGCATTCCTTGCCCCGTAGGTACCAATTGTTTTATTTCATTAGCATCTTTGAGAGCTTCAAATGAAGGGTTTGGCATTATCTTGGGTGCATCTTGCTGTCTCGAAGGTGTAGAAGACGTCTTATTCTTCTTGCCTTTGCTGTCCTTCTTTGGAGCATTTAAAAATTAGGTGAATTGAGGATCCTTTGTCAATTCAGCAAAGAGATTTGCTGCTGTCCCCATCCGATTCTTGAACTGGTCATCAAATTCCTCTTCACTTTGCTGGTCATTAGCCTCTTTATGCCCTAAAGGCCGTGCATCTTGCCCAACAGCAACATTTTCAGCTTGCTGTCCATGGTCAAAGCCTTGTTCAAGGTCAGACATTGCATTTCCTTCATTCCCATGTGAATGTTCATACTGAGAGGCATCATCATTGCTTGAGTCCATCTCACTATATGAAAACATATTGCTGTAATTTCTCAGCTGAGAGTAAAAATCAGCACTAACACAAAGCTTTGGCTTGCAATCAGGTGCCTCGGCCCCACCAAATCAAGGGATTGTGTGGTATCCTAGCAATGGAACCATGTAACCAACCTTTCTCCTCGGATAGGGTGGTAAATAACCTAATTAAGCACTATTTACAGCAATTAACAAATTCACAAAACTGAAATGCACACTTATCATATAATCTTGGACATTGGACACCCTGTTGGTCCCAAAAACTGGCACCCCTTTCGGTATTTATTGAACTTAATTGAAGAAGAAGAAGATGTACAATGGGATTCTCCCAATCCCTTTCGGTGTTCCAACTCTCTTGCTCTTCTAAACGACTAGTAAGTCTCCAATCTGATTTGCCCCTTGATTCGGGCAATCAATTGGCCTTCACCCTCTTCGATGGAGATGGAAAGTGCTCGAAATTCAATTATTTGCTGATCCCTTCACTTGAATAGGCTAAAAACAACTTCAGCCCTGTTGAATCCAAGTCTTGGAGCTTCCAATTTTCGGCATGCTTCCCGAGGTTGTTTCCTAATTTTTGTTGTGCAGATTAGGGTTTACTGCAGAGAAATCTGAAATTTCTCAGCCTCTGGTGATCTCAATGCTGCAATCTTTGGAGCAAGACTGGGAGATGAGAGAGAATGTTGAGGAGAGAGAAAAGTTAGACTTTCTTCGTGAAGAATTGAAGAAAATCAATCATTTACTGTTGTTGCCCTATCACAACAGCCTATAGATGTTGTCACTTGTTGTTGATTGGTCTTCTCCTACCCTTGGGTGACTCAGAAGATCCTCCAATGGCTGCAAATCAGACAAGCAATAGATCCTCCCTCTCTCTTGTAGGTTGTATACACTAAAAATGCCTCTCTCCAGCCTCTAAAGATGTTTTTCAGTCTTGCATGGGCATTTTTGACAAGTGGCAGCCTTTCCAAATGGTTTTCCATCATTATCCATAATTAAATATTAAATTTTAAATTTTAAATACTAAAAATTAATCTAATAATTATTTTAGTGTCCTAAAAATAATATGACTGGCCAATAATTAAATTGGCTAGGCAACTTTTATTCCCGAGTGTCTCTGCGCCATCTTTGACCATCAGATTGACGTTAGGTGCCATTAAACACCACTTTTCTAGTTTCACCAAATTGACACTTATGGCCAAATGAATTACCCAGGCCAACAGTACACCTCACATGTGCAACATTTACTTAACCATGTGATTAAAAATTAATCCACAAGTGAGGTTTCAAAAATATATATCCTCATGATACACCCTATCCACCTTTCCTATCATATGGCACTACGACTCGTGTTGCTATGACCAAGAATGCCTTCATAGATAAGACTCATTTTAATGGGTCATATTTCACTACTTGGTCGAATTTCATGTAATAAGTACTTGAATCTTAGTGTGTTTGGGGCCTAGTCATTGGTCTAGGCCCTATGGTGGACCGTCAATTGGCTCAGCTTGATTGCATATGTCAATGGAGAGTCTGTAATGCTACAGTCAATGTTGAGCTAATGTAGGGGTTGCTTCCTGACTTCCACTCTGAGTTATAACATTTTCCCCCCACTTCTATGTGTTGGAGTCATCTCATTGATCGCTATGCGGTATAAGATGGCACTTGACGTATCTATCTTGACTTTGAGCTTTTGGAGTTTTCCAGTAAGAAAGAGGATGATCTAAAAGTAAGGTTGGCGAAATATAGGTGGTTACTTAGTAAGTTTGCCACTACAAGCTCATTGAAGTTAGATGACGATTAGGTTACATCCTTTTTGAACAAGCTTCTTGAAAATAACTTCCACTTTATCTCATCACATCATCTCGTTGTTCCAATTGCCAATCTTCTATGAGTTCTAATGTCACTTCTTGTGTTCTGCAAGACTGCATGATGAAGTCCACAAAAAGTTCTCCCCACATTCTTATTCAGAGAGGGGTTTGGTTGCCTTAGCTTCACAAGGGAAAACTGGAAGTGAGAAGAACTCCTAAAATGCGAAGGCAACCCAAAGCAAGGGTGATACCTCTTTTTCAGTGGAACCAAAGAAACTAAACCCGTATGAGCAACTCCCTAAAAACAATAGGATTTGCACACATTGCTAAAGATCGGGCCACGATGACAAGGAGTGGCATACCAAGGCCCAAGGTCTTCCACTCAAGAAACCAATGTAGACCATTGCAACTTCCTCTACTCGTGTTGATGGACAATCCATTGGAGCTACACCTCGTGCTACTTCCCCATCTGTTCCTTGTGGCATAGTTATTGCTGGACATGTGGCACATGGATAGCCTCAACAATCCATATCTTTCACTACTCTTGAAGGATTAGTTGTTTGTTATCCTTGTTTCTTACCCATTGCATATCCATGCTAGGGTCTCCTTTTGTATCCCACACTAGGTTACACTTCCCCACGGAATCATGCTTTTTCTTGGCAGAGCCTTGCTCATGGCCGTATACGTTGGTAGCCACACCCTTAGGCTAGCATTTCTCTAGGTCCCTTTGGACACCCTAGGTTATTCTAGCATCCCTCTACGTCTTTAGTCTTCCATTGCACTCATATATTGTTCTTTTATTTTTCTTTACTTTTTTGATTTGTTTTGCTTCAAGTATCTCACTACTAACCTTTGCTTTGCAGATTTTCATCTCTCTTGCAGGGTTTTTCTATTTAGGACTCACATGTAGGTTTGTATTGGTCCTTCTTGGAGGCTGGGCTGGAGACATGGAGTGTGCACCATTCATCTTTCTAGTAGATTTACTTTTCTACCAGCCTTGGAGGATTTCCCTCCCAAGGCGGATTTTGCAATATCTCTCTTGATACTATCATGGCGGTGACTTCTATCTTGCTGTTCGAGTTAGGGTTCTTCATTCTCATCTTCTTCTATCATCATGGTTCTTGACACCACACGAAGACCGACATTAGGCTTCTCTTCGACCTTTGGTCTCGATCTCTGAGGTTGAGAGAGAGTTCCTACTCTTTCTTGGTATTCTGAATGATTCTACACTCGTTTTCAACATTGGCCTCCCTTTCCTATTGTATCTCCACTTTGCATTGCATGATTATCATCATCTTTATACTAAGACACTTGGGCACACTACTCCATACATCTCATTGTGTCTATCAGTGGTTCTTCCCACCATATCGATATCCTTCTTTACCAAATTACTACTTCATTACCTTTTCCCTCATCATCAGTACATTGGAGTGGTTGGGATACCTTTTTTGTTTTGTGATGTGTTGGATTTACACATCCCTTTTCACTCTCCCCATGGGGTATAATTACTTGACAGGCCACAAACCATACCTATTCTTAAAAGACTAAAGAAAGAAAGAAGTTCATTGTGGTTCAATCCACCTTTGCAAGTCTTGGTAGGCCATTGGCAGCCAGCGAGTTCCCTTTGTTCGATGCCCTAGCCTCTCTAGGTTGATCACTTGGACTCCCTTGATAAGATAACCATCGCCTTTGTAGTCTTGGTAGGTCATTGAGGAGCCGACGTGTACTCTTTGTTTGGTGCCATGGCTACTTTGAGGTGGAATGCCTTGGGGTAAAAATGGGCTTGAGATGAGCTTTTGTTCCAGTTTCTTTCTCGTTCTAGTTTTGGACCTAAGAGTGTTGGTTCAAGTGTGAAGTAATTGTGCGATTAATTGATAGAGAACGAGAGATAATGAATGAATTAATCGATGCACACTAACTCAATCACAAAATGAGAGTCGATGTATTGATAAATAAGAGAGAGTATACCGCTCAAGGTGACCAAAATGAATAATGCCATACTTATGTACTAATGATACACAAAGTAACTTTTTATAATAAAATGAAACCCTAATAGCTTAACTGTCATAGGAAACCCTAACTAAAACCGTAATCCTAGTGCCACTTAGTGCCTAGGAGCCTAGGAGTAACAATTGCATTTAATAACATTTTAAATGCCTAGGGAGCTTGGATCATGGATCAAAGGGTATCAACACGTAGCCCATGAGATGACAAGTATTGAATCCACCTTTTTGGCTCACGACAACAGTGTGCCCTAAGCATATCCTCGATGACTTGATTTTCTACAACCCTCTAACATGAAATGGACTGTTTGATTTAGGAACAATGATAAAATCCTAGAAAAACAAAAGAAAATACAAGGTCATGGTAGCACAAGTTCATCCAAGTGTATATAGCAATCTATGATAGTATAAAGTATGACAAATTGTGGAACAAATTATAAATGGAATCAAGTTCAAGGCTTGTCGAAAAGCTTGGAACTCTGTGGAGGAGGAGCCTTCGTGAAAAGATATGCCAAGTTGTCTTCAATATGTATATGAGACAACTCTATATCTCCAGTTAACATCCGCTCAGAACTTATGAATGTAATGGTAGTGATTGCCACAGTGAGAGACGAAATTTGAACATCCAACCCTATCACTGTCAGAATATCCATGCAGAGAGAGTGAAAAATCAGCTTTGTAGAAAAGGTCAGGATCTTGGGTGGCTTTAAGATACTAAAAGGCATGCTTTACTGCTTGCCAATGAAGTATCGAAGGGCTGCGCATAAATTTGCTTAGCTGGGAGATAGCAAACTGAAGATTGGGCCTAGTGTGACATAGATAAATCAAGCATCCAACAGCTTGCTGTTATAGAGTAGTATCAAGTATGTAGTAACCAAACAATGTGTTCATCCGAACGAAGTGCGAAACTTTGAAACCCATGAAACATTTCATTCCGTTTTGTGAAACGAGGTCATGAGATGAAACTTTTAAGGTAAGATTTTTTCATTTAAAAAATAACGTTTTGGGGGCATGTTTTGTCATGAATCATTCTACGGTTTATCCAAAGAGTTTCATTTTCTTTTCTTAATCTTGTCTCGTTTCTCATGGATTGCCTTATGCTCGTCGTCTCATCCCTCCAACCTGTCCGTTTTGTCTCATGGTTGCAACGCGTGACCTTGCAAACTTGCTTTGGCTACAGCCATCTTTGCCTCAATCACTCTTTCCTTCTCTTACTCCATTGCTTGCAGTCCTCCATCTCTTTCTACTCCTCTTTCTCCATCTCTTTCTACTCTTTCTTCTCCATTTCTTTCTACTCCTCCTCCATCTCTTTATTAAAGTCTACTTTCAAGTTTCATCTCTTCCTATTTCTTATCCTTCTCCACACTCTTCTTGCAACTCACATTCCTTCATCTCATTCTCCTCCAAATAATTCTTGAATTTGGAGCTTCAATTTTAAAGCCTTGAGTCTTTGACTCTTTTCTCAGATTTTCTATGTTTATGCTATTTTCTATTGTCTATCATTTATGTGAAGGTGTAAATCATGTATGCTAATGTTGTCATGAGTCATTTACGATAGTTTGATCTTTTTAGTTTTACTTTGAAGTTGCATTGTGCTTAATGTATTATATATGTGCTATTGTATACAACGATTCATGAATCATGGTGTAGTATGTATCTTTTAATCTATAATTTGTGAATCATGAATGCTAATTTCTAAATAAGTAGAATCTAGAATCTAGATGAAATGAATATTTATATTCCAGGTTTTCAGCTTTTAACTCTAGAGTCTAGGATTTGGGACCTAGGTACTAATAATCTGTATATAAAATATAATTATTAGTACATTTAATTATTATAATTAATATTTTTCGAAGCCTCAAAACCTCAAGGTGGCCAGTGAAACAAAACGCGAAACGAAACTTTGACACATTGAAAATGAAATAGGTTGGTGACTAAGATCAAGTACAAGAATTTTAAAATGAGATCCATGATGTTGAATGTAAAGAGTAACCTCAGTAGGACTATTCTAAAATCCAAGATGTAATAGATGAGAATGTATGTATGCATATCAAGCTCCTGGAGCTTGTTTTAAACCATACAAATTCTTCTTGAGATGACAAACTTTGTGCTTCAAGCCTTTGCTTTCAAATCTTGGAGATTGAGAATCTTATATCTCCTTAGTGAGATATCAGTGGAGAAATGCCGCCTTGATGTCTAGCTGATGCGCCTCCCAATGAAAGCGGGCAGCAAGGGCAATAATACTGTTGATGGTAGTAATGCGAGAGGTAGGGGCAAAGGTCTCCTCAAAGCTGATTCCTTGCTACTGGGGTATAGCCCTAAGCAACAAGGCAAGCTTTGTACTTGTCAATAGAACCATCTTACTTTCTTTTAATTTTATAGACCCATTTGTTATCTATTGCACGCTTGTCGTGAGGCAAGTCACATAGCTCCCAAGTTTCATTCTGATGGATGAAATCAATGCACGTGCAAGACGATTACCTTCTTCCTTGCGAGCAAAGGCTTGTGTGTAGGTAGCCAAAGGAAAAGGTTGCTTGCTGTCCTGAAGAGTGTCTAGTAGCCAATGGGGGACTCTTTTAGGTTTTGGTATTTCAGCCCTTGTGTTCTCCAAGTGTTCATGAATAGGGGGACTGCTCGTTGGACAAGGTATCATGATGCTGTTGTGGTTTTAAATCAGGCTAAATAGGCTGCTGTAATATATCTATATGTGGTGAAAATGAAGGTTGAAAGAAGAATAGCCATAGAGCCATTATGGAAAAATGATAGTAGGCCATCAAAGATGTCCGAAGCATCAATAATATGCTGTGGCAGTACGCTTTGCTCTCAGCACTTTATCCAATAAATATGCAGCGAACAACCTTATTATCTAGCTTGTGCCTTTTTTGAGAAGGCACATGAGCATATGCCAATGAACCAAAAGTCCTCATTTGAGAGAGAGAAGGCTTGGAGCCAATCCATGCCTCATAGGGAACGATGGTATGCAAGGCTCTTGTGGGACACTTGTTCAAAATATAAGCGAGACATAGAATAGCATCGAACCAAAAAGAAATAGGTAAATTCTTACTCTTTAGCATGCATCTTACTATCTCCATGAGTGACCTATTCTTCCATTTTGCTACTCCAATTTGTTGTGGGGAGTAAGGGATGGTGCATTGATGATGAATACCTCGAGATGTGAGATTTTCTGAAAACTGTATGGAAAGATATCAAACCCCCTTCCCCCCCGCCCGGTCGATGCGAAGGATCGAGATACAAAAGCCGCTTTGATTCTCTACCATGGCAATAAAGGTCTTGAAGCAAGAGAAGGATTCACACTTAGATTTCAGCCCATATACCCAAGTGAATCGGGATTTGTCTTCAATATAGGTGACAAAATATAGGAATTCACCAAGAGATCTAGTCCACATAGAACGACAAAAATCATTGTGGAGAAGATACAAAATAGATGGAGAATGAACATGAGAGTCCTTAGGAAAAGAGAATCGATGCATCTTACCAAGTAAATAGCCTTCACAAATGCGATTTGATGGCAAGTGAATTTTTGGAAGATCTTTGACCATATCCTTAGATTGGAGCTTTATCCATGCTTGATTGTTAATGTGGCTAAGCCTTTGATGCTATAAATGCATATCATGGAATGATTCCTTTGTTAATAAGGCATGATCAATAGGATTTTCAGCAAGCTGCTGATTATATGTATCAAGATGAGAGAGACCTTTAGTGAGGGTGCTTGTCAAGATAATGGAAGAAGAAACTTGATCCTCATATATTGCACATCTTGGGCTATCGAAAATAACGTGAAACCATGAAGTTGCAATGGCTGAAATGGAAATAAGATTCTTCTTCATACCGGGCACATAGAGAACATCGTGAATGTCAAAGGAGTGCCCAAAACAGAGACAACTTGCATATGAACAATGCCTTCAGCTGCATAAGAGGGCATTGTTCGCATACATGATTGTATTCCCCTTAGGTACATGAGAGAGAGAAAAAAAAGCTTGGCAAGAGGTGATGTGCTTAGATGCACCGCTGTCGAAATACCAAGTAGAAGTTGCATCAGTGATAGAAAAATAAGTATCATGGATAGAAGATTTATAGTGACATGGAATGAAAGAAGTATAATCCTTAAACTAAGAATAGTTTGCGGTCTCATGAGTGAGAGCAAGATTGGAATCCTTCTTCAATGCAATGCACTTATGACATCTAGTGATGTCGTGCTGTGTCTTTTGGCAATAATTACGTCTCTTGGGTTTGAACTTTGTTGACTATAGCCTTTGAAGGGTTAGACCTTTGAAGGGTTGGAAGAGGATGGGCTAGCATGAAAGGATATCTTTGATGGAAAAGGAGTGGAAGTAGGAGGATGTCCAGCATGAAAGTTTACTAATTTTTGACCAACAGGCTTGTTTTTGCCTTTCGATTTGGCTTTTCTATGATGATGGGTGAAAAAGGCTTGTTAGATCACCATTGTAGCATTGTAGTTGAGATGGCTTTGTTCTTCGTGCAACAAAGGAGACACAAGCTGGTTGAAATTGTAGCTGACTTGGTTGCCCATAGAATAATTGTTCAATAAGATCTTTGATGTCGGTGAGATAGGCATCCATGTTACCTCCTTTCATGCAAACGTCTTTCAGTTGCTTACAAAGGTAAGCAATGCATGCTTCATTGTGCTTTTGATACAATACTGCAAGCTTATCCCGTGCATCCTTGGATGTTTTGCATGATTGGATGTGTGGAATGATACCTCTCTTAATAGATAAAGCGACTAGGGCATGTGCTAGGTGTCATGGCCATCGCATCAAATTTGCTCGAGTGGGAGGCAATGTGGAAGAGGAAGATGATTTGGCATCATGAGAGCCACCTCTCGATGTGGAGGCCGGAGGTGGTGCTAGTGTTGAAGAAGCTTATCCCATACATCCTTGGATGTCTCGCACAGTCAGATGTGTGGAATGATACATCTCTTCATAGATAAAGCAATTAGGGTTTGCACTTGGGTGTCACGGCCATCTCATCGAATTTGCTCTCGAGTGGGAGGTGATGTGGAGGAGGAAGATGATTTGGCATCGTGAGAGCCACATCTCGATGTGGAGGCTAGAGGTGGTGCTAGTGTTGGAGAAGCCGGCCTTTGCTCGATGCCGTTGAGAATATGCCATAAGTTCTTTGTGACAAGAAAATGTCGCCTCATCGTGTAAGCCCACACTGGGTAATTGATGCTGTTGAGGTGGTTGTTGGCCCTAAGCATACCCAAAAAATCATTATTATTGTTGGTCATGAGTGAAAATCTACAATAATGTAATTGTTTTCGAGTGAAAAGCGAGAATATAAATGCCTGAATAATAATAAACCGCTGCTATACGAGATGGTGGTCGCTTCAGTGAAGTCGAATAGTATGAATAATAATAATTTTCTCTTGCTGTTTTCCTGCTGAGGAGAGATTAAAGATTACTGAAAATAATATTTTCTAGAAGTAAAATAGTACCTAGACAAGGAAGCCATATGCTGAAATCTGAGATTAGTGGTTGAGATGCTCTAATAATATAGACAGCAGCAGAATTTGAGAGAATTCGCCTAATAAATGCACTGAGATAATAGAATTTGTCTTCAATGTCAGGAGAAAACAGGACCAGCAGCCAAATAGTATGATTTTTGAGCACATCAAGGCCAAAGAAAGCAATCGGAGGCAAAAGCCCCCAATTTTGAGTGCCTAGGTGAACTTTTGCAAAATTAAATTCCTATTGATCTAGAAAGAGGTACGCAGATCATAAAAGCAAAGGCTATCCCCTAACTTTGAATGCATCCAGAAAAACATAAATGCAATGGGAAACGCAACAGTTATGAGACCTGCCTGATCTTTGGATGCGCCATATGCAGACGTTATATGTCCTTGATGGCCGATGTGCAATTGTTCCTGACTTTGCTAATGTGGAAAGAATTTGAAATTGTTGCATTTATGTAGGTGTTGGACACATTATTTGCAAATGTTCAGTTAGGGGAATTTGTGGCAAATTTGAAGGGTTGGTAGTGGGCTGCCCTTATACCACTAGGCTAATTCAGGTTTAGTGGGTCTGATTGTCCAATCTGACATGGTAGGCAGGCAAGATCCAAAAACAAGTCGATATGACTTGAGAATGCACACACATTTAGCAGATCATTTCATCATCATTAGATAGGTTGGACCAAGGAGGGACATGTTTTGTGAATATGTTTCATAAGTTCATTGTTGATATGATTGAGAGTGAGGGGTATGCCATTGTATTTTCATAGGCTTGCAGGAGACACGGATTCAACCTATCTAGTGGATACTTGCCTTTAAAGGTGGTGTCACCTCTAAATAGCCACGACTAATTTATTATGTAAAATGGCTGCTTGGCCTATGGACGCAAATAATATTCATTTCAGCTTGGATCAGATTTTAGTGGAAAATGCTTAATGAAAGCTTTCTGTGGACTACATGTTAACAGAATGTGCTATTTAGCAAATGATAAATTCTGGGTCTGGAAAGGCAGCTCCATAGCACTTGTAAAAGCAAGTTGCCTTTGAAACAAAGTTCATTTCTCTGGATTTTTGCTCTCCCTATGTCTGTGCCTTACAAGATCTAAAATTGCTTCTATCGATTGCCATTGTTGAGGAGTAGCCACTGGTGACGTGGTATTTCTGCTTTAGTATTACCCACAAAGTTGGTGCTTGCTGTGTCAATGGTTGGGTCAACTCAGGTGCAAATTCCTTGGCACTTCCTTGGACATCCATACTTCTTCAGTTGGAGTGAATACAGGTCCTCTTGACCATCTGAATGGCTTGAAACTCTTCCCTCTGTTTGTGTTTTCCCAATGTTCATGATATGTGTTCTATGACATTGGTCACACCATCACCCCTTGTACAGTAACTCCATCGGATGATTGGTCTCACAAAAGGAACAAGTTTGTTGTATGTATCTGTGATGCTTGTAAGCTAAAGAAGCATGGACACTTTCCTTGTCTCATGTTATTTTGAAGTGTCAGAATTTGATTGTGTTGATTCAAAGTTTTGGAGTTGTTTGCATGTGGCATGAGCTCAAGTTCACTTCAATTTTTTAGTATTTGGTTGAATGGATGGAAGCTGTAGTTTGGCTTAACATTCTTGAATTTTACTTTTGCACAGAATTCCTTTGGCCTTGGCACATGAATCGCGTAGCTCCCGCCTTAAGGATAAAAAACGATGCCTAGGGGAAGATTTGGTGAAGACTGTGTTTGTAAATGATGTTGCTCATAACAATAGGATCCTAGGCCTTTTGTTGGACACGGGGGTTTCGTGCTGCATTCTGCTTGGAGATGATGCAGATTTACCTTCTTTAGACTCAAAGTTGTCTGAACAGAAAGAAATCCCTCCTGTGTCAGCGGCTATATCAGAGGAGCAAAATTTGTCTGCAACGAATGTCAAGACTGCGGACTTGGAAAAGCCTGAGGATCCAATTAATTGTCAGAATGAAGCTTTTTCTAGAGAGGTGCTATTGAAGTGGGGCACTCTTCCATGTGCAGCATGTGGCCTGCTTTGTTTTCCAAGCATGGCTATTGTTGAACCTTGCTCAAGATCTGCTGCATTGCCAGATCCTGTTGATTGTACCATTTCTAAAGATGATGTTCAATGTTCATTCCCGGATGCAGGGAAAGAGGGAGTTTGTGCAGGTGAAGATTTAGTGGATCCTGTGTCTACATTAGTGAGCCGCATAGTCGATTCATCTTCACAAATGGACCTGGACAGGCAGAATGAGCGTGGATCAGCAGGACATGCTGAACTAGATGTTCTACAAACATGTGAAAAGTCTCATGCCAGTGAAACTCCTGATAATCCACAAGTAACTGATAAAGGAGCTGAGGATCACAATCAAACCAAGGAAGATGCTCAGAAAGAATCCCCAAGCTTTGGTCAAAGTGCCTGTACTGAAGTGACTTCTGAGATTTGCTTGGATAATGTAGGCTATCAGAGCACTTTGGACTATTCTGCTTATTCTAAAGTTGAATATACTGCAGAGTATATTTCAGGTGTGTTTCTAGGCCTTGTTGTCTTTTAGATTGAATAGAAACGATTTTCACATGAAAATTCATGAAAATTTGGCTTTCATTTATCACTCAAAATGTTCTAATGTGGCTTTAAGAAAGCACTCTGTAACAAGATTCTTGAGTGTTGAGGTGCTGTTGTATAACAAAGTTTTCTTGGTACCTTCACTGTTCAATTATTTATACAGGCTGTGGAGAACAGTCCAAAGAAAGCACCATGCATTTGGTAGGGGAGGAACTTTGTGTGCTTGCATTATCCAGTCGAGTGAATGCAAATTTGGATGCAACTAATTATGTCCATGACTCTAATAAAAAAGAGTCTGAAGGAGGAGTAAACGATGTATCAACCAGTTTGAACTCTGAATCACATCCAGTTCTGTATGCAGCTGAAGTTGAGGATTTATCTGGCAAGCTGGTTAAGAAATTGGATCCACTAAGGCTACCAGTAGTTCCAGTTCCACAACAGGATTCATGCCAAGATGTCTTAGATGTAGCTGATGGAGCTAACCCAGACACATGCCAAAATGTCTTAGAGGTAGCTGATGGAGCTAACCTAAAGGTTGATCCCTTGGAGGGTTGTGTTGATACTAGAAGAATGGGTGAAGCTTGCATCTCTGCGGTGCCCCAGTCATTGCAAATTGAAAAGAGATCTGACACACCGGTGACAGCTGCAAATGATGTCATATCATGTGATGTAGAGGTAGCTACAGGAGGTAACCTGGAGCTTAGTTCCTTGAAGGATTGCGGAGTCACAGGTATGGAGATCAATGCTTTTGACTCTATGGTGCCAGAGGCATTTCAAATTCAAAGGAAGCCTGACACATCAGGAACTGCTGTAAATGATGCTATGTCAAGCTTAGAGCTTCTGGCGGCAACATATTTGGATGTTTCTGACACAGATGATGATGATGCTGATGCTGATGGTGAGGAGAGCAGTAGTGCCAATGTTAATGAACATTTTGACCTGCAATTGTGTCCAAATTCATCTGTTTGGTCTGATGATGATGTTGGTTGTACAGTTGATGCCCCCTGGCATTTTGAAGTAAGCTTTGAATACACCTCTATGTTAAAAGATGAGCACCCTTTCACTGATTCAAGGATAAAGATGTTCACTAATGAACTTGAGAACTTTGTCTGTCGAGAAGTCTTGCTGCAAGAAGATGATGGTAGCTATGTCGTGAGACAGCATTCCCTCAAAGTTCGGACATGTCAAAATGTAGGTGACAAGCAGCTGCAGGTCGGGCCAACCTCTAACAGTCTTAATTTCTCTATACCAGTGGGTCCAGTAGATTTGAACCAAGGCTCTATAGAAGAGGGGCGAAAATTGCTTGACCTGCCTTCTGAGGATATTCTAGCTGGCTCGTCAACAGACATTTGCAGCAAAACTCATGTGTCAGATGAGCCAACATGCTGTGAATTGAGTTTTTGTGGTCAATGCAGTGAGAAAACTTCCAAGCTGGTGTCTGAACCTTCGGTTTCAGTGTCAATGAGTTTGCCTGACATATTTCCCGAAGATAAGTTACACATTCACAGAGAAGGTTTGGATACAGTTTTGCTTTCTCAAGAAATTTCTGATACAATTAAAGCAGAGCATCAGGAACAGATAGAGGTATTTAGAACAGAAAGCACTGTACAGAGAGTTGGTAATATCTGTGAAACTTCTCAGTCTGAAAAATGTATTAGTGTGTATGTGCCAAAATGCTATTCTTTGGATGAACAGAACAGTTCTTCTAATTGTGAGAGTGTAAACTTGAGCATACCGGTTGCAGTTGAATTATCCACTACAGAAAATCGGGATGGGGTTTTCAATTGTGACATATCTAGGTCTTCTCAAGCTCAAGAACATTCCAATGCACATCTTTCTAACTGCAATAATTCCAATGAGCAGAACTGCATTTCCAAATGTGAAGCTGTTGATTTGAGCCTACCAGTTGCAGAAGGTGAATTACCTGCCACACAAACCTGTGGTTGGCCCTTTACTAGTGATGTACGCATGTCTCAAGAAGTTCTGGAGACGAGTACAGTCTTTTCACCGGTCAACTTTGATGAGAAAGACAACTCTATTCTTTGTGAAGCACTGAACTTGGGCCTACCATCTGCAGCTGAATCACCTGTAACAGAAAAAGGGGATGAGATGTTGAGTGGTGCTGCAACCAACTTTCAAGAAGTGATGGGTAAAAGTTCTTTCAATTCTTTACATGATACTTTTAACCATCAAAGTGGTGATACTATGTGTACATCACCTCAGCCAGAATTTGCAGCGGGTATGGATTTGATAAGAGATGACAAGCAAAGCAGCATACCAGCTACAGTTGAGGTATCTGCCACAGAAAACTGTGAGATGCCTTTAAGCAGTGATGTGGATTGCTTGCATAAGGGTGTGGAGGAATCTGTTAAGTCTTTGCCTCCTGATATAGTTTCAAGACCCCACTTTTTATGCCTTGAGCATGCATTGGAAGCACGACAACTTCTCGAACCATTAGGTGGCTCATGCATGGTGATCATCTGCCATTCTGGTGAGTTATGCAATGTGTGGTGTTGTATAGTTGTTCTACATCCTTGGATGCTAGAAGGTAGAATTCAAAGAAGCATGTTATGTACAGAACTGTTGATTTCTTCGATGTGCTGGAGTGAGATGTATGTGTCGTTCTTGAATTAACAATGCTAGGTAGTGGGAAACAATTAATAAGCACACATTCTAGAAGTTTACATGTCATGGGGGGAAAAAGAAACTTGCCTGGCAGCTCGAAGTAGGCCCTAGAACTTACTTTGAGTTGTTCCTTGGCTGACTAACTATGAAACCTTATGTTCCCACCCACCAATCCAAACTGTCTTGTTGCAGATATTTGCCACAGTAACAAGTGCTGGAGCAAGAGATGCCAAACCTCTGCCTTTTAATTGAAACTCCTGATCTTTCTTAGTTGTACTAGGCTATGCGTGTATGTCTTGTGATTTTTGTGACACTGCTGGGTAGGTATATGTGCTTGTGCAAGATAAAAAAAACTATGCATGTATACACGTTACAGACAGGATGCAACATGTTTATGGCCAATTTCATGGCTTATTTACAGCAAATACACATCCATAACATAGACAAATCGATATTGTGTGCATCGTTTACTTTTCAATCCTCTGCATAGGACAGTGATGTTGTCACCAAACTAACAATGGTTGATGATGATGCTGAACCAAGAGTGCAAGAACCGTATAGCGCCTCAATAGTGGCTTCTGACACACAGAGTTCAAAGTACACAGCAATCTGCCCTCAGCAGAGTCATTCAGAAAAAGGTTCTCTCTCCTTGGCAGCAATTGACACAGATGTAGAAAAAAGGTCTTGATAGCAAGGCTATGCATATACTTTTTCTTTTCTTTTTGCAATCATGAGAGCACAATCAAGTTGGAATACATTGGTTTTTCCCCCAAGAAAGAAATATATTAAGTTCTGTTTATCATGTGTGTTTCTTAAATTGGAGAGAATGTAAGAGTATGTG
The DNA here is from genome assembly GCF_053477565.2 of Lygodium microphyllum. Taxonomy (NCBI): domain Eukaryota; kingdom Viridiplantae; phylum Streptophyta; class Polypodiopsida; order Schizaeales; family Lygodiaceae; genus Lygodium; species Lygodium microphyllum. The sequence continues at coordinate 103,364,187 of NC_141138.1, forward strand.
AGTTCATATTTGCTGGCTGCTAGTGAGTTGGATCCCATTTGCTTTGGCATTGTTTAGCCAGCTGTGTACATTGAGAAGGCTGTCCAGCCAGTTGCATTCTACATTCCTGCATAGAAATTTGGGAAGCAAGTTTGACTGTTTGGTAGATTTGGTTCAAAAGCATTAGAACTCACACAGTTTGAGTTGGATTAGGATTGGGGTTTTGTAAACGACATGGCAAGAAAGGGATTATGCTTTCCTTGAAGGCTAGTCTTTGGATGTCTGCAGTTTTTTTTAGTGTTCTTGCAGCGATCCTTAAATGGTAGCTGTTATGTTGAAGATGTGCATAACATGGTGTAAGCTATCATATTGTCAGAGGTACTTTGGATGCTGTAGGGTAAAACTGTGTCCCAGTGCATTGCACAACACAGTTTTGTCAATAGATGAATTCTGTCACAGTTTACCACATTTATGGATATGCCAGACCTTGGTGACTATTCCTTTTATCCGCTGGAGAACTATAGAACATGGGTTTCATAAAGCAAAGCTTGTGCGGCCCCTGGGCTTTTTGTATAGCATAAGCATATTGTTAAAGAGAAGATATGCTTATCATTAATCCTGTTATTAAAGAAGCTGATGGTATGGCAGGGATGCTGTTTTGAAACACTTTAACAAACAGTGAGTCCTCTTTGACATTTGTAAGTCTACAATGTTTGTGGGAGTACTCATGAATTTGCTGTATGCATCTGTTATATCTTTTCCTTTTAATTGCTTACAGGCATCCTTCACATGGAAGAACATGCTCAAGGATTTGATGAAGATTTAAGTGCTAGGCATGTATGGAGGTCTGTCCCTTACAAGAGAGTAAGTCAGAATGAAGAAAATATTATTAGCAGGGCTATGACTTCTATAGAGGATGGACAGAACAGTAAGAAGGACTGGGTTGTCTATCTTGGTATGAGTGTGCGTCATAGCCCCAAGAGTAGAGATAGATTCTGGTCAGATCATTCACAAGGATTGTACAAAAGTTTACTTAAGTTGCAGTTAGACAAAGTTACAGATGGTCATGCATTGAAGCCACAGTGCCAACATGTTGCAAATGGATCGAAACATGGCAGTCAACACGCTTTTGCAGGTAAACTTGTAAAGCAAAAAAAGATCTCAGTTGCTGGTCGGTGGTGTGGCAGAGTTTGGATGAACAACCAAGTTCATCCAGTCTTGGGAGGCACTTGCAAGCTGCAAGCATCTTTTCGACCTTTGTTTCCTGTTTCTTCTCTTCAACTTTCTACATCAGTGAATCCTGTCAGAACTTTCCATGTGCATCCTTGCAAGCAGGCAAGCTTTCAGAAGGAAGAGCCCTGTCCAGAAGAAAAACATTGTCCAGAACAATCATATGCTGGTATGTCTGGCAAGGATAAAGAAATCATTGCAACAACTTTTGACAGTACAGATGAAGGTGACAGGGGAAATGAGCTTGGATTGCATAGTGATGCTAAGAAGATGGAAATAAAATCTGGTCTTATGACTGAAGGAAACAGCAGGAAACGGAAAGTGTTGAGTACAAGTAAGAATGCAGGAGGACCTGGAGCATGTTTGGATTCTTTCAGGGAGGAATCCCTTAAGAAAAAGAGAAGAGAACTTGTTCCCCATGTGTCTGATATATGTTTCGAGTCCAACATTCAGGGGCTATCATCATGTTCTTGTCTTTGGAGTTCAGTCCCTGTTTATCAGGATCTTGAAGATAGTGGGAAAGAGTTTAACCTTATGCATTCAAATGCTTCCCCTGGTTCTGATCTTCCAAAGGTTGAAGGCACAAACAATCTGGCCGAAAGTCCTGTCGATAACTGTGGGTTGGATGCTGAAATGTGGCATGATTTTGATGCTAAGGTGCCTTTAGCTGTTGCTCATGCAACAATACCATTGGATAGTACTGCAGAAGGAAACAAAGATTCAGTTACTGGGATTGAAGCTCAAGATAGCACTTGCTACCTGGGGAAAATTAGAAAAAGGGACTGTTCAGTTATTGATGAAAAACTGTCATCTTCAGGAGAAGATGCAGATGCAGACCAAGGTCTCAGCTTGAATGATATTACTGCATCTGAATTTGCAGATTGTAATACAGCAGAGGATTTTACAGAGGCCCTTCAACCATTTGGTTTGCATGATTCAGAGCACGTTATGAGATCAAAGAGAAAACATTCTGGAAAAGATGACGTTTCAAATAAGAGGTTGAAAGAAGACCACATTGGGAAGGAGGTAATCTCAAATGCAGACTGCCTTGATCACATGAATGAAGCCCTTCTATTGAAGGAAGAAGAAATCGACAACAGTTGTGGTTACTTGAGTTCTGGTCAACAGTCATTTCAAAGCCTAGAACCTAATGATTTTTATTGTGAGCATCCGCCTCTTAACATATGTACAGATTCTAGAGAGAATAAACTGAATGTAGAAGATGCAATTGTGAATTTTCAAATGAGTAAGTTTTCAGAGCATGTGGGAAATGGGGAAAGTGATGCTTCTAGTGATTCAGCTCAGTGGAAATTAGTGGGTGCTGTACATGAGTCACCACCTGTTATTGATTGTTCTGGAGGCAAATCCACAAGAAAACGAAGGAAACAAAATGGGTGGAGTAAGGTGTGCAACACACTGTCAAATCCCCCGCTAGAGATGATGGAGAGCAGCGACGATGATTTTAAACAGGACGAAGATTTCGAATATGAGCAGAAGAGGCCAGTTCCTGAATTTCCAACCTTTTATACAGGTACTGTGTTACTTCCATGTATAACCTTGTGGTTCTGTTCTTTTCAATATGCGTAGTCCCATTGTTTGATATCATATTTTTTGACAGGTGGCTCTGAAGGTCCCAGTACAAGGCTGAGGACCAGAAATGCTGGAAAACTGGTTAAAGTTGATGAGGATGATGAGTTGGAAAGTGATGGGCCTGCTTTTATAACAATGAGGACTCCAAAGAAAAAGGAAAAAAGTTCACAACGAAAAGCAAAGAAAACGGGTGCAAGGGATATAAGTGATGAGGGGGGAGATTTTGTTTGTGATGTTGAGGGCTGTACGATGAGCTTCACAACAAAGCAGGAGCTCAGCATGCATAAGCGCAACACGTGCACTTTTGAGGGCTGTGGGAAGCGGTTCGGCTCTCACAAGTACCTGCTGCAACATCGTCGGGTGCACTTGGATGACAGGCCTCTCAAGTGCCCTTGGAATGGTTGCAAAATGACTTTCAAGTGGAAATGGGCCTGCACGGAGCACTACCGTGTTCATACTGGTGAAAGGCCATACAAATGCCCAGTACCAGGATGTGGCCGAACTTTCCGCTTTGTGTCAGATTTCAGTCGACATAAGCGAAAAACAGGGCATGCCAAACAGTAGTAGTAGATTGTCCCACAAGCTGTGGGACTCACTATTCCTGGCTTTCAAAGAACAGGGGGACCGGTATCCCACCTTTTACTGAATTTTCCTCTTCACATGCTCAGTAGGGCCAAATTTTATTTGTCCAGAGCCAGCTATCTCTGCAGTTTTCCAATTGTAATGCAGGGGTGTAACCCACATCTCATTTATCATGTAGAAGGTTTTGTTTCCCTTGAACAGGGAGACCATTGTTTTCTCTCATAACAAGGCAATTGCTGAAGTTCACAAGAACAGTTTTCTGAATAATGAAGAGAGCTCATGTACATGTACTGGCTTGACATTTCAGGCACCATAACCACACATTCTTGTCCTTCAATTGTGACAGTTAGAATCCAATAAGGTGTGGGAGTGGAGAGAGTAATACAAAATGCACTCGTTTAGTGATGGAGACTACCTTGCATGAGAATGAAGGCTACCCTTGAAAGAAGCCACCATGATTTGTGGTACGTTTGTGCTGTAGCAGATTAATTCTTGCACCCAAAAAAAGAAAAAAAACATCCCTGTGGAATAGCAGGTTAATTTCTCCACCCAGATAAAGCAAAAGCAAAACAAAGATGCCCCTCCCCAAAGAGGTTTACTTTGCTGTTGTAGGTATGTCTTCTGACTAGATCAAGTGTCATTAGCCTAGTCTTCACTCACCTCACTTTTACTTTGCGTCTCATTGTGGACATTGAAGATAACTGAACCGTAACTACTACATTGTGAAAGGGTGCACATGAAATATCAATGGCTCCTGTTCAACGAGCTTTTATGCTAGTTATTGCATTGCAGGTTGGGCTCAATTTGATGGTGCAAGTCTTTTACCAGACCACATCATGGCATACAGTTGAATTCATCCAAGCATTTGCCTGTATTTAATCTCAACAAGCTAGCGGATACAGGAGGTATCATCACCTCATTCTCATATATTGGACTATGGTGCAACCATTGTGGGGTTGCAACCTTTTCGATAAGCAGCCGATTTGTCTATCCAAAGATGGTATTTGGGGTTGGATGGGATTCAGAAAACCCCCTGTGGTATACCATACGGGCATCCCAAACGCTATGAAGGAATATTTGAGTTTCAAGATGCCATATATAACTTTCCCAACTTATCAAGGTTTGCCAATGTGAGCACTTTCATTGTTCAAAATTGAAGGGTACAAGCTGCTAATGTGCAAGAAAAGCCATAGAAACTTACCATTGGTAGACAGAAATTTTCATTTGTTTCAGAAGTGCCTCAGTGATTTTCTTCTGGAACCATTGTTCTCAAAAGGCCTGACGAATATTTTAATTTTACAAACGCATTTCCAATGTGGTAATGGAACCCTGAAAAGAGTATTCTTATTGCAGCCCGTGAATTGACTGGTACAAAACTTGTGAACTCTGACTGATACAAAATCATGTCACCTCAGTCTGCCATCCTCCGCTGTGAAAGCTAAAACTCCCTACTATATAAGTCACGTATCATCCATTCAGCAATCACTTCCTCTGTAACTCCCTCCTATAAGTCGCGTATCCTCCATTCAGCAAGCCCTTCCTCTGTTACTCTCTATGATCATTCTTGCTCCTCTGAGGTTGTAGAGTCTATCTCTGAGTGTCATGTGATAAATCAAAGACGGCAAAACCACTCTCCTCTTGTAGCAATAACCTCCCAAGGAGAGAGGGGCTGTGTGCCCTAGGGTGTGGCTATAATTTAGTCGCAAGAGTGTGGAAAATCTCCCGAAGGATAGGGGCCTAGGGTGTGGCTATCCTTTAGTATTAAGTGACTTCCTGCTTTGAGTCTCAAGAGAGTGTAAAATCTCCCCGGAAAGACATGGGTCCTGTGGCCTAGAGTGTGGCTATACCTTAGTCTGAGTGGAAAATCTCCCCCAGGCGAGATGGGTCCTGTGGCCTGGAGTGTAACTGCTGAAGCGATGCTGCTGCCTCACAACGGCAGCAAGGGCTAAAGGGAGGTTCGCAGAGCAATGGGATACACTTGGGGATCTGAGGTTTTTCTAGCTCTAGAAACTGGCTTTAACATTGGGTCAAGTTGTCTCCCTGATGAAAATCGGCAGTGATAATTTGTACGATCTGTTTCCCCATTGCATGCGACTCTGGCCACAGTTTGAGAGCTTTATTGAACAGGAAGCAGGTGATAGGAGGACCACAGAAACAGCGTGAGCAGTTCCAGGACCTGGATGGCACCTCTGTTTACATGCAAGAGGCGTCTGACAGTGACGAGGTTGCGTTACAGTGAATGGGACACTCTCATCAGGGACGTTATAGTGCAGATGGCCTTTTGTGTCGGAGAGGTAGGTCCAAACCCGTATGTTTGTAACGCTACCTGTCTGTACATAACTCACCCAATGAAGGGCTTTGCTTGAGCCATTCGTACCATTGTTTCGCAAGTGCAAAATTGTACATGACTCGATTGTTTCGCTCGTGTAAAACGCATAAGAATTTGTATCGTTACTTTTAATGGGTAAAAACGGGTGCATCTTTTATGGAAAAGTGTCACTCGATTGGGGTGGGGGGGTTTGGCATCCTATTTCAATTTTTAAAGAAAGTTGAGAGGCAACAATGGTAAGTGGGTGCAAAACCTGAGTAGATTACTTGTGTGCATTGAAATCTCAAAGGTGAGCGAGAAGATTACTTGTGTGCATTTGGAATCTCCTTGCATGCCTGTTGCATGTCAAAGGGGCATGCACTAGAAGTGGTTACCTGAGTTCGTCCATACTCCTGACACGGATGGGCATTGGGACTCGCATCTTTATGGGACCTCCAAGGTGTAGAAGGCAAATGACATGGAAACTCGAACACACTAGTATCATTAGTAGAAAACAATGGTGGCCAACTAGATGCACTAGGAATACCCTATTTGGGTTTCTTTTCACGTACCTCTGTGATTGGCTTGAAGGAGAGCTTTCCACTAAACTCGTGGTAAAGTCATCTATTTTCCCAAGAACATATATGGCACTTTGTGTGCTAATAAGGGGGCTTGTATTTTGTGGGATAGAAGAAAGGATCTGCCAGAATGTTGGAGCTTTATGATGTTAATGGTCTTAAACTATGTGTGGATGTCAAGTTATTCCCTTTCCTAGATACTTGTTATTTGTGCAGGGAGTTGGGCCATTTTGTTCAAGATTGCCCCAAGAAAAACAGTCCCTGATTAAAGAAAGTTCGAGGTTTCTCTTAATGAAAATGATGTGGAAGCCAATCAATAGCCTAAGGCTTCTGTGCAAGAGGCCTAGGCATCTTAAAAGCACGTGCTTGCCCTAGAGACAACTAAGGTGCCAAGTAAATCTCTTGGCACCAATTTAGTTGTGGTTCCTAACTACAGGCTAAGGTGAGAAGGCTCTTACCAAAGGCATGCAATCAAAGTAATAACAACAGACCCAGAAGTCCGTGCAGGCTGGCCCGACCAGTAGATACAAAGATGAAGTGAAGGAGAATCCCCATGCATCGAGAAAGGGTAAGCAACTTACAACTACACAGATCTCAAACAAGCAAAATGTATATTTTAAGAAAATGGCTTGTACGCCTGTGGTGGAGGGGAATATGTTTGCACTCATGGGTGATGGAAGGTGAGGATTGCATTTACCCTTCTTGTAAGAAAGATGAGTAGGCTAACAACGAAGTTTTCTGGCATGTCATGAAACGTCCGTGGAGTACGTTCTTGTGATAGGAAACAAGCATAAGATGCTATTCTGAGGAGGTGCAGGTCGGGTGTGGTAGCTGTCCAAGAGATTGAAGCTAGGAATGAAGGGAAGAGTGCACTTGCAAGTGAAAGGCGAGAGAGTGTGGCTAATACATTTGCAGAAAGAGCCATTTGGTGGATTGACTCACAAAGCTGGTAGGTACGCTTTAAGAGGAGAAACATGCTCGGGATTCTTTTTGTACTTAGTCATTAGTTGCAATAGATGGCCTTGTCGACGGCTAATTATGAAACCCCCTTACCATGGCGGTGCTGGTAGGATTCAAGAGGAGAGGTGCCTGGGAGTCTTTTATACTTAGTCATCAGCTGCAATACTTGGCCTCATTGATGGCTCATTATGAACCCCCCCTTCAATGGGCATAATGGTCATTTTGATTTGACATTTTGTGTGGCATGCTTGGCTTGCATGTCTGCCATGTGTGAAGCCAAGCGGATCCATGTTTGTGGAAAATTTCATGTACTTTCTAATATTCTCTCTTCTAATAATTTTTCATGATGGTTGTGGACTAGATAATATGTACCATAAGATCTAATGGTGGTCCTTCCCCTTTGAAGTTAAATCTGCCCTTTTTGCAAGATGGAATATATCTTGAAGAAGTTAAAATGCAAAATTACTAATTCTAGCTATCATTGAGACAAAGTTGCATATGGTTGTATTAAAATTAACAACTTAAAGATAGCATAATGATTCCAAACAAATTGCCTTCTTCTAAACTAGACAAGGTAAGGCCTAGCTCAAGTCCATGGCAACTTGATGCAAGCACTTGGATCCATTCTATGCACAAATTTGTATTGCAAAGGATTGCCTGGTGTATTGTAAAGAATTGCTTTATTATTTTTGTATTCTAAGTTGTGTTATATGCCAATATAGGTTGATTTGGAAGAGTGCGCTTAACTTTCCCCGAGGTCAAATATCGAGCTCTTTCACAAAGGAGTTGATTGTCCACTTTCCATACTAGGATTAGCATTGGATGTGAGAGGTTCTTTTGTAGGGATACGTAGTTAGCTAGGAGGTACCAAGGAGGCAGGGGGCTTTGGCGTACTTTCTTAGGCATGCTAGGACTCGTCTGACCCTCTACTTGATGTGAGGGCAGACTTGGTGGTTTGTCTATGGGTGGAGTCCAATTTACGAAGTAGAAATCAATGAAATATGTAGTGATTTACATGTTTCCCTTGAAATAAAAGATTCATGAGTTCTCAGAGATTGTTTTCACTTGTATTTTTATCTGTGCTAATATTACCTGAACGAATATGCTCTAACGTATAATAAAGAAAGCTATTTGTATGTGTCAAATATGATTGTGGCAAGAGTAATTGGGAAACTAAGGTTACGTCTTCAAGGATAGTAGGTGGGTGAATCCTTGATGTGTTTATCCTATGGTAGGGTGGTCTTGATAGGTTGAGAGGTTTTCCACAAAAGTGTTAGATTAGGAATTCTAGAGTGTCTTTTCGTAACCTGACTTAAAGATTAGACTTAGAGATTACATCGACATCCAAGCTCTTAGTAGGAGTAGCTAATGGAAAGGAAGTTTGTATTCTCACGATGAACTAGGAAAGTAGATTTTAATCTAACATATGAGCCCACTAGCACAAGGTTGTGCCCTCAACTTGGGCATCTATGAGTGCCTATTAAGAATAGACAAGCTAATACCCAATGACGCCCATATCCATTCTAAGAAAGGCTAAATCTCATTTCAAATTGACTGTACAAGGTGAAGCTCATAAATGAACAAGATTAGCCAAGATAGAGGGGTGGAAGAGGAACCCTCTTGCATGGAGGAATTTGCAGAAGTTTCCTAAAAGAACAAACCAAACTTCCATCCATGAGAGAAGTCAACAATGAAATTAAACTTAAGCCTAAAGTAGGTCCAACAGCAAAAAGACCTTATTGGATGCCAATTCTTAAGCCCAATGAGTTGAAAGAACATCTCATGTAGTTATTTAAGGAGTAAATATTTTTTTCCAAGATTGATTTAAGGTCATGGTATTATCAAATTATAAAATTATAATAAAGGAAAAATATATTCCAAAGAGTGCATTCAATACAAGGTATCGGTGCTATGAATTTATTATAATGTCCTTTGGATTGACTAATGCTCTTGCTTTTTAGTCTAGTAAGAACTCCCATCTTAAAGCTTACCAATTTGAATAAGAAATTTGAGGTCTTTCACATATGCGAGCTCTCTTGCACTAGGTTGCGTATTTATGTAAGAGGGACATTCGATGGCCTACTCCTCAAGAAAGCTAAAGACACATGAGAGAAATTATGCTACACATGATTTAGAGCTATTAGTTACGACTCATGCTCTCAAACTATGGAGACACTACTTGGTTAGAAAGAAGTCCACTTGAGTAACTCATCATAAGAGTCTCAAATAGATATTTACTCAACTAGATCTAAATTTGAGACAATAAAGGTGGATTGAGGCTTACAAGTGTATTACTTTGAGATCAAATATAGGCAATGCAAGGATAATGTGGTTGTGGATACACTAAGTCGTAAGGTGTTCCTCAATGCTCTCATCTTAAAATAATCTTTAAGAGTAGAATCACTAGCCTCCATAGTATTGATGCCCAATAATCCCACCATCCAATCAGCAGAAGAAGCTAAAAAGGATACAAAATATCAACAACTAAGAAGGGATGCTCAACTTAAGGAACAAGATCATAAGTTACGGCTTAGCTACTAGGACTTCTATGTTGAGTAAGAGCTCGGGTACTTTACAAGGAGGCTATGCGTTCTAGCTAGTCGAGAGCTAAAGAAGAAGATATTTTGGGAGGCACATAATTCTTTATTTTCAGGACACCTGAGCTATGCTAAGACACTCAATGTAGTTAGGAAAAGCTCCCATTGGGCAAAACTAAGAGGTAATGTACTTAAGTATATCACTGAATGCCTAAGCTACCAAAAAGAGCAAAAGCAAAACGTATCAAGATACCAAAAAAGCTTCATTCATTTGATGTTCCTCAAAGGAAATGAGAATTCATTAGTAGGGATTTCATAGTAGGGTTGCTGTCAATCTAAAGAGGATACACCTCTATTATGATAATCATGGACATGTTGAGCAAGGTTTTTCATCTTCTTCCCATTAAGACAAACTACAAAGCTTTAAACATTGCAAGCTTATTTTTCAGGGAGATCTTTAGGCCTTATAGATTACTAAAAAGGATCGTCATCAGTGATAGAGACTTCCTATTCACTTCTCGATTTTGGAAGAGCTTATTTGAGGCTATTGGGATACAAGTATGCTTTAGTAGGGCTTACCACCCAAAAACCAACAGTTAAACAGAATGGGTCAATCAAGCCATAGTGGAGTAGTGGAGGTGATATCTACCCTTAATAGAATTTACCTATAATGCATCTTATAATCAAAGCATAAAAATGACTCCCTTTTAGGTTTTTAATAGTTAATATTACTTGACTCCACTTAACTTCTCTAAACCCATTCTAAAGGTAAAAGCTTCTAAGAAGATGTTAGAAGAGATGAATGAGCAAGTCAAAGTAATATGATGGGATATCTCGACTACTAAGGACCATCAAAAGGCCTATGTTGATCTTGGAAGATAGGAATGGTTCTTTAAGGAAGGGAGAATGATGTCTTTGAAATCACTCAAAAAGGAGTTAGCTATGCTTGGCTGAATTCAAGAAACTCTGCCCATGATTTGTTGCACCTCCAAGATCATCAAGCATCTAGGGACCAATGCATATAGCTTACAAGTTCTCGAGCAATTAAAAATTAACAATGTTTTCTATATTAATTTGTTGCCTAAGGTTTATGTACTTAATCCTGAGCATGTTCTTAATGAGCAACAAGTTGTAATGTCCAGCTAAGGAGTCATTGAGATTCAATTTGAGAGGATAATTGATACAAAAGAAAGGGCCCTTAAAAATAGCACTTTGAAAGATTATCTTATGTGATGGAAGGATTATCTACAAGAGGATGCTACTTGGATTGATGAAGAAACTTTATGTAAATACTACCCCTAGGTTTTCTTAGGATGAGGACATCTCAATTCCTCTAAGAGGAGATAGATCTAATATCCCTATAATCATTTACATGCACATTCCTTTCTAAAACTCAATTGTGGTTCAAAGTATTCACACCGTATAGACCCTCATCCTAAGTGAAAAGGTAAAAATTAAGGATTTAATGTACATGGGGATGAAGGGTGTGAAAGGGGGACTAAGAAGAAAGGAAGAAAATTAGCACTATAAAAATATATAATTATTATAAGCTCATTGTTTAGACAAAAAATGATTGCTCCCTTTCTCCTCGTCATATTGACAACATCCATGCAAGCAAAACAAGATGCCACTCTAGCCATCTTGGAGAAGGAGGTTGTGATCTAAATGAGGGAGAGAGACTCGGTGATTTCCACAAAGAAAGAGATGCAAATGAACACGAGAGGATAGAGGGTTTAACAATAACTCTTGGCCATTTATAATAAGCCTATGATAGCTTATGGAAAGAATATAGCCAATCTAAAGGGATTGACCTTCAATCATCCTTCCTACTTGTGCAATCATTGAGAAGAAAATGGAGAGAGAGAGAGAGAGAGAGAGAGAGAGAGAGAGAGAGAGAGAGAGAGAGAGAGAGAGAGAGAGAGAGAGAGAGAGAGAGAGAGAGAGAGAGAGAGGACTCGTTTTGACTTGGATGAATAAGCAAAGGGGATTGGGTTCTTGTGCACAAAGGATGGTAGAATCGAGAAGTGTGGATCTCATGAGTGTAGACGTCGGCGGAGTCATTGGAGCTTCAGAGCTCACAATGAATGTCTAGACTACAACACAGAGAGTTTCTTTGACCTGACCATTCTCTTGTGTTGTTATTCTTGCTTGGCAGGTAACGGGTAGCAATGTGTAGCTGGCCGAGCAAGTGAGATTAGATGGTAGGAGAGCTTGCGGGGTGAGAGACCATGAGAAAACTCGGCTTGAGAGAGTACATGATCAATATGTGTTTTCATTTTTAAGATTTGGTAAGTAGGGATTTGACCCTACATTTTCATTCCATTGATGGAACACGCCATAATCTTCTTAGTGGAGCCGTTGACCATAGATGGCGAGAGGAACACATCAAGTTCGAGTGGGATGCGTTTTCTCACCATGAGGGGCTTGATGCTAAAACCTCACATGGCTTAGTTAGGAAGGACAGATAAGAAGGGAATCAAACTATAGGTGTGTTGTTATTTGTTGTTTTTTTCTTAATAGCTTGGGATTTGGGAGAGATTGGTTAGATTTGGATATTTCTTTTGTTTATACAAAGAAAAGCCATCACCACTTGATGCTCATAGACCAGCCTTGCGAGTTTAGGCACCTGCAACAAGTGGTTGTAAAATTTTAAGCATTCAAGGAATTCAAGTTCAGTAGATTTTTTATTTTTGTTGAATTTTCACTGCTTTTCATCATGCTTCTTGGGTGGAATCTTGGTCATGTCATGGGCAAATCATTAGATGACAAGTAGCTAGTTGTGGTTCTTATGGGTATTCTGAAAAAGCAAAGAGCATGAGCGGATGATTGAGATGAAGGGTGCTAGTTACTTTGCATTAAAGTCTCATAAAAAAATTCCATTTTGAGGGTTTAAAAATCATGAGGAGTTGAGATTTCATGATGGACATGGCGGTTACTAACTATAGGGTGTGGTGGAAATAATTTAATTAATAGGGGTGCATTTGGGAATGTTTGTTTGAGCCACTTGCAAGGCATGGTTTGCTCGAAATTTACTATAAAATCCTTGAGAAAATGTTGAAATTTTTATTTTTCATTGACTTGGATAAAGCAGTTGCATAAGAACATCTTCCAATAGCTTGTTTGTGTATGTTTTAATGATGAATGAATCAAGAAAGCTTTTTCTATAATTCATTGGATAAATACTATGGGAATCTTTGAATTTTTTTTGAAAATCAATCTAATGGACAAAAGATTCAATTGGGATAGTTAGGAGGATAATTAGTTATGGTAATATCACTACTAGCTAGTTGTATTGACGGTTGATGTACTTAAGCTTGTTGTATCGCCTAAATTCAGGTTATGTTCATCCAAAGTAGGCCATAACCCTACAATTTCTTTAAGAATTGTTGGGTACGAACCACATGGAGATAAAGCATAGTTTGAGGAGGTAAGGGATGAGGTTGGACCAGTTGGGCTGAGCATGCAGCTACATGTACTTAGTAGGCCTACCAAGGTATCCAAAAGGCTGGTTTGAGCTCCCAACAGGACATCCTTTGTCTTGATTTTATGTTTTTCCATTTGCATGACCTTTGTTGGTGTGAGTTGCATGTTTTTTGTTGAAATTGCTGGTTTTGAACTAGCCATGACACGCTTGCACTCATCCACTTAGTGGGGGATGGTTTACAACAACTAGGAAGTGGATTACTAGTTATAGTCTAGTGTCAAGCTTGCCCTTTTAGGTATGGAGGGATGACATGTGTTTGGTTTGGTGATCTACCTCTTTACATTGAAGATCAATAAGTCATAGGGACTTTGTTCCAAATTTGAAGGGGGTAGCTTGCACCCTTGCAGAATCATAGGGAGACCACGACTTTGAACCAAAATTCACCTCGATTCATTAAAAGAGATTAGGAGTCCATTGTTGTGATTCCCTAACCTCATAGGATAAGATTGTTAGCATCATGGTCAAGAGTTGAGTATCTCTAAGGCTTTGAAGAAGTAGGTTTTACACCTATTGACTTGGAACCTCGACATTTTCTTGTTGCTCTACCAACTCAAGCTCATGGTTGGATGCTGATAGTGAATCGAGAAGAGCTTCCCTAGCTCATGTGTGGACACCTCAGAAACCACACCAAGGTACATAGCTTACACCAAGCTCTTCTCAAGGACATAGTACTTGCCACACTTCTCTTCTGGGTTTCAACCTCTTAAGGAGAATCAAAACACCATAGAGCCACTATATTGGCCCTCAACCGCTTATAAAGCAAGCTTTTCCACACCTTGAGATCCTTGTAATCTCATAGTTGCATCGATAAATTTGTTGTAAGCCAGGCTTGACTTGGATGAAGCACTCATCATTGCCTCTACTGCCTCTAGTAAAGACAAACCTTTGCCTCTAGTGGAGACACTATAGACACTAGTTACAACCCAAGGTCATCGCCATCTTCATTATCACTTCAAACCCATCTTCATTAACTCTACCTTTTTGAGTGTTCGAAACATACTAGTTCATGTTGGTATTGTTGTAACTCCGATTAATCCTAGGCTTGGGTACACGCACCTTGCATTCGGCCATGAAAGGAGGTCACATACATTCATGCCTTAGTTGAACCCTTGGAGTCCATCAAGGTATGCTACCTTGGAAGTATGAATACATGAACCCCCCAGATAGGGCCATGAGCCATCCCAATCGCTCCGCTTGAAGACAAGAGCTCACATGACCTTTGCTTGAAACACCCTAGTCTAGGGAAGAAATTAGTTCTTCAAGGTGTTGATACCATAAACACTCTCTAGGCTATCACCACCATAGCATGTTTGAGGCAAAAAATCACCAAAGGGTACCCAAAGCACCATCCATGACCTTTTTTGGAGGTTTAAACACATTATTTGGATATCGGTAAGCATGAACAAGTTGCTCAAGTGCTCCAAGAAGCAGCATAATAGCACATTGAGATGAGGGCCATAGCATCAATTTGAGTGTCAAACCCTCACATGGTCCAAGTTTTGATCGTATTCGTTTGAGTTCTATTACACACAATGATCCATGGTACAATTCTCACATCTTTTTGAGTGATTGTTTGAGCTAGGATTAGCTCGTTGATCCGAGTGAAGGCTTGTGCATTGGTCCAAGTGACCACTCAGCACATTGATCTGAGCTCTACACCTTGGGTTGATCTGAGCACCAAACCACATATTGTTTTGAGTTACAAACATCTGAGCTCTACACCTTGTGTTAATCCGAGCACCAAACCACACATTGTTTTGAGTTACAAACATCATGATGCTTTGAGCTAGATGCTTGTGAATTGGCCCAAGTAGGGATTGATCGATTGTTGCAAATAATGACTTTTGTCAATCCGAGCATTGCCATTGGACCAAGTAGCCTTGGATATCAATCCGAGCATTAACCTTACCACATGCTCCGACTCCCGAGTGAGGCTATGGTCTCTGAAGCTTCATTATCGTATTGCTTTGAAAGACAAATAGCCATCGGTTCGAGCTTGATCATGAATTGAATGGTTTGAGTGACACACTTGTGACTTGATCCAAGTAAGACATGTGGTGATCGATCCGAGCATGTGATCATTCATAGCTGCGAGTTCTCGCACACGTGGGAGGTCAAGAAGGGAGCAAAAGATTCGCCAAATCATCACCACCACCATTGGAATAGATATTAGCCTTGACCCTTCATGCACACTCTTCCACCTTAAGAAAATTCATTCTATGAAAGCAGGTGTTTCATCAAATTTCCAAGTACACACACCTTAGCTTGCAAAGAACCTTAGCCAGAACTCATTGTGCAAACACGGCCAGACTTTTGAGTGACCCCCTTACACATATAGGATTACAAACGATCCATCGAGGCAAAACACTTACAGTAGCTTGATCACAAGTAAAAAGATTTGTGAGATGGTGACTTTAGTTGAACTCACCCAACTCCTTGCCAAATAGGTGTACCATCTTGGAAACTCCAGCATTCTGACTTGGTGTCAAAGGGCAAAGGCCACAAATCACCAACTAGGCAACCCTCAAGACCATAGCAACAACCTTGCACATTGAGAGAGAAACCCAACCAATCCTTGCTAGTAGGAAAGACAACCAAGAGAAGCAAGAACCCATTGCAAATGCTTTGATAGTGCTACTAAATTTTAGAATCACAATAGTACCCACTTTGACTAGAAGGAAAGTATTATCACAACTTGTGCTTAATTCCACAATTGACCACCCAAGAGTGGGGTGTTCATACTACGACTCAGTCGAGCACTTGAATCTATCTTGAGACCAAAAGGCCCGCTAGGTTGTGGCCTCATGTTCTTTATCACAAACTGTTGACAAGTGGGACTTGAAATTTGGTGTGATTGTAGTTGACCATGAAGAAAAGGACAACCTAAATGACCAGCTAGATACACAAAAACATCACCAGTCTCACCTAGGGAAGCATGAGAGAAGGTATAACACTTGAGTCAAGGAAAAATTAGTGCTAGATATTTCACAAATGATAACAACCATGAAGGACTTGGGGGCTTTGAGGTTCTAGGGAAAGGGAAAAGACACTTAGCATTAAATAAGGGAAGAGAGTTGACCTTGACCTAGGGGTGTTGGGAAATTATATGAGAGAAAGACTCAAGAACTCAGAGAAAAGCACCAAGAGAGAAACAATGAGACCAAGGTCAACATGCAAAAGGTGCTAAGGGAAGCACAATTTTCAACCATACCCTAAGAACCAGTGCATTGATGTGCTAATATGTCCAACAAGGTGTACAAAGGTCACCTAGCCTCGACCATTCAAGTGCTATAGCTTGAGAAGCTTTTGAACCAAAACTAAGAAAGACATGTCTCCCCCTATAGAATTCAATAGGAACCCCCACTTCTTTGCCTAAAATTATCAGCCTTATTGAGGCACTTGTCAATCAGGAACAACTCGCAACCATGTCTGGGGTCAAGTTCCCATGCGAATGGACTAGAGCTCGATGCTATTGAATTCCCTACTATGAACATATAATAGTTGATCATAGTTTATGAATAGCTCACAAGAATAGAACATTCAAGAAGACCAATAGTAGCAGACACCTTGGTGGATGTTGAAGCCAAAAGGGGACTGGGGAAATACCTCATAAGGCAAGTAGCCAGATTCACACGAAACCAAAGACTTGATAGATGGAGGAAAAAAACTAAGTTGAATTAGATCCACTTGGACCTAGTTGGAGGAATGGTAGCTGGGGAGGATGCGGACAAGGTTGAGGCATCCAATGTTGAACTTAGTCCTTCCTAACTCCTTCTCAAGTGGCTATTGAATCAAATTTCAATAGAAAAAGGTAATGTTGCTCTAGCCACCACTCTATTGAATAGATTAGGAGTAGCATTAGGAGCTAGGGGTCAAATGAAAACACGAATAGGAAAAAAGCAAGTTGACAAGGATAGGAAAGAGATGACCCTTATAGCTTTGTTGAACTGTTTGAACAAGTCTATGAGACAAACACCCTCATGAACATGGACAAGAGGGCACAAGGCTTCAGGCTATGTTTAGGGAAAAAAGATAGAACATGGTTTACAAGCCTAGATGACACTGAAAAGAACAACTTTGATATGCTCAAGAACTTGTTCATCAAATGCTTCTCGGAAGCAGGATACTCTAATAACTTGATTTTCAAGCTTGTGAACATGAGCCAAAAGGAAAAGGAGGAGATCTAGACTATGCCATAATGTGAGGAGTCTCTTTAAGGGAATCCTAGCCTGAAAGACCTACACTTAGGGTAGTGTCAACAGTTTTTATTATTGGTATAAAAATCGAAGAGTTGTACAAATTCTTGGTGAGCAACTCAAGCTTGCAAAGAGATGTGTTGGCAAGGGTGTTTGATGAAGCTGTAAGAGTTCACGACTTGCTAAAGGGAAGGCATAGTAAAGCCATGAAAACAGAAATCATCACAATTCATAGTGGATAGTGAAAGATCCACTATCCATATAGCGAGCAAGAAACATTTGAAGCACAAGATAAAGGTAAGGGAGTGGACTTCTCACAATAAATGTATAACCTCAAGCTAGAGATTGTCAAGCTTCAAGATGCCTCACAAAGACCTCCTAGATCCAACATCCAGTGTATGCACTGCGGGGGTAACCACTTACCAGTAGAGTGTCTAGAATTTAGACCTAGAACATGTGCTAATTGTGGAAGGCATGGGCATGAGGCTATACATTGCAGGCTACCTTGATGGTTGCCTCTAGTAGCCTTACCAACAAGAATATCCCATGAATCACCAGTGCTAGTAGGTCGAGGGGCTCCACTAGCTCTACCGGCACTTAATGACCAAAGGCCCCAACTATACCTAGGGTTGATATTAATCCAACTGGCATACCTAGACCTCTTGAATCAATCATAACCCTATCCCAAAGTGATGCTCCTATGCATTATGTTGAGGAACCACTCAAGAAGGAGCCATATCTAAATTTCTACATCTCATATGATAAAGAGGAAAACCTGATCCTTATGGACTATAGGCACATCTTGGTCATGACATTGGGCAAGGGAAGTGGATGAAGACCATAAGAAATGTAGTCATAAGAACCATTGACCTATTGGGACTACGACCATCCTTGACATATAGCATCTCATTGCCATAAAAAGCAACAAGTCAACAAGGAAAAAGCAAAGTTGAGATACCCTTTGAAATGTGGGGTTACACATTTATATGTAGACTTTCTTAGGATAAAATCATCAACTAGTACCTCAATCATGCCATCTATACCCTTAGAACTATTTGGTGTCAAATCCTTGGATGATGAGGCTACCCTTATACCACCAAAGGTGATGACTAGGGAACAAGCCAAGCAAGTTGGAGTGTCAATACCTAGGCCTAGTAACGTGGATGTTTCTTCTATGAGCAAGAAGAACAAGAAGAGGAAGAAGAAGAGAGATGAATGAAAAATTAATCTAAAGACTGACATTGCTACAACACTAACATCAGACAGGAAAGTATCTGATGTAGAACCCAAAATCTTAGCTCCAAATATTGAAAAGAAGGGAAGTGCTAAAGTTCGACCCAAGGTACCAAATGGAGATGATTGAGAAAGTAAGGGTTAGGTAGAGGAGACTCAAGTGCATATTGGGCAGTTAATACCAAACCATGAGGATCAAGAAATATCTAGTATAGATCCACCCTCCTCAGTGACTTACATAAGATTAGTGACCGCCCAAGAGTGAGAACCTCAAGTGCACTCAGATGAACCCATCTTGCCTCAAGATGACCTAGGACCAAAAGCCCAAGTGCCAAGGAGAGGTGATCACCAGTACTAAGGGAAACATACAATGACACCCACATTCAGTGTGGCACCCTTCCTAGCACTAGGCTCACTACACATTAATGCCTTCTGGGAAGGGATTGAGATGCATGTTGTTTTACCAATCATAGCATTGGGAGACATGACTCAAAAAGGCATTGTAGACACATGGGCAGGAGAGAGTGTTCTCAACTACATAGCATTATAGGCTTGGGATAGTCCCCTTGTGGAGAATCCTAGATTCAATGTAACACTCGCCAATGGCATGAAAGTTTACCCATTTGGATTGTTAAAAAACTGGCCAATCAAGATAGTTGGAGTCCAGTTCTTGCTGAGTTTCATCATAATGAAAGGTGTGGACTATGATATCTTATTTGGGAATGCCCTAAATGAGAAGTGCCCACATGGTAGAGGATTGGGAAAATGGGTTGATGTTCTTTGGAAATAGAACGAAGGTAGTTAGAGTGGAGATGGACACATGGAAGACCTCACTAGTTGACATACATGCCATTTTTTCCATGCTCAAGCGAAAATCCCATGGAAGGCCCAACTACATCCCCTTGACCAAATAATTCCATATCTAGATGACGAGTGCGATTGGATGCTTGTACTAGCAACCATTGGATTACTGCTCTTTAACGACAAGGATGATTACCAGAAGGCTGAGGAGAAAGCTAGCAAAATTAATGAAGCTACTAAACCCCATATGCTGACCCTAAGAGTGATAATCTAACCAAAGTACCTCTATGCATGATGGCAATAAGCTCAAGCAAAAGGTCAATGCCCATGATATACCATGTTCTAACAAGCATATTGGAATTGCATAGAATCCTTGTCTAATGTGGACGTTAGTTGACAACCCTACATTCAACTTGAAACCTCTCAGAGACCTCATGAAAAGGTCCAAATGGAAATGGACTAGAGTACACAACTTAAATCTCTTGTACAATTGGGCTCTACTTAAGGACAACCAAAACCTAGAAGTTGATGAGAAAATAGAGGATGAGCTCAAGAAGGGGAGGGGGTTAAGTAAATAGTTAGAAATAGAAGTCATTTTCTCTCATATTTTGAGCAATTCATAACTTCTAAGCAAACGAAATCTGTGAGTTTATGTACGGTTGACTTGCTATCTTAGTCTCTCATCACATGCCTTCTTCTTTTGTAGACACATCAAGAAATGGCAGGAGTCAATGAAAGGGTGGTCCGTGAAAGGCATAGGAAGTCATAGATCCCTTTCATAGATGTAGAATTGGAAAAATATAGAACGGATGTAGACATCCCGAGGAATGGAGAGATGAGGTAGATGCAAATTCAAAACCTCAAACATGTAATTGATGAGGAGCGAAAAGCTTGATAACTAATGGAGATGTATACCTTAGCCTAGTATGTGGAGAAGTTTGGGGGAAGAGTAAGCATCCTAAATGTATTTAGTTCTTAACTATGATGTGGACAAAAGGACAGGGACTTCAAAAGGTCAAAATTTCTCTCTGATCAGAACTAGTGTGCCAGAACGCCCTCTCAAACCAAAGGAAAAAATAGATGTAGTGGCAAACTTCAATTTTACAAAGCAAGAAATGAGTAATGATGGCACCAAGCTGGAAGTGATCTCACTGACCCAAACTTGCAATTACAAGCCAAGTTAATACACACACTCTTCTCTAACACACTCCACAATGCCGCAATGAATAAGATCCACTTAGCCATGTTTGAAGACAATTATGGGGCACTTGAAGGATGTGGATTTGGATGTATATACAAGAAGCATAATACATGCAGTAACCAAGATACTCAATGAGGCTGCAGACTCTAAGAAGCTCATTGTGGGAAGCAAGAAAATCTATAAGGGAAAAACCTACATGAAGAGCTACCATGGTTGCATTTGGAGGTGTGCTAATTGCCATTGCTGAATGAAGAAGCTTTGACTGACCCAAATACTAACAGGGAATTAATAACAGGCACCTAGGAGGACACAACAATATCCTTACATAGAAAGTGACCTCAAAGGAAAGAACTGCAAGCAAGATAGGATCCAATAGATAGGAAAATAAAAGGCAAACACAAGAAGAGGAGGGTTTTTAGTTGATCCAAACTAGGGGAAAAATGTAGACATCGAGGGACAAGAAGACTAAAGAAGAGAGAATAAAAAAAGCAAAAGAGGCTTAATAAGCAGAGTTAGAGGCCATCTAAAAGTAGGAGGAGAAAGATAAGAATAGAGATGCATAGAAGGATGCCCAAGAGAAAAGCAAGGACAAAGGGATTGCAAAAGGGGGGAAGAAGAAAGATGCTACAAAGAAAATGGGTGAGGAGGAAGAAACTAATGATGCCCTTGAAACAACCATGGAGGAACCTTGCAAGGCAAAGGAAGAATGCTAGGCCAAATAAAGGTAGGAGAGTGAAGGCTACCACCAAGCCATAAAAGGAACTTTGCAGAATAGATCAGAGGGGAAAGAAGAGTAGAAATTGAAGTTCCACCTAACCCACCTCAACTTGGAGTAGGCTCAAGTAAGAATGCAAAGAAAATAGGGAGCTCAACAAGTGGGGAACATCATAAGAAGGTGGAAGGAAAAGGGAAGGAACCTGCCCAACAACCATTATCACCACTATCCCCACTAAGCCAACATGTGGAAAGAGCTAACCTACCACTAAATTTGCCACCTCTACCACTACCCCTTAAAGGCAAAGGGAGCAACAAAGTGGCCTTGGTAGCACAATGGCTTGATGCCATCTATTCATTAGTCTCCAAAAGCTGATTGGAAGGGAAAAGAGACTAAAAAGAAGAAGAAAGGAAACAAGCTCACAACAAGTGTATAGCAATACACCAAGCAACCTTTTTTTAGTGACTGCTCTCAATAGTACATGTAATTTGTAATTTGTATATAGATAAAACTTGTGTTTGTTTCTTTAAAAATACTTTGGAACTTAAGAATTGAAAATTTGTAACTTGTGCATCCACTTGGAAAAAAGAGGAGTTGACAATGCTAAGTAAGAGGAAGTATTGCAACAATATGCAAAGGAGAAGGAGAGCAAGGAAAGATAAGAGACACAACACAAGAAAGTAATGACCACCATGACCTAGCTAGAAGACAAGGTAAAGCAACAAGAAGATCAGATTAGTTAGCTATAGCAGGATAAGGAGGTGACCATATGAACAAAGGAAAAGGTGCTCTAGTTGGAGAGGCAACATGAGGTTGCCACTAAAAATGAGGAGAACCTTAAGCAAAGAGTAGAAGAAGTAAATAAGGAGATGGAGAAACTCCAGCAAAAAATGAGGCCACTCTAGAAGCCTTGACCAAGTAGCAAGATCCTAAGCCAAAAAAGAAAATTGAACGGCTAGAAGAAAGGAATGAAGTACCCATATAGGAGTTAGCTTGTAGCTTGCAATTGCAAGAAATGGCAACAAAGTGGCTTTGGATAGTGTTGAGGTGGCAGAGAAAATAATAAAGATTCAGTAGAGGAGCTTCACAAAACCTTTGATTGAAGTCATGGGATCCATAGAGGAAGACACAATAGAAGTTCTTAAGAGAAAATTGCAGATGGCCAGAGAGGCACTATAGAGTAGTACGAGCCTACAAGAGATGAGGTCGTACACCAGCTCAAGGCAGAGGGGCTCTCGTATGAAAGACTAATTAGATTGGGCTTCTTGGAAATAGAATGCCCACTATCATTTCCTTTGCCACAAGATGTGGATGAGTATGGCATGCCAAATACAGAAGACACCACTCCCCTTGACTAGCCTTCCATGGGAAACTCATAAGATCAGTTCACTTCATCAAAGACATCAAGGGACTCAAAGAAGAAGAGATTGGCAAGAATAAATGAGCTTAGAGAATGGCGCAAGGTGACACCCCAAGAGGTGCCAAATACCCCCTTCTAGAGGATGAGCAAGGTAGCTGCAACTTGCTAGGAGGAGGAGATTGCTACCTTGGGGAGGGCTAATTTGGAGGACAGACTCATACAATTTGAGTTTTATATGATGGCCAAGAAGCTCAAAGAGAAGTATTGGAGTGACAAGGTTGGAGAAGTGCCTCTAGAAGAGTTTGACAATTTTGAAGCACAACTAGCCTAGCGAAGATCCATCTTAGAGGCAAGTGACATAACATGGATGGCCTTTTGCAATGCTACATCAGTAGAGAGAGGAAGCCCCTCTTTCCTACCTTACCCTAGGGGAAATGGAATCAATTATGACCCTAGCATCCATGGAAAGTACCACTTTTCACTCATCTACAATGTTAGAGGCCAGACGATTGCCTCAAATTCCAGGAAACAACTTGGTACGTGACATTCAAACAATTTGTAGATACATTCTAGAATTTTTTGGATATAGACTTCATTCACATGCAATTATCTCAAGCTACTAATAGTCCTGCTAAGCCAAAAAACAAGAACAAGGGAGGAGGGGCTCTACCCCTTGTTCTTTGACATCAATGTAGGTATTGACAAGTATGTTGTGGTGGCCAAACTCATTCTACGTGCCACCATATTGCCAGCACACTATCTAAACCTATCAGAAGATATGAATACTACATGCTTCACAAGTTGTCACCCCTTCCTACCTTTACGACCCCCTGTCACTTCCCATGGCAGTGAAGATCTACCTCATGAGTAAACCTTGTCTTGAACACCCCCTAAAATATCTACTTCCTCCATCTCAAAAAAAGGGAAAACAAAAGAAAAATTGAAAGAAAAAAGAAAGAAATAAGGAGATATATATATATATATATATATATATAAAAGAGTACCCTCACACTTGCACAACACCTATGGGTCCTCAAGTTTAAAAGTGTCCAGTGACCTTTGTCAACTAGCTCGATCCTCAACCCCCTAGCCCATTTCTTCCCCACAACATGTTCAATGTCCTTAATGGCATGACACCCCAAGAAATTGGTAGTCATGTCTCTCTCACCAATTGGGTCCTCAAGTGTGGGATGGACCTAGAAAGCCTCTACTTATCTTGTGTAGGCCCATCTCCCAATTACACCATTCACCACTACATGTCAACTATTCCTTGCAAGTTGTTGAGGAGAAGCAAAGACCCATCAAGTGCCTCTCTCCCTTCAACATCACAGGACCTCTTCCCCTCGCTTACGTCATTCCATGCAATTTATACACACTTTTACAATTGCCACAACTTCTATTTATAGGACTCAAGGCCCTATTGTGCACATTTTTTTGTGTGATCACCACTCTTGGACTCTTGGCCTATTGGCCGACGCATTTGGGATGTGATCATGACCCAAAGTGCTGCTAGCTCCCAGGCTCTGGGGTGAGCCCGTTTGGCTCTATGGCTAGAAGGTGAGTTCGATGTCCAATCCCTTTTATTGTGAGCTTGGCTTGCGTCGTATCTTGTGTGTAGGTTGGATCCTAGGGGGGACAAGCACTTCAATAATGAGGGGGTAATATTAAACAATTTGACAAAATGGAGCAAAAGTAGAGCAAGTGAGAAAAAATGACCAAGAAGTAAGAAAAAGCTAGAAAAAGAGAAGAATAGGTAAAATGCGAGAAACAAAGTCAAAAAGAGTGTAGGTGGCAAGAAAAAGACAAGGATCCTATGGTGCAAGATGTATTGGCATTAAATGCCACACTGCCTAAGGGAAAAAATCATAAAATTACATTTTCTTGACTGTTGGGCTTAGCCCCATGTAGATTGTAAAATCAAAGTGCAATTAATGACACATGAGTGTGCGAGTCTGTCTCTTTTGAAAATAGATAGTTTGATGGGTCGCAAGACCCTAATGGCGGGTCTCAAGTGGACAAACGGTAGGATGGGCACTAATAGAGAATTAGGTCCTACCCAAGGTCCAAAAAAATTAAAGCTCCATGTATAAGGTGAAAGACCTTATTGTAAGAGGATTCATGACTACTGTAACCTAACCTTATCTTTTTCTCTACCACTATTTTGGTTCTCCATCTCTAAAGCAATTTGTGCATGCAAGCTTTTTGTAAAGTAGGGAGAGGGGGTCCTTAGAAGGGATTGTGAGATCGTTCTTGGCTTCATGTTGTCTACTCCTCCATCTTTTCTCCTCACCTTCTTGGGATTCCTTCCCAGTTTGAGAGCTAGAGGGATAAAGTTGTTGCAATAGAGGTGGAGGGGTTGAGAGAGAGAGAGAGAGAGAGAGAGAGAGAGAGAGAGAGAGAGAGAGAGAGAGAGAGAGAGAGAGAGAGAGAGAGAGAGAGAGAGAGAGAGAGAGAGAGAGAGAGAGAGAGAGAGAGAGAGAGAGAGAGAGAGAGAGAGAGAGAGAGAGAGAGAGAGAGGGGGGGGGGGGAGGAGGAGGAGGAGGAGGGAGGGAGGGAGGGAGGGAGGGAGGGAGGGAGATTGAAGATGGTCGTGTTTCAACTTGGATGAACAAGCGGAGGGGATCAACTTCTTGCATGCGAAGGATAATGGATTGAGAAGTGCAAAGCTCGTGAGTACAGATGTTGGCAGAGTCATCAGAGATTGAGAGCTCACAATGAACATCTAGACTAGAACAAAGTGAGTTCCTTTGACTTGACTATTCTCTTGTGTTATTCTTCTTACTTGGTAGGTAGCGAGTAGCAATCTATAGCTAGCCAAGTGAGCAAGATTAGATGGTAGGAGAGCTTGCATGGTGAGACCACAAGAAAACTCGGTTTGAGAGAGTGCCTGATCAATATGCGGTTTCCATCTAGATCTGAAAAGTAGGGATTTGAGCATACAGACCGAGTGCAAGAGCACAATATGCTAATATTATGTACACAGAAGCATCTTAAGCCGCATAATTTCATCTTTAGCTGCATCCTTTGATTGAATACAAGAACACAAGGTCTTTGCATCATAATTCTATTTCTAGACGTACTTGTTTTTCCATGATTTTCTTTTAGCTCTTTTCATAATGGTTACATACATGGCTAGAAGTTGAGATCTAGTGAGTGTTTTCATTTGTACTAGTCCTAATCCATTCACTCTCATGCCATCTTTCTTGAACTACAATTCTTAAGCTTGGGACTAGTAATACCATGGGAAAGATTGCATCCATTCCATATGTCTTTTGAAATGGGGTTTGTCCAACCACTTTCTTATAAGCAGCACAATAGGCCCAAAGTATTGCCATGAGCTTATTGTTGCTATCCTCTCAAGTGGAAGAGATTTAGTATGATGATGAGGGTCTTATTTAGATATTATATTTGATCAGTAGCTTAAGGGTAGTAAGGTAAAGAATTACATAATGAATGACTAGGAAACACCAGGAAATTGACCAATAGCTTGAGGGTACTAAGGTAAAGATTGCAATGAATGACTAGGAAACACTAGGAGAATGAGGCATCCTCACTTGCATGGAGTCACTACGTTGCAATGGTCAGCCATATGATAGTAGCCTCTTAAGCTCACTATACTTGAATTGGGCAAAAGTTAACATATCATCGTCAATCTTCTCTCTCATCAAGCCCAAAAAATATAGATAATCTCCTCATTGCTTTCAATAGATAAACTCTAGGAGGTGGCCATGGTATTGACTTGGAAAAAGAAGTAAATGATGAGATTGTGCCAATGTCTAATTACTATCGTATATAGTATATAGATTAAAGACTAAGACATATATTTAGACTCTAGACCTTACCATACTAGGAAGAAACAATTGAGACATGCAAAGAGTGTTAAGTTACATATTTTTACTTCTAGTCATGATCAATAAATCTACCCATCCTCTATTACTCTTTTGAGGGAACTATTGACTATATAGTGACTTATGACTTTTATACTAACTTTGTATAATAGCAACAATTATTAGTAGTTAAAGAAATTACTCTTATTTAGGTTTAAGTGAAAGTAACCTATTTGAATGTGCTAATAGAAATTTAGATTTTTATAAATCTAACTAGGATTTCTAAATCCATTACTTGCTAGTAAGAAGATGTATATAGATATTGAGTTGAGAGGAATACTGTTACTATTCTTTCAAATCCATTCTTCAGCAAGTACGAATTCTTATCTATATGGTGATAACTAATGGATAATAAGAAGTCTCCCATTTAGTAAGCCCTAATTTAGAATAGAGATTCTTTTGTATACCTATCATACCTTGCAAAATTACTATATGCTCACCTATAATCATCAACTCATTGAGTAATAAATAACTCATAAGTCCATGTCAAGCACAAAATAATATTTTTAAAAAATATTTAGTAGTATTGATTATTTGAGTAAACAATCACTATTTCAAATTATATGCTTTAACCTTCATTACCTATTCCATCATGTTGGCATTAGTCTTAGTACTGATGTATTGACCTTTAAGCATTAATGGTACATCAACATATTGGATTACATGTGAAAATCACATGCCAAGATAATGCTTATATGCAAGATAATTTGCATACATTAATGAATTTCATTCATAATCTAGTATTGTTATTGAGAGATTACGATCTACATGAAAGTAATCCACTCTTTGGTAACACATGCCATTCTAAGCGCAATAGTCAACTATTACTCAAGAAAATCAATTTTGACAATATCTAATGTATATTCAATACTATTGACATGTATCAAACTTGTAGCATAGGTTGACTACAACATGTATAGCCATCACATTTATATACTCCAAGACAAAACTTTCAATCAAATGTTTTATTGGTAATTGTACTAATTATTATCCACTATTGAAGTAGTCAACTAGCCTACAATAATGTGAGGACTAATTGCTATTACAACTAAAGGTGTATGCATTGATCAATAATGGAGTAGGATTCTTGAGCTCATGATGGAGAAATAATGAAGGAGAAGAACAAAACAAGGAAGAAAAATGCTTTTAGCACCAATTTTCTTGCTCAAGGGCTACATCTTGTGTTAGCCTTCTATTTAATGTATGTTCAAAGGTTATTTTAAAAATCCCTCCCAAAAAATTTTGCACCATTTTATGTATCTCTTTTTGTAAATTTTGGAGGAAATAGTTATATCCCTTTGTCAATCTAAATTTTGAGAGAATGTGCATTTCCATGGTCCCCCTTCTATACACATCAAATTAGAATATGATAAATAAAATTTTAGAGTGGCACATTGTGCAATCTCCTAAAACACTATGCAATTGGTACTATAATAGATGTTGTCTAGCAAATATAATATGACTTCAAACCACCATAACTTAAGTGATCTTCCACTTCGAATCAAAAGTTATGGTGTAAGATTACTCTAAGTGCAAAAGATGGAGTTTTGGACCTAAATGTAACCACTACCCCAAGTTCTAGAGTGCAATGTAGGTTGTTGTGAATAATGTGAATCTACTACAAACAAAATCTCCAAAAGGTGGTTGATGGTGCGAACTATAGCCTAGGTTTTGGGTGGCATCAAGAGTTGAAAATGTCCAATAATATTGAAGACAATTGTAATTTTTTGTACTAGTCCAAGGAGGAGAGAAGCCACCAAATGTGAGAGTGGAAATGATGAAGAATATATCACTAGGTTGTATGGACTCCAAATGCAACAATCTAAAGTGTCTAGAGCTTATGGTGATGTGAAGAAGACCTCTATAATGAAGTTGGGTTTGTTGGTATGGTGTCACAACCAAGTGTATAGCACCATGGATCAAGATATCCACCCAAATAGGAGTGTGGATAGTAATGTTAGAAGACCAATGGTTGAAAAGTATTGCCTAGGCATTGAGGTGGTAGAACGAGCTAGAAACGTGCAATAATGATAAAGAAAATATACTATACAAGTTAAGAGAGGGGTGAAACTAACAAATACAACAATGGAATTGATGAAGAACATGTCATTAGAAATGAAGTCACCTATCGAACTAATTCAAAGATGGCTCTATCCACCCATGTGCTTCCACTATTTGTGAAGCTTAGATATAGCAATCTAGATAAATGATATAGATGAAGAGCTTAAGGGTAGCTAGAATAACTTTGACTAGGTGAAAGATAGATTGACGGATGACTTTGGAGGGGTCTTCCTTTTATAGCCCGAGAAGATAGTCTAATCAGCATGTCTAACCATATTATGAACCTTCCCTAGTTGGCCAAGGAATACTCCAGAGAATATTCTCTTTACCTTCAGGTTGGGGACGTTGCTCCCAAACCCCATCAACCCAAAAAATCTCCCTTCCACCCTCTTTTGTTATGGACCTTCATGGGACTTCAAGTCATAGCCTATCATGAGGCGTAGAAATGGCATAATGGAATCCTTTGTATTCAGGATATAGAATGATACAACATTGAGGCACATCTAAAGAGACTACACCCTCATGATTCTACATATATGAGAGTTCACCACTAAGTTTAAGGAATAACATGTAGAAGCACAATCCAAGCAGAGCTTGAGTGACTACAACTTCTTATATAGGTGCATATGTAAGCAAGGCCATGGTATACCTACAAAGCCCTTATACTCACCCTTGCTTAATGGATTGATATCCTTAGTAAGATAAGGGTGGCTTTCTTGACTCATTTTGGAGTCTAACACAACTCATTCTATCAAGTTGTTCATTGTTTGCTGGGTCTAGGACTTGACTCATTGGTAGGGTCTTAACACAACCTTTTCTATGAAGCTAGTCAAGGTTTGCCGCACTTTAACTTGGGGGTCTTAACACAACTTTTTCTAACTCAATTCTTTTATCCTTTTTTCATTCTAGTCCACTCTTGACTCAATTATTTCAAGAGTAGAGGCTTCATAGTCCTAACTCAATTTAGGTTGGCTCTTATGGCATTGCATGCCAAGCTTTGTATGTGTAATTCTAAGTTGTCTGTGAGGTGCCTCCTCCAACAGACCCAAGGAGTCCTCTTAGTAGTAGATTGAAATTCATATCTAGGCACATCACCATCTTGTCTCCCCATGGGAAACCTTGGACTTAGTTGAACACGGGAATCTTAGTTCTACTTCACAGGGGAAGCGTGGACAAGTCACCCTGAACAACAATCTAATGCCCACCTAAGAAAGACCACTTTGTAATCAATCAAAGGTAGGAGTGAGGTTAACACCACACTTGGTTCAAAGAGAGTGAGAGACGGGGAGAGTATAACTCGATCCCCCTACCTAGAAGGTAAAATCTTAGCTCCAGCTCCCTAAAACAATGTTAAACCTGGTAACTAATCCTACTGATATTGGGAGGGTCACGATTTAATAAGCTTTATCTAGTGTTGGAAAGTTACCCGACTTATCGGGTCCACCCAGCCATAGGTATCCAATCATCAAGATCAAAGTCTCCTACTTTCCTTGATGGTTTTGCTTAGTTTTCTAATTAGCAAAGCATACTACCACACTATTTGGACATATAAAATTAGCTTCCTTTTATTACTCCGTTAAATTGAGTTCGTTAAACTCAATCTTTAGCACATAACAAACAATTCGAAAATCAGGTACTTTATTTCATTAACATCTAGAATCATCACTCTGTAGAGTGATACAAAACCGTCTTTCCAAAGAAAGACACCGTCCAGCCTAGAACCTTCCAATCCCTTGAGATTAGGTTATATGTGATCGCACTCCATCCATGGTCAACAGGGAATTTACTAGCTTAGAGCCCCTCTAATCTTCCCTGAGCTTGTGGAGCCGTCCTACATAACAGGGGCACTTACCACTCGGCCCTTTGCCCTCTCAGGTGCTCAAGTGATCAAAAACCAAAAACACCTATCTCCCTTAGGAGCATAGGATCCCCACCCACATGTGAGTTTTTCCACACTCCGCATAGTGTTAGGGAGCATTGGTTGGGGGACCCCAATGTCCCGAACCACCACAATCCACAACTCGTCCAATTGTGCAAGCCCAAAATCATAAGAACCATAATTCATCATTCACAAATCCAAAAGCAGTCATAACCATAAAACAGTTTTAACACACTTGTATGTGATGCATAGAATCTATCCTCTTTGTCAGTTTTCGTGTTCCTTCCTAAAAAGCAATTGATAATACTAACATGCTTTTACAAGTTTAAGTAAGTTCTAACTAATTGTGATCCTTTTCTTATATACTAACCTGATTATCTCCATTCGACCATCCATCGTGATTATGGTTTATGTCCTTAACCACGAGTTGTTGTGGAATAACCAGTCCTTCGAGTTGAATGGGTTTGGGGTTAACTTCCACTTGTGCTTTAGTATCGTACTGAGTTCCCTCAACAGCAGCCACTTTCTCGTGTTGGGAAGCTCTTAGAGAATGATATTGCCCATCATCTTGACGTCTCTTGGGAGCCATGGAAGAAGACGATGGATTCGAGTAAGGCTCCTGCGTAGGTGTGGAGAGAGAGAGAGGTTCGGCTGGTTGCAATAGAGCTTCGTCGTGTCAACCAACAAAGAGACTTCTGCAGGGATCGTTGTTGTGTCTATGTGTGTTAATGACGTGACGCTCTATCCCTATTTTTATAGTAACCCACCCGAGGGGGGGTAAAAAGAGGACATTTGCTTTTTAACATTTTTGATGATGTCATCGATGAGAAAGAGGGAACGCTTTCTTTTAGCGTTTTTGAGGATGTCATCTCGTCATCAGGGGGGTAAAAAGAGGATGTTTACTTTTTAGCATTTTTTTATGACATCATCGATGACAAAGAGGGAACGCTTTCTTTTAGTGTTTTTGATGATATCATCTCATCATTGAGCGGCGTTGCTCCAAGGCTCACGACTAAGGTAGCAACCAAGGCATAGACCTTGGCATCTTGGCCTTGGCATACTTGGCAGCAGGCTATGAAGGCTTCATTAGCGATGTTGGCTATGCGTGAGAAGCTCCCACTAGCTTGTAGGAAAATCCTCCCGGAATGTCACCCATCTCGGTAGTGTCATCACCCAAGTGCACTTAACTGCCAAGTGACTATCCACTAGGCTAGTTCTTTTTGTTGTTCTAGACTACAAACATAGTCTTAATAAGCTAGTCTTCAGAGGGTCTTCCAAGTCTTCCTTCCATGAACTGGCATATAATACCTCATTAATAATAACAATTATCTTCATAATGAGAGTCAGTTTCATAATTAGAGTTAGCTTTTTTAAAAATGTGCAACATAAATCGATTTTCTTTGGAATGTATACATACATTAAAATAAACTAAGTAATGGGGATATTACATTGTCACACTATTGGAGGTGGCTTGGTTGGTGCCATGTTGTGATACACCTTAAGGGAGGTAGTCCATTAGGTGGCTCCTTATATAGTTCCTCCCTTTCTTCTAGCCTTTGGCTTAGATTTTGGTGACTTCGATCTCCAAGACACTTGGCCCTCATCACCAAGTCAAGTGCTCATCAAGTGCTTGTACTATCTTCTTTGGCCTCTTTGCCAAATCTTTCTTGCTTTCCTTGAACATGGACAAACTAGTTGGTTCAACTTGCCTTTTCACATGGAAGGTGTAGTCTTAGTCCATGGCACCTCTTTGGCTCTTCTTAGCTTCATGTAGATTTGATTCACTTTTGGTGGTACGGACTAAGCCTTTTGGGGTTGCAAAAGTAGAGGTATCATTGAAGTACTTGGGGTGACATCCATATTTGGAATGCTTGGTGTGTAATGGATCCATAGGATTGGGATGATAACTCCTTGAATGGCTCATCGGCTAAATATCGAGATCTCAATCTTTACTAGCATTGAGCATGGTTCCAATAGGTTCCATAGTCCAAAGGCATTCACCATAAGACTGAGTTGGAGAGTTCTTCAAGGCTCAACTAGTAAGGTTCCCTTCCATAGCCCTAGGTTACCTTGGTCAAACCATATTGCAAGCACTCCCTCATACTCTCCCTTATTTGAGGCTTCATCCTCTAACTCATTTTTTCCAAGCTCATAAGGGTTTGTTGCTTCAAGCTCAAAGGTGTAGCCAATGACTCCATTGCTGAAGTGCACTTGGTTCCTACTTTGATCTGGTTTGGCTAGGATAGGATGTGGCCTTGGATAGGACATTGGGTTTGCTTCCTCTTTGGCCATGAGTGTAGCTTGGGGGGTTTTGGAGGCATCCTCATTCTCATCTCTCAACTTATCTCTAATAGCATGTCTCCATTTCTTGGCATCTAGTTTCACCTTCTTCTTCTTCTCATTCTCCTTTTCTTCTTTCTCTATCTTTCCTTCTTCTTTTTGGCCTTCTTCACCTAGATTAATCTTTTCTTCTCTTTTTCCTTCTCTTTCTTGCCTAAGTCTAACTCGTCTTCTACATTTTCTTCCTTGGCCTTTATGCCTAAATCTATCTTTTCTTGCTCTTCTTGTTCTAACCTATCTTTTTTGTTTGGTTTCTTAGCTCTCCACACTCTTATCTTTCCTTTCTATTCTTTGCTTCTTCCTAGCTAACTCTACTTACTATTCTATTTATTTTCTTCTTTTCTCTTGTCTTATCATTTCTTTGATCTTCTCCATGGCTTCATCTAATAAGTTCATTTCTTCTTCTTTCCTATCATCTTCTTCTCTCCCATCCTGTTCCCAATTAAATGAGTTTAAGAATACTAAAGATGCTATACCACATTCCTAGATAAATGAATTCAAAGGTCTTTCCAAAGGAGCTAACTCAACTATCCCCAAATTGAGAAGCTACCCTAGAGATAGAACTAGTTCATGAAGTTGAACCAATATCCAAGTGACCATACACAATGTCTGTACTTGAAGCCATTAAGCTTAAGGATAAATTGAGGTAGTTGACTGGGTAAGGATTCATCCATCCAAGTAATTCACCTTAGGTCATTCTTCTTCTTTTCCAAAAGAAGAAGGATGGATCCATCAAACTCTATATTGGCTTCATAGAACTAAATCAAGTGATAGTCAAGAACAAGTATTCTATACTTAGAATTGATGAACTCCTAGATAGATTATGTAGAGTAGAGGTCTTTTCAAAGATATATTTGATATCTAAATATTATCAAGGAAATCAAGGAGCATGATATCCCAATAATTTCCTTCAATATACTGATATGGTCTAGTTAACTGATGAAATATATCTTTTGACTATATTTGGATGATTTTTGCTAGTGTTAATTTCTTAGGTATCACAATGTTCAAACAAAGTACAAAGGTCATCTAAGGATTACATTACAAACCCTTCGTGAAAATCAACTTTATGTCAAGAATAGCAAATGCATATTCTTTTCCAAGAAAACAGAATGCCCAAGATACATTGTCTTTGTTGATGGAATCTCAATAGATCTTGTGAAGGTAAAGGATAATCTAGATTGGCTAGTCTACTGAGGATACATCAATACTACTAGCAAACATTGGGAGGTATAGGAGCTTTGATATTCTCATCCATTTGTGCAACACCATGCGAAATATCATTGTTGCTATTGGGAGGTATAGGAGCTTCTATAGTCTCATCCAATTGTGCAATACCATGCCAAATGTTAGTTTTGCTATTAGTGCTTTGAGTGGGCTCTCAAACAAACCACAAGAAAGTCATTGGAAAGCTAGGATGTGTTGAGAAATGACAAATAATGTATGCTTGAGGAAGAGATGCCCTGAATCCCACATGCATAGTGAGGAGAGTGGAGAAAGGTCAGAGACTATATAATGATGTACTTGGTTCACTTTTCAATGCAATGTCATAGTACTTTTTTCCTTTAATCAAGTGTCTATGCCATTTTCAAATACACAAGATTGTATTTATGAGTCCAAGTCTCAATCTTGGAACTTAATTCACTTGTGTGACAGTTGATCTTGTCTCTGTGTCTATGTCTACATGAGTCTTGTTTACATCTTCCACCCTCTATAGCTCATGCCATGCTCTAGATCCACATACATGGTATCAGATCTCAACTAATCATGGCCCAGCCTAATCTAGGTATCCTCTATGCTCTCTCAATATTTCTTAACTTCAGTCCAGCTCAATGCTAGCTTATGACCTTATTTTCACCTCTACCTTCATTCCAACTTTCATGCCTGCCATAGCCAGATTAGATTTGCAGCACTTGGAGTTTGAATCTCCAAGCAATATCTTAGGGCGATTCAAACTCTAAGACTTGCAGCACTTGGAGTTTGAATCCTCTACACCTTAGGGCGCTTCTCTATGCCACTTTACAACTCGAGATTAGCTCCTATAAAAGTCGACATTGCTGAAATTTGTCCTCGATGTTCAGATCTGCATATCCTCTGGTCATACTTTTGTTGTTGCACGCACAAGCCATGATCTTCCCTATGACCACCATAGGGCAATCGAAGGTTGGCTCGTGAACTCCTTCTGCATCAAAGGATTCATCAAATGATTGCCTCTACAGGATGTTGTGACCAAAAAACAATCGAGTCATTCAAAAACCCTAAAGACTCCATAGCCAAAGCTTCAAAGCTTGACATTTTCATTGTTTCTTCTCACTAAAGCTATCAACAGTTATTTTAATCACTGAGCTATACTCTTTGGAGCTCACTACAGATCTGGAAGTGCCCGAGTAAGCTTAAAAGTCATCCACAAAATATTTAAGAGAAGACCAAGACCCATTTCACCTCAATCTTTCTTTTCACTTCATTTTCACACCTCTCTTAGCTCAAGGAAGTAACTCCTGCAAATTTGATTTGGTGATTTACTTAGTTTCAAGCAAGTTCTTTCCCATCAAATCAGAAAGAAGGGGAGAAATCACCAACAACATCAAGCTCAACATAAAGATCTTGAAATCTTCAAGCATACTATCTATTGATACTCAACTAGTGTTATTTGGCACTAATCTACTTATGCTCTTAGGCAACTCACTTTCTAGTATTATCTCAGCTATTTGAAGCTAATCAACATGGCAAAACTTGAGCAAATAGCCAAGTTCAATGGAGAAGGCTTTCATGCCACCTCGAAGGAGAAGACCATGTACCAACTTATGTGGAAGGACTTGTGGGACCTATTTCAGGATGATGCAAGAGATGCAGATAGCAAGAAGGAAGATGATGAAGATAGGTTCATTGAAGAAGACCAGCTCAAGTCAAAGGAGTGGAAAAAGATGAACAACAAGGCTCTAGGCCTCATTACATGGGGACTATCTGATGATGTATTACACCATATCTCCGGCATCAAAGATGCTAAAAAGGCTTTGGATGAACTTGACAGGATCTTTTGAAGTCAAGCCAAAAACTCTAAGGTCAAATTGTTAATGCAATTCTATAAGCTTGACATAAAAGACAACACTTCAATGACTATGCATATTAACAAACTCAAAAGTCTAAAAACTCAACAATAGATGAAGATGAAGCCACTGTTGTACTCCTTGCTAGTGTAAACCAAGATCCTTATGAAAATATTGTCTCTACTCTCAGCAA
Source organism: Lygodium microphyllum (assembly GCF_053477565.2). Classification (NCBI taxonomy): domain Eukaryota; kingdom Viridiplantae; phylum Streptophyta; class Polypodiopsida; order Schizaeales; family Lygodiaceae; genus Lygodium; species Lygodium microphyllum. The sequence goes on from NC_141138.1 coordinate 103,400,348, forward strand.
CGTACCTAATTTTTCATAGAAAGATATTGAGCACTCTCTTCTTGATGAAGATAATAAATAGAAGAACAATAATGCAAAAGATGGTGTCCCATCACATAGGGAAAACCTCTTGTACACCAAAAGAGATGCTGGACCTAAAAGATGAGGATTCAACTTTGACAACAAAGATTGGATGACGTGTCATTATTGTGGTAAAACTGGCCATATAGTCAGTGAATGTTTCCACCATAAAAGAGCACAACAGGTGTAAAATTGTAACCATCAGAATCAGATCATGAATGAAAGAGAAGAAGAAGAAGATGCTTTTGACATCAACAACAACTCTGACAAATTGTTTTGAAGAAATTATCTTTCCCATAGTGGATCTTATGTTTTCCCATAATGGATTTCTTTCCCTTAGTGGATTTGATTTGTAAAACAAAACCCTTACAAAGATGTAAATTTTCAAGCTTTAACTTGACTAGGCTACCTATGAGTTAGTCTCTCGGGTGGCCATGCCATCATATGTAGGGGGGCTAAAGCAAACAAGTGTAGAAACTCATCATTTTAGGGGGGTGTTGAGAAATGACAAATGATGTATCCTCCAAGAAGAGATGCCTTGAATCCCACATGCATAGTGAGGAGAGTGGAGAAAGGTCATAGACTATATAATGATGTACTTGGTTCACTTTTCAATGCAATGTCATAGTACTTTTGTCCTTCAATCAAGTGTCTGTGTCATTGTTAAACACACAAGATTGTGTCTGTGTCTATGTCTACATGAGTCATGTCTACATATTCCATCCTCCATAGCTCATGCCATGCTCTAGATCCACGTCTTTTAATAGGATGCAAGTGCTCAAGTGATTGTGGTATCACCACGTACACTTCTAGAAGTCTCTTTTGGGAAACTATGCCTCAGATTGGGTAGGTGACTTGATTCAAAAAAATCTCTCTTTGGGTTCAAGAATCTTCTCTCGGATCAATAAGAAGCAACGACAACGACATTGTCTTTTACCAATGTAGAGTCTTAATAGCATTGAGAATAACTTGTTGCCCATTCCAAGTGAGCTCTATTTTCATGTATTCAAGGTCCATAGAAAACTTGCCAAGCCTTTTAAGCCAATTGTGGCCAAGGATAATATCAATAGGATCCATCTCAAAAGCTACAAGATTCACCATATTAGCACAATATGGTGACAAGACAATAAGAGTATATAGGTATAGTTCATTGTGCTAATATCATATGCCCCATTGGCCACTTGTATTCTGAAAGGTATGTCCATCTCTTGTGGATTTAACTTCATCCCTAACTTTTGAAAGGTGAGAAGAATTGAGCAAAAGAGCATGGAGGGGAGAGCTATGGTAGATGGAGCAAGAGCAAGACAGAGAGACTCCAAATGTGGGAGCTCCAACAATCACAATGTCTGACCAGCCTTCCCTTGATTCAATTGTCATTGAAAGAATAAAGAATGAAGTGACAATGATGGGCATCCACTGCGTGCAGTGTGCAAGTGTGGGTATTGACATTGTAGTAATACACGGGTGGCTAGGCGGAGGTGCCTTTACCCCCAAAAACCTCCCACTTAAAAGGTAAATCTACCTCAGTGATGAGTGAGAAGAAAAAATAACAAAGGCAATACAACATGTACATAGATACAAGAGGATGAGGAAAGATGTCATCTCTAAGGAAGGCAAAGCACTCTATAGAGAGGCTTTTCATGAGCAAGTCTGTAGGATTCTTGTCAATTGAGATCTCGAAAAGGTCAATAGACTTGTCCTCAACGACCCCATGAATGAAGTGATACCTCACCTCAATGTGTTTTGTTTTCGCATGGAAGACTATATTCTTGGGCTAATTGGATAGCACTCATAGAATCCAAATGTAGTATAGGGATAGCATCTTCAATACCAATGTCAATAACCAAACAACCCAACCAAATGGCCTCCTTGCAAGCCTTAGTGGCTACAACATACTCGGCCTCTGTAGTAAAAAGGTTTCTGCACCCTAGACATCCATGAAATGGAACCTCTAGCAAAAGTGAACACATAGCGAGAGGTAGAATTCCTACTATCTACATGTTGTGCATAGTCAGAGTCAAAGTATCCTATGACTTATGTATCCTGGCTGCCATAACATATGCACATATCAGCAGTTCCCTTTAGGTACCTCATGATACCCTTCACGGCATCCCAATGCCTCTTGCCAAGTGTAGCCATATAATGTGCCACAACACCAACTGCAATAGTAATATCTAGATGGTTGGCTATCATGGCATACATAAGACTACCCACTGCGGATGCATAGGGAATCTTGGCCATCTCAGCCCTCTGCTCATCTATTTGCAAACAATTGGCCTATGATACCTTCACATGATAAGGAAATGGACAACCAATAGGCTTTACATCCTACATTGGAAGCACTCAAGGACTTTATAAATGTACTCTCTCTGTGACAGATAGAGTAGTCCTTGATGCCTATCACACGTAATGCACATACCAAGAATATGAGAGGCTTGTCTCACATCTTTCATCTCAAAGCTCTTCTTGAGCTGAGCCTTAAGAGCATCTAGCGCATGATGAGCTTTCCCTGTCAAAGGCATTTATCCACATAGAGTACCAAAATCAATAAAGATCCATCACAAGCTTTCTTTGTATACAAGCATGGATCCATAGCACTACGGTTGTAGACCTATGACTGCATAAATGCATCAAACTTATGATACCATTCCCTAGGTGCATGCTTCAAGCCATAAAGACTTTTCCTCAATCTGCACACTAGGTATTCCATGTTAGGCTCTGCAAAGCCCTTAGGCTGCTCCATGTAAATCTCATCATGCAAGTCCCCATGTAAGAAAGCCATCTTGACATCCAACTAATATAAGTCCAAGTCAAGGTATATAGTCAAAACCAAGACTAAGCATAGGGTGGTCATCTTATAACCACAAGAGAGAAGACCTCATCAAAGTCAACACCATGCTCCTGCTTAAAACCCTTTGCTACCAATTTAGCCTTGTATGCTGGCCTGGGGTGTCCAGGGGTACTTTTCAACTTGTACACCCACTTGCAATGAAAATCCCTCTTGCCATTAGGCAAGGAAACCAAATCCCATATATGATTCTTATGCAACGAGTGAATCTCAGATTACATAGCCCTCTCCCAGGAGTGACTGTCACCCCTGCGCATAGCCTCATCACAAGTGAGAGGCTCTTCTGCATCTGTAACCAAGACATAATTTATGGAGGGATCATAGCGATCAGGAGGTCGTCTATCTCTAGTAGAATGCCTCAATGGAGGCTGTGCTGCTCCTATCCAATATCCTATCTAACATCCTGTGTAACATCCCGTCTAACATCTTGGCCATGAGGATGAGCTGGTGCAGGCTGTTTAGCTAGCTGTGCGGGAGTAGGGGGATCCTTTTGAAAGATAACCCTGTGTATCTCAAGAACCACCTGCTCTGCAACTTGGAAATCAATACCACTGCAAGGTGATCTATTAATGAGATGCACGACAGTAGAGACTGCCTCAACCCAAAAATGTTGTTGTAAGCCTGCTTTGCTAAGCATACTGTGGATCCTCTCCTGGATAATCCTATTCATATGCTCAGCCATACCATTTTGGGGAGGGGTGTAAGGGGTGGTCAACTGATGCTTAATACCCCTCTCGTCACAAAACTGTTCAAAGGCACGCAAGATGTACTCACCCCAATTATTGGTCCTTAGGCATTTCAGCCTATGCCCAAACTGATTCTCTGCTAAAGTAAGCCAACGCTGAAAGGCGGCCAAGTCATCAAATTTTTGCTTTATGGGATAAGCCCAAACCTTACATGAATAATCGTCAATGAATGTGACAAAGTACATCCACATACATCTGAATCCACAAGAACCAAAGGCTCACCCATGCGTGGAATATCTGACTTTTTATGTGAATTCCTAGACTACCAGCCATATAAACAATGATCACATGACTCAAAATGCGAGTAGTCAAAAGGTGGAAGATACTGCAAATCATTAAGCATTTTCATTCCCTTAAGTGATATATGCCCGAGACGAGCATGTGAGAGAGATACATGTGGGATAGAACCCACTGATAAAACATGGTTAATAGTACCAAATACAACCAAGGGGTAGAGGCTGCCAAACTTGGCACCTCTTGGAAGAATAAGCCTGCCATGAGTTATCTTCCATACAGAATCACCAAAGCATATATGATAACCTACATCATAACTCCATATTCGGGATTTTGGGAATTTCCCATCAATATGGGAAAACCAAATCAAAATGGATTTCATGAATTTTGGGAATTTCATTAATTTGGAACTTGGTGCAATTAAACATATTACTGCTTATGGTTGTTTCCAAGAGATTGAAAAAAACTCAAAAAGGTGGTGTTAATAAATGCCTTAGTTTTAATATCCTTGAAATATTCAAGGAAAATCTTCAGTCGATGGATTCATGTAGACTTTCTTTAGCCTTCAATACAACCTTTGGGGGAATTTTGATTTTTTTGGGAGATTTTGTACCTTTCTTCATCCAAGAGAAGACAATGCTATCTATTGTTTCCCATCGTTCAGGATCTTTTTTGTTGCACATCCAATATTTATCCCAACAATTAAAATACACCTCTGCATCTGTAGCATTTTGACGACTACAAACTTGTGCCCAATATTGTATACGTACCTTGTTGAAGTTTCTGGAATGTCTATTTGTATCGACCTCACTTTGTGCAACACCAAGACATATTGGATATATTGGATCTGAAGGTCTAACAAGCACAAAATCATCTTTCTTAACATCAAGCATTGGTTCAAATGCATGTTTGGGTCATTTGCTCAGAGGACCACAATAGTGATCATTCAACTCTTCCAATCCAATAAAGTCATCTGCATTATCTACATCTATATTGGTTACATCACTTTGTGTTCTTGGCCAAAAATCTATGAAAAATAAATCTTCTTGGACATTTGGAGTTTGAAAAGCGTAGATCATATGTTTCCAATAATCAATCACTGGTGTTATAAACTTTGTGAACTCTGCTTCAGGTCCTTGTACATTTGACCATCTTTCCCAATACTTCAAATAATCTTTAACTCCACTTACTACTTCTTGATGATCCTTAACGTACTCAAATATGGGCAGTAACATTGGAACACCCTTTGGAAGAGTAGGATTTCTTGCAAGGTCTCTCTTCCATAATTCAATGCCACCTTCTCTTGGTAACCAGTCTAGGGACTTTGGATGCATCTTGTATTGCATGACAGGTGTATCTCCTTGCATATAAAACCGAAATTGAAGAGGTTTTGAGTGACCAACAAGTGTATCTTTCGAATCACACAAGTATCCCTCAATGTATCTCTTAAAGTCAGGCACATGTGTCAATAAGAAAGGTGTAGGACTAGTCATCTGGCATGATTGAAAATGTTGCATAAGATGAGGAAAAGTGAAGGTCATGCTCGTCCTTAGCTTCTCTGAAAATTTTCTGAACATTGCATCGATGTCTTCATGTGTATGACCCACCATGATAAACCCAAGCTGGATCATCTTGAATGTTCCTCGTGCAACAAGCAATGATAGATATGCAAAGAGATAGCGATTTTTGTTTTCTGACCCACAATTATCAAGTTGAAGAAGTAAGTTCCCTGGCAATTGTTTGAAATGATGATGGTCATCCTGTGGTGTATTATCTTCCATGCATGATTTATTTTGTGCAACACCTTGATGGTGGTCTAGTGCTTTTTTCAAGTTGAGGGCATTTAGTAGCACAGAGGTTGATCTTGGCATTCCATCTACTTGTAGATCACCATTTGCATGCCTATATAGTCGCTCCAAGTTCCTAAAGCACAATGACAATGAGGCAATTGTGAAGTTAGGATCATGAGGCCATAGATCGAGTGAGAAATGTCCATATCCACCTTCTCCATGTCCATGTGTAATCATGCTTGTTAAAGAAACTGGTAGTTGAGTAGATCTTTCAGTCTCTTTTGATCGAAGCCTTAACCTAGGGATAAAGTCCATTTTATAATGTATGATGCACAAGTTTTTATCTGGATCTAATGCTGAGGCCAAGCGCCAACTGTAATATATGTTCCGACAACTTTGTTGTTGTAGCATGTGACATTGACGCTTCTTTAGAAGCACATTTCACTCTTGAAGACACTTTGTTGCTGCAAGTTGCTCTTTGATCTCTGAGCAAATACTACATTTGGAGAACTCACTTGTCTTTGCTAAGGTTACATGCTTGAACTCTGTGTTCCAAATACGATTGAAGGTGGACAAGGACATTTGCTTACATCCAATACCACTCAATGTTGTATTTACTTCTGCCCATATATCTACCTGCTTGTAAACATCTGGGATGACCAATTGTGTCTCCCTTGATCCATCTTGCATTGTTCTACTCTTGTGTGGCATTTGCTCTGCATTCTTCTTAACAAAGTCTCTAAGGATGGCTCTTCCCATCTCTGTGTGATCCCAAGCTGCTCTTATTACCCCCTTGTTTCCATGCATTGCCCTCCTCACACTATGCTCAAATTGTGTTTTGTACCTGTAAAAAGATGTCTTTGGGATTCCATGAATCTCATACCATGCCCTTCCACATACCACTTGTCCATTGAAGATAAAGCTGTACTTCCTTGTTCCCAAGTAATCAATCCTGCATGATGATTCAAACTTGTCATAAACATAGTTTGTGCAGTCTTCAAATTGCAATCCCCAAAAGTATTTACGTATTTGTTGCATTGCTTCTCTATCAGCAAATTGACAACACTTTTCTTGGCAACAATCAATCATGGAAACCTATGAAATGGAGTCCATAGAAGTCCTCAAGTTTGCACCTTTAGGGGCAATAATTCGAGGCTTTCTATTGACCATACAATATGATCTCTTCTGAACAAAAATTGATTTTTTTGCAGAAACATAATCTTCATTGGTATCTTCCATGTTTTTGGCACAAGCATTTGTAGAGACAAATTGCATGTATGATTGTTGTTGTAGCAGTGATGTTCCATCATCAAAGGTGACTTGTTTAATAGGCCATCTTTCCAAAGTGACATAGTGGAGGTTGTCATCTATGTATGTTCCTGTGGTTTGATCAAGGGCTTTATCTACCACCACACCAACATCCTCTTCTCCTAGCAATTCAAAGTTTATCACATCATATGGAAAAGCCAATAATATAACCCCTGTCCCAACACACACAGTGTTGCCTTCTGTCCATAGCATCACTCTACGTTCTCTCCAACTTTCACGAATGCTAAGCACATCAATATCCTCAGAAGGTAGGACATGGTCTGATTCGTAATCATCTCCTCTATCATGAATTCATATTGAGTTTGAAACAACCACCACATCTTTCTTTCCCCATTTTGCAAAACCACCTACAGCTTCATGAACCTTCATTGCATCAATTGTTGGGAATAAACATTTATCAATAGCCACTGAAATATATCCATCTTCAAGTGTTTCTCCATGGCATGTCTCATTTGGATGTATTGCATGCACTCTACCAAGTGCAACAATCTCATGATCAACTAGCAAATTCACAGTTTCTCCAAAATAAAATTCGTTATTCATGATACCTATACAAGTGAGAAAATGGAGATTTTATCATTTGTATGTTGTCACCTCTCATAAAGAAAAAAATAGTGATGAAATTGCTAAATACAATGAAGTATCAAATTTCATTGAAACAAAAAAATTACTTAAACATTAGATAAAATGAGTCCAACTTCCATAATAGAAAGTATTCATGGAGACATCGTACAGAAAGAAGGGGATAGATTTGACCATTTGGCCAAAAACAAACTTTCTCATGAACTGTGCCGCCCTAAAGTAAATAGGAAAAATTTCTTCTATTATTTTTAGTTGCCTTGATTTTACTTTATTTTATTAGCTACTCTTTGAGTAAGCAAAAACTTCCTTGTGTGTTCTCATTGGGAAAAGATATAGCAGATGTTCAAAACTTGTACTATATCTATTCAACACGAGAACAATGATTAAAATTATTTATAATGTGTATAGGAAAAGATTTAGCCACCTGGTCAAAAATCTATTGTATGTATTCCATACCATAGCAAATATAAAAAATATTTGTGATCCCCATAGGAGAAAACATAGTCAAATGATCAAAACCTTTGTTGTATGTATTTCACATGACAAAAAGGATAAAAGCTCATTGTGGTCTCCATAGAAAAATATTTAGCCAAATGGTCAAAACTCAAGCCAAATACATATAACAAGGATAAAAGTTCATTGTGATCTTTATGGAAAAAGATTTAGCAAGATGGTCAAAACCTCTATTGCAACTATTTTACACAAGACTTAGGATTAAAATTCTTTGTGATATCCACAAGAAAAGATTTAGCCATATGGTCAAAACATGTATTTAACCTAGATGATAGCAAGAATAATAATTTTTTGTAATGTCCATAGAACAAGATTTAGCAAAATGTTCAAAGCCTTTATTGTATGTCAACAAGAATAAATAATTTCTGTGATCTCCATTGGAAAATATTTGATCAAATGATCAAAACCTTTATTTCATGTATTCCACATGACAACAAGGATAAAGATATTTTTGAGAAACTTTGACCTTGTGCTTAAATGTTGAAATCACAATGACCTCTAAAGAATAGGAGATTTCATTCACTATGACACAAAGTTATAAATATTGAGGAAATTTTAGCATCAATTAGAAGCTATTTGAGAAGGAAAGATAATTTTTATCATGGTTAAATATTTATAAATCTTATACTACCTACTTGTTGATAATAATAAAATGTATCATATTACATTTTATTTTTAAGTTATACTATTTTAGTCTAAATCATGTTATATTAGTATATCGTACTATGTGCATATTATGAAATATATTATTAAAATATATTTTTAAAATATATATATTAAATTAATTTATTAATAATTAATAAATATAATTTAAATATATTAAATCATATTTTGTAAGATTATGTATATTAAATGTATCTAATATGTAATGTGTAATATCATTGAGGATTTTGAACCCACCTTAGTGATAGTTCGAGAGTAGAATCTCTAGTAGGGTAGAATAGAGAGTATGTAGGAAAAATCTCTAGCTGTGGAAATAGGGACAATATCACAATGGTGGGTTCTTAAAAGGAGGGGCGAGGGGGAAGGAGATGGTCTAGGAGAAATGCCCCTAGTAAGAGTTTGAGGACAATGTCTTCCTCGGTGGAGGTTTGGGAGCAATGCCCCTAGTTGGGGTTTCAAGATAGCGCTCATTGTAGGGATTTGGGGGCAAAGCTCCCAATGGGGGATTTAAGCGATAGGGCGCTTGGTGGGGGTATGCGGGCAACACCCCTAGTAGGGGGTTGGGGGTAGTGTCCCTGATGGGGGTTTGGGGGCAACGCCCCTAGCGGGGGTCCAAGGGTAGTGCCCTCGATGTGGGGGTTTGGGGGCAACGTCCCCAATGGGGGGTCCGAGGGGCAGCACCCCCTTATGGGGGTTTGGGGGCAATGCCCCCAGCAGGGGTTTGGGGGCAGCGCCCCCGGTGGGGGTTTGGGGCAATGTCCCCAAGGGGGGGTCCGGGGGGCAGCGCCCCCCTGTGGGGGTCTGGGGGCAACACCCCCAACGGCGGGGTCCGGGGGCCATTACGTGATTATTGAAAAAATCGCGACTTGAAATCTTTAATAAAATTAAAAAATAGACACAAAAATAATATCTAAATCTACTCGTATTTCGTAACAAGTTATGGTTATTCGAATAGCGTGATACGTTAAATGATTCGTTTCATGAGTCGGTCTTTACAACTAGTCATGACGTTTTTCAAAATGAGTTTCTCTTCCCCTCCCTCTCTCTTCCACGCAACTCTCTAACCTGAGTGTTTTCTCTGTTGCGTTTTTACAGTTGCAGGTTTCGCATCTCTAATCCTCTGTGTTTTTATCTTCGCTCCTGTCACCCCTTTCTTACTACAGGTGTTGCAGCCCTAATCTTTGGCGGTTCTATCCCCCTCCTCTTCTTTGACTACTCTCCACTGTTTCATTTTCTCAAACTGAAACAGATTGTGCAGTGCAATTTCTGGTTGAATCAGGGTATTTCTTTGACTACTCTCCACTGTTTCATTTTCTCAAACTGAAACAGATTGTGCAGTGCAATTTCTGGTTCGAATCAAGGTATTATGACCAAAACTGCGTGCGTCTTCAAATCAGAAATCTTGCTCCAAGGCTTCAGCAATTCAACAAGGTAGTGAATGATCGCCAGTCCACACCGTGCGTGCTCCTACTTTACGGGTGATTTCTATTACGTTGGCACACATTACTGACCTACTAATTACAACAGGTTTTCAATATTTCCCTACTTCATTTCTGATTTTGAGTTAAACTACATTGATTATGACCATTTCAATCCATACAATTACTACAAATCACACTACTACTCTTTTGTATGATTAGTATTGAATAATATTAAGATCAAACACCAAAAGCATTTTCTAAATAAGAATCATATATGAAAACTAAATGCAATATGTATTTTTGTATATGTATTTCTGTAGCAATGAGATTAGGCACTCACTCTTGAGAATTCAATGTCTTCTTCTTCTTCTCGATTGCTTGATTGATCTCCTGGAGTGCTTGTGTTTTTTGTTGTCCAACCACTACCTTGCAAGTGATAGCTTCACTCTACGTCAATATTGAAAACGTGACTTCTTGCACTGTTGAAAATACTCTTTTTGTTGTGAATATGAAGTATATGATTTGTGTAATGTTGAAAAAAGTCTCTTAGATGTGAATATGGAATAAATGGTTTGTGCAATGCTTTTATCAATGATGAGTGCTTTCAAAATACTAGCCTTTCTTTCTATTCTATGATGCTATATACCTCAAGATTTTGTCTCAAGGCTAAACCTAGCCTTATATTTGTTGTATCATTCCGTAATATTAGAGCATTTTATCCAGTTCTTATACATTGTATTATACTTTACTATATAGAACTTTCCATTATACTGTATTTTCATAGTAAAAGCATTACCATCAGATTTTATGGTTACACTCTTTATAATTTTGCAATAAGCATATGGCTATACAATACTTACAAATACTCAATATGATTTTGCCATAGGATGTAATTTGATTTTCTAACAACACATATCATGATCTTTCATCAATTTATAGATTAGACCATATGGTCAAAAAATTTCTTGCAATACAAGAAGTACTTTTTGTTATTTTATTCAATACAATCTGAGATTTGGCCATGAGGTCAAATCTTTTCTTATAATATAAGAAGTAAGTTATGTTCTTTTTTCCAATATACTATGAGATTTTGCCATGTGGCCAAATCTCCTCCTTAAGCTATCTCTTGGCCAAAATAAGGACTCTTGTAGTATCACAATATCTTGCAACCAATCAAGCACTTTGTTTGTTTTACTACAAGAATGACATTTTGCCATTTGGTCAAATGCTTTATTATATTATCAACCCTTGCTTACTTCCAAAAGGAAAGGCTAGTTTCTACTTAGAATTCCTTACTTTCTATAATTTGGCCATGTGGTAAAATCTTGTCTTGCAACAAACAAACCACTTTTTTGGAATTTGATCCTAAAAAATTAAGACTAAATCTATGGTGGGTTCAATCACACAAATTTTGGGTATGCTAGATTTGGTTGTATGGAAAAATGTTCTAAGAAAAACATCTTCTATATTATCTCCAAATAAGAAAGACCATGTTCTACTTGGAACTCCTTGATTACCTACTATATTTATATGAAGTCTCGCCATGTGGTCAAAACTTGTTGTGCAACAAACAAACCACTTTGTTTCCATTAACCATTTCTTTCATTTCAATTTTTCATAACTTCCTATAAATATCATATCATTTTGCCATAAATTAGCCACTTTTTCCATTCCACTACAAAATAATAATTGGCCATATGGTCAAATCTTTCATTTTGTTATCAATGCTAGCATCCAAGAATCCCCCATTCTTGTTTTGTTCAGCCATATGATCAAATCTAATCTCATAAATCTTGCAAACCATGAGACCACTTTTTCATTCCATTATAAAACAATATTTGGGTATATAGTCAAATCCAATTTCACAGCATGTTACAACAAATGAATCACTTTCTTCATATGATTATGAAACTAGATTTGGCCATATGGTTAAAACTAGTTTATAAAAATCGTCTTATCTTGTAGGTTTTGCCATGAGGTCAAATCTCCACCTTTCAAGTGTTTTTCACTTTATCTTATATTGATATCTATGAGATTTGCTACATAGCTATATTTGTTTATATGTGAATCTCATATCACAATAAACCGCATCCTCTCTTTAACTAGCCTTTAAGAACACTATGGTAAAGAACCATGGCAAAGTTTCTAATTTGATAGATAAGTATTATGACTAAATAGGATTTGACCACATGGCTAAAACCAATGACAATGTTTCTACAATATAGCTCATTTCAAGGGAAACTTACATGTGCAGTAATTAAAATGTTAACTTTGGGCCAAATGGAATTGTGAGATTGCTACATAACCACATTGATATATACGTGGATCTCATATTGGACTAAATCTCATTCTTTGATTAAATAGGATTTGACCACATGGCCAAAAATCTTAGCAAAGTTCCTAGAGTATGATCCTTGCATAGGAAACTTACATGGAGAAGAAATCCAATATTAACTTAGGGACAAAATCATCCATGACATTTTCTACATAACCACAATGATTTTTCACTATATCTCATACCACACTCACACTCAACATTTCATTATCACTTGACCATTTGGTTAAGCCCATGGTCAAGTCTCACTATTAATAGAATTTGATCTTCTCACCGAAGTCCATGGCAAAGTTTTTACTATATGATTCTTGCAAGAGAAACATAATTAATGCTAACTTAGGGCCAGGATAATCCATGAGATTTGATACATAAGCACACATATTTATGGTTGGATCTCATACCACACTTAATCTCAAATTTCAATATTTTATTTTATGGAAGAGTCCCTTTAGAGTACATTTATCTTGTATTTCGTAAAATCTTGTGTTGTTGTGTTTTCAATTTTCAACTTAGAAATCTTATACATTTATTTGGGTTTTGTGAATTTTGAATATTTTTAAATTCACTTTTGTCTAACAACTTTTTCTCTTTGTAGAACTATTCAATGGCAAAGAAAGATAGCACATCCAAAAAGGAAACCCAAACCATTGATGGAGTTAGTGGTGGTTTTGTGTATCCATGGTATGTGGATGTTTATGATAGTCAAGGAAAAAGGGCTGACAATGTTCTCTTATTCACTTTGAAGAGTGATATTGCATTTTTTCAACAAGATGGTGTCATAGAGAAGATAACAGATGGATGTGCTAGAAAAGAGGGAATACCATGTAATCTTGTTAAGATCAAGGGGAAAAATGTAGTATACAAACTTGATCCTTTGTCATTTCACTTTGCCCGTATTAAAGAGGATGAAGAATACTCTTTGAAAACAATGGGATGGACCTTATTTAAGGAGGTAAAGGGCACAGAAGACATTATATTAGCATTCCAAGCTGTTCAAAATAGTGAGTTACTTTTCCTATCAAGAAAATGTGATCGCCCCAACAAAAGAATGAAGCTCCAAGATAAAAAAATAGAATTGAGATCTTCACCTTCTCCTCAAGAAGAAAATAATTCATGGAATCCCACAAGCTGAAAGTCAAAATCACCTCAACAAAGTTCCTTGTCACAAGCTCTTGTTGTTAGTATGGCTGCTAACACTACTAAGAATGATGCCACTTTACCTTCCATGTTAGAAGTTACACCTGCAAAGCCAATAATTTCTCTTGAGGTCAAGGGAGTAGAAAGAACATTCGATTTTCCTGAAATAGTTAAGAAGAAGGGAAAGAAGGAAGAATCAGGATTTCACATGTTTGAAAAATTCTTTCCATTTGGTCCAACAACACAATTTCCTATTCTTGTTGATAGGTGTTATGAGGCACCTCCTTTGTATGCTTATAGGTCACTATGTTGGGATTATGTAGAGAAGCTAACCACGTCTTTCATAAAGACTCCCATGAACCCAGCAACAGCAGCATATCTTATGCCTTTTGTGCAAGACAACAATGAGAAGAGACCCATGCATCGTGATGAGGTGGATGCTAATAAGTTGGACACTTATAGTTATTGGATTATATCAGGGCTTCACTCAATTCATGCAGCAAAGATATATATTCAGAGTAATACTACACGTTGTCTAGCAACCAAGCATTTATACACCACAAGAAATGCTAGAATATTAGTTGATTGTCTTGTAGAAATGTGCATTGAGCTTTCACGAATGACAAATATGGAATCACATAATGTTATGAAGAATGCACCTTATGTTGAGCAACTTCAACAATTAAGATATCAATGTCTAGCATTTGGTTCTCCACCAAAACCCTAACAAGGGCTTTCTAAGACAAGCTCTCAAAGAGTACCATGGCAGGTAATCACATATAAGCTTACCTTCTTTTTTTGTGAAGATTAGTGTGATGCTCTTTCTTTTGTACTATGCTCACTATTTTGATCTTTTTTTTGCAGAGATTTGTGGCATACATTGGAGAAAATTGTGCATCTAGAGATTGCCTTATGATTGTTAGCTCCCAAGAAATATTTGATAGTTGGATCAAAATCATGAAGAGATACTCTAGAGATGAACTTATATCCCAAGAGGAGAGTTCGAGAAAAAAGGGAAGGCAACCTTCTCCTGCTGCATTTCGTTGCCTTATGGGTTTAAAGGATGGAGACATCCTTACACTACCAGAGGAGATCAATGAAGGTCATATCCTTTTTCTTACAAACAAATGGGATAAGGAAGATATGATTGACATGGAAACAAGGGCTAAGCAAATCAAGCAAGATAGGGTCCTAAAGGAGGAATTAGTCACTCTTTTCAATGCTTCAGTTCCAGAAAGTAGCGCTGTGATGAAGACTTGGGAAGAGCTTGTTGATGATTATGATATCAATGATGAAGTCTACACAAAGATTTTAGGCATTTGCAATGATTGGGTATCAAAGAAGCTCACACGTGGAGCTGATGCAGGGTCCCTACCAAATGGAGCAAAAGATATTATGAACTTCCTAATTGGAAAAAAGCAAAATCCTCTTCAATCCTCCACTACTTCCCCTTGGCATGTATATGTTGTCGGATGTAATCTAGAAACCTTTGATCTTATACATAATGTTTACAGAGATCCAATTACCATTGGGGTTGTTGTTCTAGATGCAGCACATGGGGTTGAGGGAATGAAATGGGACTCTATAAAGTTTGGAAAGGTTGTATCCACTCTACTACAAATGACATGTGAACCTAAACAATTCATGTTGTTATCATTTCTTGATCGAAAGCAAATGGCAGCTTTGGAAAATGCTCTTGAAAGCATTTCTTGCAAGTATCGCATGCTAGTTGGTAGTGTTGACTTCCTACCAATGGATAGAATGTTTGCTTTTGGATCTATAGATTCTTTTGTGGTTTTGATATTAGTGACCATGGAGAAAAGCTTCATCAATTTTGAGTGATATATAAACAATGTCAACAAGCCTTCCATTTTGGACTTTGAAGGCTTGGACAAGGAGTGCAATGATGAAGATCTTGAAGAAGAACAAAGGATTGCAAAGGCCGTTTTGAGAAAGAAAATGAAAGTTATGGAAACTACAATCAAAGCATTCAATGATGCTCATGAGGTTGTTTTTGATGTATATGCAAGTGGACTTGCATCTAAGGTGGCATTGATAAATCATATGAAGACTATTGCAGTGGTTTGCAACACTCAAGAGCAAAAAGAGGTTGAAGCATAATTGTGGAGGGTCCATGAGAGTGCCAAACAAAATTCAAACTCCCAAAAGGTTCCTCCTATTGAAGTTCAAGTTCTTGAAGTACCACCCAAGGGCATAGAAGAATCAAGCCAAGATATAGCAAGTCTAATTATGAAAGAGAAATTAAGGGCTACTTCAAGTGTTTAAACTCCGTTCCTTCTCCTTTCATCAAGGAAGACATATTGACGTAATTTTGATTTTTTTCTTGAGAAGTTACTTCCATTAGCATTTGCAATATTTTCTTTCTTTGATGATATTAATTAAAAAAACTATGTCTTTGGTTTTTTAATTTTTTATAAAAGGTACCAAGCATGTTTGGTTTAAAAAATCTATTTGAGTAAATATTTTACCAAATCGGTATTAAAGAGCTCATTAAAATTTATCATCCTTTGTAAGGATAACTATTTAATTGTAATCTAGTGTGTAAGAATACTTATCATAATGAAAAGTTTGAGCTAGCTATGCAAAATTTACTTAAGTCTATTTTAGATCTTATTTCAATTAAACTCTTATATGTGTTGTGTTATGATCTTGTCATGTTAGTTTTGGTTAGATTTGTCCACATGGTCAAATCACTTATCTCTTATAGCCTCTTTTACTACATCACTAGTGTATGTCTATGCATATACCTTAGGATAAGAAAGCCAACAATATATTGCACACCCCAAAAAAGATTCATTGCACCTCCCAAAGGAGTTTTACCTCAGTTATAAATATTGCAACAAAGATTTCTCTCCAATGTATCTTTTGAGATGTGTATATGGAATATTAAGGTAAAATCCTTGTTACAATTCGTGAGTTTAAATATCTATGGGATATAACTAGTTCAAAAATAGAATGGTTAGTCCTTAAGAAGAAACTATGAAAACTTATTCAAATAGAGTATAACTTATCTCAATTAAATTGTCACGTGTCACTTATATGTGACATAGTTTTGGTCACATGGTCAAAAGTATCATGTTTAAATTTTCTTTTAATAATTAGGACTAATAAACATCTTCTTTGTACATGCCATTTTGAAGGCCTTTTTAAAAATTGAGTATGTTAAATATTATAATGATAATATAATTTGTGCAACTAATTACAAGAATCTATTGTTAGTATCTCAAGTATACTTATAACTAGCGATAAAAAGTAGGTATGAAAAAATGACTTTATTAGAATAGATTTTACTTCAAAAAAATTATCATATATTTTTTTTCACCTCATGATATTACTTTTAATTAGATTTGACCACATGGTCAACTGTCTCTTTTCTTAAGACATCATTTTTTAAGTAGTACCTATTTATGTATTTATCAATGTGAAGTTAAATTGCTTTAGTGTTCTATGCCAGTTTATAGCTCAAACATTAGGTAGAATGATGAGGAAGTAAATGAATCTAATGTGCTTCTTTTTCTTCTTTGTAACTTCAACTAAGACATCTATGGTTGGATATCTAGTAGATTTAACAACATTAGAGCACAATGATGTGATTGATGTTTCCTTGATAAGAAATGTAACACAATTATGTGTAATACTTGATCTCAATGGTCTTCTTTTACAACGATGCTTTGCTAAGTCTAAAAGGTTTCAAAGCTTTCAAATGGGAAAGCAATGGCTTGTTCTTCGACCAGGATGTATGGAGTTTCTTGAAGCCTTATTTGCAAGATTCCAAGTGGGAGTTTGGTCAACAGCTTTACATAAGAATGGCATGGCAGTTATTAAGTGCTTGGAGATCCATGCAAAAAGGGAGTATCCTTTCTTCATGATTTGGGGCCAAGAACAATGTCATAGACATGGACTCAAAATCATATATAGGCCAAATAAGATGGGAGTAGAAGCAATGTTCAAGCCTCTGAAGTATGTATGGGATCAATATGGAGATATTTGTCAGTATACCAAGACTATTCTTGATGCCAGGAGGCATATTCCACGATGGATTCCGTGCCACGGTGGATTCCGTGAGGTTTTACGGTGGATTCCGTAAACTTTGATGACCGGGGCTCATACACAAAGTGGATTCTTTGTGCGAGAAGTTGATGGGGATGCCTGTCCTTTTTGGGCGTTTCATTAATTTAGTGTGTACATGGGTGATTCCATAGCGGGTGATTCCGCAAAATGCATATTAAATTAATAAACGTTTATGAGTTTAGAGTGCGCACTCGTAATAAATTAAGGTTAGGATTTATTTCTAACCAGTTGATTTATTTATGTAGCTAAAGACTGCTAGGTATTCACTTTTGTCGGTTTAATTATATTATTTTACTAACAATTGTGAATGCTTCAGTTGATGTGTAGAGATAGCAGCAGTGGCGGAGGAAAGCATTGGAGTCTAACGAGTATTCGACATATGGATTATATTTTGACAGGCGCCATGCCTATATTTTGTCATGTCTATTGAGACATTGATTATTGATTATTATTTTGTATGCGCCTATGCGCACGGATATGTTATTTCTATTTGGGACATTGAGATTGGGCATGCCAGACTCTATGGGCACCGTCCATTAGCTTTATTTCCTATTTTTGTAGAAAGCAAACTCAAAAGCTAAAAGCTTGTCATATTTTTGTAAATTGGGCTATTATTGAGCATGAAGATGGAAATATACATAAAATACATGCTTTGTGAAGCGCTCACACAAGGCATGGGGGGAGATTGAACCCAATTGGTCTCTTGATTCTTGTCATTCATGCTTTTTACATTGTAATTTGTGCAAAAAGGTAGAGTTCATTGTTCTTGGGGACCTTCCGGGATTCACTACGTGAGCATACTGCGACCGATCTGCGCTCCAATTCTCATAGATGATAGTCCTTACAAAGGATGTCCAAATCCTGTTGAGAATTGCATTTATCCAAAAACATTTGATATTGATCGTGAAGACTCTATCTTGATCAAATAACTTCTACCATACTTGACTCGCTTAAGCAAATACCATGATGCACGTGAAGTCATCAAGTTTGATCGATATGGACAGGATCCAGTTCAATATGGACATGAATTGTATGCTCAATTCAAGGTTGTCATTGATGAATGGACTAGAGCAGAGAATGATGGTATTTCATCTTCATCATCAGCACCGCACGAGACCATGATTGATAAATATGGTATATATGTTCAATCTTCAATTACTTCTTGCTTCAAGAGACCATCTATTATACAAACATCCTCAACAAATGCCTCACATCATCAGTCTCTTACATTGAACAGCTCACAATTATCCATGTTGAAGCAAACTCCTTTAGTCTCTACTTTGAAAGATATGGAAGCAATGCAACTTGCTCATGAGTTAGGATATCACAAACATTTCATAAATGGTAGTGCGGCTAAACGTTTTATACAAAATCTACAAAATTTGTATTTTTCCAATATACATGATGTAACAAGAAGGCGCTGACTCTATATGGACTAATTTTGACTTTCATAATAGATATATCCCTTACATTAAAGGCTTTTGCATGGCTATGAAATATATGCTTGTTAGAAATTTAAAGTGTTTTATGTAATTACCTTGGTGTTTCTAAACACCACCAATATCAATGAGAGAATCTACTTGATGTTTTTTATTGTTTCAATAACATTAGTTAATTGTGTTGAAATTTCTTATAAAGTGGTTTAAATCCTATTTTGTACTTTATGATAGTCTACTATGCAAACATACTCAACAAATGCCTCGCATCGTCTATCACTTACATTGAACAACTCACAATTATCCATGTTGAAGTAAACTCCTTTAGTCTCTACTTTGAAAGATATGGAAGCAATGCAACTTGCTCATGAGTTAGGATATTACAAACATTCCACAAAATCTACAAAATTTGTATTTTTCCAATATACATGATGTAACAAGAAGGCGCTGACTCTATATGGACTAATTTTGACTTTCATAATAAATATATCCCTTACATTAAAGGATTTTGTATGGCTATGAAATACATGCTTGTTAGAAATTTAAAGTGTTTTATGTACTTACCTTTGTGTTTCTAAACACCACCAATATCAATGAGAGAATCTACTTGATGTTTTTTATTCTTTCAATAACATTAGTTAATTGTGTTAAAATTTCTTATAAAGTGGTTTAAATCCTATTTTGTACTTTATAACCATCTATTATACAAGCATACTCAACAAATGCCTCACATTGTCTATCACTTACATTGAACAACTCACAATTATCCATGTTGAAGCAGACTCCTTTAGTCTCTACTTTGAAAGATATGGAAGCAATGCAACTTGCTCAACATGAGTTAGGATATCACAAACATTTCACAAATGGTAGTGCAGCTATCTACAAAAGTTGTATTTTTCTAATATACATGATGCAACAAGACAGTGACTCTATATGGACTAATTTTGACTTCCATAGTAAATATATCCCTTACATTAAGGGATTTTGCATGGCTATAAAATATATGCTTGTTAAAAATTGAAAGTGTTTTGTGTGGTTACCTTGGTGTTTTTAAACGCCACCAATATCAATGAGAGAATCTACTTAATGTTTTTTATTCTTTCAATAACATTAGTTAATTGTGTTGAAATTTCTTATAAAGTGGTTTAAGTCCAATTTTGTACTTTATGTCTTAGCTAACAAATAAGTCTTGATTGATAATAAAATTTATGTCTATTTCTTTGGAAACACAAACCATTGGTCAAAGGTTAAATCTTTAGTCTTAGAAAAATCATAAACTTCTAGCTTGGTATATAAATCTTTATTTTATGATATGAAAATTCATTTAGCTAGTCAAAGTGTGAAGCTAGTTAATTTTGGCCAAAGTCAATATCCATCTTGTCCATATATTGTCAAGATAGATAGAAATTTTGAATAAAAGATATTTATATATCATGTATATACATACAAAAAATGTAAATGGGGTGAGCAATTATTTGACATACTTGTGTCTATTGGTTTACACAAAAAAAGAACCATGACATCATAGGTTATCCAAACTTATTACGATATGGTATTAGATCAAGTTATTAAACCACACCTAGTTTAGTGGTGACTCTTTTAAGGTCCTAGTTCATGAAACTTATACATGTCACTTTAAATGATGCTATATCTAAAAGAAAAAACTCGTATTATAATATTTTCAAATCCATAACATTATAAATTTTGGCGATGATAATATACTTTCATACAATGTTTAAGGCTCTTGTATTCTAAATTCTCTCTCCACTCCATCAAACCTTTGTATTCTTACATTAAACTTGGAAATTTCCTAGGTATATACTAGTTAAGCCTCCTTGATGTTTCCACCACCATACAACATCATATTTTGTTAGTATGCTAGAAAAGATAGAGGTGAAATCCAAATCTCGTAACAACCACATAGCTTACATTCATCATTTAAGCTCTCAAGATGTGTGATCTCATATTTGTAACATACAAAGTGCCCTTTAAAGATAAGCATAAACATAGTGCTCTCTTTCATTCACAAAAGTAAGACATTCATTCAAAGTGGGACTTGGAAAATTCCCAAAATCTCTAATATGGTGTTTCATCAAGCTACCCAGCAAACATAAGGCTTTTAGTCAATGTGGGTACATGATATACATTATGCAGAATAAAAGTGCTACCAGAGGGAAACTGTAGAGTGACATCACCAATGCCAACAATAGCAAGAGATCGATCACCTCCTAAGCGCAAGTACTAGATACACTGCAATAGGTATGAAACCACTTTACGGTAGGGGTGTCACATGAAAAGATGCACCCGAATCCAAGAGCCAACACTGTGCATGAATAGACTGACCCTCGGTCAACTGAGAGGTTATACATGAAGAGGCTGCTAAGATGTAGTCACCATCGAACTCCTCAGGCTGCATGCCATTTATCTCCTCAATCTTTACGCTGGATTTTGCAGGCATAAAGTTGCAATCATTGGATTTTTCCTACACTTTTTCTTTCCCCTTTTCTTTGCGCTTGTCATCACGCATCTTATGGCATTGCGACTGTATGTGTCTGCTTTCCCACAATAATGGCATGTAAGATCAGACTTACATCCATGGGACTTGCTGCATCCCACATGACTTAGACCAGGACTTTTGAGATTCCTTCCCATGATGATCATTATCTTTCTTGCCACTTCTGCCACCTTTAACGGATTAAGCATGTGAACTGCA
The DNA here is from genome assembly GCF_053477565.2 of Lygodium microphyllum. Taxonomy (NCBI): domain Eukaryota; kingdom Viridiplantae; phylum Streptophyta; class Polypodiopsida; order Schizaeales; family Lygodiaceae; genus Lygodium; species Lygodium microphyllum. The sequence continues at coordinate 103,422,247 of NC_141138.1, forward strand.
GGAAGCATCATTGTTTTCCCTATTAATTTCTTCAGTCAAAAGAGCACTCTCTACATCTTGCAATTTCAGCCCATCAAGTTTGATGTACAAATCGCAGTGCAAAATATATCCCAAGACTTAGGTAAAGTGCCAAACAGAAACAAAGGATGCAGATTATCTTGAAACTCAATACCTTGTTGAAGTAGATTCTTCATGATAGAATGAAACTGGCTAAAGTGAGCAGACAATGGGGTCCCCTCCTTCATACGGAGATCCATCAACTATTTAATCCAATACATCTTTGAAGTAGGGATTTTCTTTGCATAAAGTTCATGAATCTTTTCCCATAGATTCCATGCACTCTGATCTTCATATTCAACAACATTATTATGGACCTCTTCAAAGAGTGATAAAATGATAGTGGACTTGCATAGTGCATCTAAATCAGCCCAGTCATCATCATCCATATTCTCGGGTTTAATACCTTTGTTTCTTAGTGGCTTAATCTTCAATTTCTATACCAAAACCTACCATATTTAAGATTTCCAATAGCTATAGTTGGTGCCATCCAACTTGGCAATGTTAAATAAAACCATATCTTTGAGATGACTAGTCATAAATGAGTCAAACAGAGGCAGACAATGCAAAAACAACCTGTTGTAATTAATAGTAAATAGGCCAAAACCACTGCTAAAAAAAGGTGAAAATAAGAGAAACTACTAGAATGACTAGCTATCCACCAAATAGTACCAAAAGGACATGATTAAGCTCAGTAAATACATCACAGTCCGCATATAAATTATTATTGTAATAAATGACATCAGTGAGTAAATGAGAGCAAACAGCGAGCTAATAGAGATCTAATGACAAAGTGACTACCAAGTCCAATCTTGCATCAAGCGGGCATAACAGAGGCACTATGACAGCCAATGAACATGAGCCAAACACCCAAATGTGTCAAGAGAGTCCACGAGTACAACCAATACATCCCATGAGTAATAAGCAAGATGTACACACCACTAGCAAGACCTAACAAAGGTCAGTGTATGCTCAATGAAGACGAATCAAATCAGCTCATAAGCATCCAAGAGCTAACATGGAAGTATCTTCCAAGAAAATATCATAGTCAAGGACCTGTAAGAGATCCTAGTCTCAAATCTCAAGTAATACAAATGCATAATCCAGAAGCTTTGGGTAAATCCAAGACCATAAGAATAAAGCTCCCACTGGCACAAATTTTGATGAAAAATTGGCAACCAAGCTCAGAGATAGCATGTAAATTCATAAGACATCTCATAGCCAATACCGTACATCATGAGAGCACCAAGAGCATGTAAGCGGTCAGGCATCTGATAGCATCTAAGTACATCATGTATGAATCCAATTCAATCTCTAAAAATCCAAGACACATCCAAAAGAGGTTCCAAAGTATCCAAGTATAAGCCCAACTAAAGCTCCAAGTGGCAAAGAAGCTCAAACAATGTAGGTAGCATGCATCACTGACATATGCTTCAAAGCATGTACCAGTGAGTCATGCATAGACCATACATATAACCTCTGTCACAAAGCATGCCAATGTAGACCAATGTCAAGTAAGTATCAACGAATATGGATCTCAAAAAGAGGCTCAAAATACATTTTGAAACCATCCAAAACATTTGCCAACCTCCATTTGCATCCAAATAGTCATAACAAGCATCTCGGAAGCACCCAAAACCCAAGTTAAATAGCTTCAAACTTGCTCTATTACAAAAATAAATTCACTAACAAACTAAGCATAAACAAGGCCAAAATCAGCACCAAATCAATGGCATATCATATGCATAGCTTCCCATATATCCTAGCATGATTTAGGTACCAAATGGCATCAATAGCTAGTACCAAGCAAGCATAAACATCAAACGCTAATGTAGCACTATTTGGGGCTGCCTGTGAACTATTATGACAATCTTGGACTGAATTATATCAAACCCAAATGTATATGCTAAGCTCAAGCCTTCAATGCCATGGTTGAAGCATGCTCCTATGCCTCAAATGAGACCTTTGTGTAGCGGCAATGGCCTAAAGAGGTGTTGGAGATGAAGGCCACATTTTTGATGGACTGAGAAAATGGGGAAACCTATTGAAATCATGTTTTTGATGTTGCTAAGAGTTGGGCACTACATGATGGTTAGGGAGCTTCTATGGCTCCCAAAGAAACTTCCCAAGAGGCCTCAATAGGCATAGAAGAGAGAGACCTCAATTCCAAACCTTGATGGGCTATGGCTGCTCTGTTCTTCAAACTCTGTGGACTGAAATAAAGAGTGGAATGAGAGCTGCAATACCTATAGATGAATGCCCTGATGTTTCCCAAGATGGCCCAATGCTTGCCCGAGAAGGATGAGACCACAACCGAAAGCTCAAAAGGTGTGGCTATGGCTACCAAGAGTGAAGACAAGAGTGTAGGCATTCGAATCAATACTAAAGGAGTGCCCTTGACCATGCTCAAGACCTCAAAGAGCCAAGCTCTAATACCATTTGAAATATGAGAAGGACCAAGTAAGAGAGCACAGAGGTGAGAGCTATGGCAGATGGAGCAAGAGCAAGAAAGAGAGAGACTCCAAATGTGGGAACTTCAACAATCACAATGTGTGACCAGCGTTCCCTTTATTCAAATGTCATTGATAGAATAAAGAATGAAGTGACAATGATAGGCACTCGCCGCCAGCAGTAGTGTGTAGGTGCGGATACTATTAGTGTAGTAATACACAGGCGGCTAGGCGGAGGCACCTTTACCCCCAACAACTTCAGCCCAACAAGAGACTTGCTATCAACAAATCTATGCATACTTCATGTATCGATAAGAATGTGAGAAATTTTACCATTGATAGTCCCTTTGAGCCTTAATGTAATTCTTCCCCTTGCATCTAGTTTATCAATCATAATAAATAGAGCATATTATTGAGTATATCTCTTTCAATGAATCATTCAAATAAAACCCATCAATATAAGATGGAAACCCATCTATAGGGTCATAAAACTCATCATTAGCATCCTCTCCAAGATCATGTGGCTCGTCATTGCAAGTAGGTCTTGCCTCTACTTGAAGTAAATTTTCTTCATGAGACTCCTCATCTAAATCCTCAACATGGATCATACTCATTCTTTCATCATTTTCCTTGCACTTATCTTTGTGATTGGGACATCATTTTTTCCACATTTAAAGCATAAACCATTGGCATGCATGTGTCTTAACTTACCTCAATATAGATGCTCAATGTGCTTATTATTGGATGAAGTTATGGCCATAGAATCATCCTATTTGAATTTAGTTTTCATTTTAACATTAGATCTAAAAGTTGAACTCTATTTTGATGCATATATAGTAGAAAGGTTAGATAACTTGCTAAAGGTATTAAAAGTTCTTCCATCTTGCTTATGGTTGTACCACTTAATCAATTAGATTGCCTCACAGAACCATATCTTTCTTCAATCATTCCAAGCGGAAAATATTTGGCCAATCTTATCCATACAACCCACCACATGTGTGGTAACCCTCTAGGTGAATGATTGTATAACAAATCTTGGCTTTGTTCTTCCATGGATAGAGAATAAAGCACATCTCTAACTTGCTAATCCACTCATCCAAATTAATAGAAGAATTATTTTCCCATTTAAAGTTGATAATGTTGATCTTTTTCTTATACTCCTTATCATAATAAGGTTATTATTCCCCATTATGAAATTTCCCTAATGAATTTGCGCATGACGGGAGTATTGTCCATAAGAATGTTTCCCATAAAGTGGCTACTCATAAGGATGACAACCAATGATATTCCTTCATGCCAATCTTCATGGATGGGCTAATTATGCATGTCTACCCTATGGGGTACATTCATAGGCTAATGATAAAATGATTTATAAAACAACTCATATCCATGCACTTCTTCCTCTCTAGGGAGGGGTTTAAGATCTTCACTATGATCTTTGTCCTTTGGGAGAATTGTGCCCTTTCCTTCATAATAAAGCTTGAATGTATAGTCATTTGCTTATTTGAATCTTAAACTCTTGATGGCTCCCCACCTTCAAATATAGAAGATATAGGCTAATTTGACTATTTCATTGGGATAGAGCCATGCATAGGCTAATTTGACTATTTCATTGGGATAGAACCATTCATAGACAGAGTGCTTGACAATTTGCCACTCAAGTTATTAACAGTGCTATAATTTCTCATATTTTGAATTCATGGTTTGAGTTGAAGAATACCCATTTTCATGTTTCTAACATCTTATGAGAGTTATAGATAATCATTCGACCCTTGGGAAACATTAGTGTTAACTATATGATCATAAACATGAGGTGTTATATAAGGACCTCATTCCATGTTTAATGCAATCTTCTATCCACTTTGTTGGCCTTAATTTTTGGCTTCAATAGAGGGATTAGATTCAACATAGCATGTCTACAACTCCTCATTCATGTTGTCTACCCCTCGATCTTTTTTGTTGTTTCATAACATAAAAGGATAAACATAGTTGTATAAATAGTAGATCAAATAAGGCCAATACCTCATTGATATACCACCAACCAAAGAGTTGAATAGCTTCAAACAAAGATAGAATACAATGAAATTATTGATATCTATATTGAATGAAGCAAAATGTGAAGCCCTATCAAGCTGTCTAGGGTTCCATATGTGGCAATTATGGAACCAAATGAATCTCATGATGGCCCATTTAAAATATGCTTTCAAATCATATCTCAATAGATCCAAAAGAATCAACCTTGCTAACACAAGAACAACACTACCATGTTTAACCTTTTCTTTGCTAATTTCAATCCATACTCATTCCAAATCAAATTTACTTGAAGTTCCAAATCATCGATGGGTAGGCAAAGTTCCTCTCTAAGCCACCTTGTGTACCCCTTCAGGATATTCGATAGTGTGGGATGATCACCTCTCTTTTGTCACACTACCTCCTCAAGCATCCATCTTTTTTCTCAATGGTTATATATTCATTGCAATAAATAATTCTAGGTAAAGAATACAATATGGACTGAATTAAAAAGCACTTTTGGAATGAAAATAATTAAAAAGGCCAATATAAATTGCAAGAGGATTGGAATTGGTATGTTATCTCAATGTACTTCAATGAACCCACTAATAGTACTCATTTTTTACCATTTCATGATTAATTCAAAAAATGAAATGAAGAAATCAATAGTTAGATTGGATCCAATACATTGACAATGAATTTAAAAGGGAATTTGAATGGTAGAGATTGAGATTGAAATGATACTCACTAAAATAGAATCTAAGTGTTTGCTCAATGGATTATATCAATCAAGTCTCATGAAAAGATGATTCTATGAGGACTTTGAATCTCTCTTACAACAATAGGAAATGCCTCATCAATAAGATATTTGAGACATTGAAGCAAAATTCATAAGAAATACTTCATACAACATAAGAGGTTTGATGCTTCAAGTCCAAAATGGTTCCATAGATTGACCCATTGGTGTTGCAACTTCATGGAGTACACCCTTTTGATTCTACAATGCTCCAAAATGAAAAGAAGTGCCTCAATAGAAGAGAAAGGGCCGAATTTGGTCATTTTCCCAAACCACAAGCTCTATTTGACAATCTTGGTCCAAGAAATATTCAAACCTTCAATTTAGCGAAACCATATTCAGTGATACTTGAAGTTGAGTAGAAGCCTTGTGGTCCAATATTGGAGCCTTTATGAACATTGATGAAGCTTTTTGAAGCTTTCATGGCTGCTCACTACTATACAATAGAGTTTGAGAGGATGAGAATGCCAATTTAAGAGAGATAGGGCTCAAATGTAGATTCAATCTACTGTCATTTGAAGATAGAAGTCCAGAATAATAAGATTAATATGAAGCTTTGACTTGATTCAATGGATGTTTTCTTATCTACCTTCGGTTTAGTGCAAATGAAATAATACCAATAAGAAGGAGAAGGCTCAAAACTTAGTCAAGGACCATGCCAATATGCTTGAACAATAATCAAGGAGTAATTTGTTTGAGAATGATTGCTATAAATCATTGTGGACATGCCCTAAATTAGAATTAAAAATTGCACTAGTATGGCTACCACTCCTCCAAAACAAGATCACAATGGTTATGCATGACTAGAAAAAAAGTATGGAATACCTATAAGAATCCATTTGAACCCTAGAGCAAGATAAGGAGAGATGGAGGTTGATTTCTCTAATGGCAACTTGATAAGAACTTGAAGAAGAGGTGAAAGAAGCATTCCTTCAACAAGTAATGGTGTATTTAGTCATCTCCCAAGTCCTATAGCCTCGATTTTAGTAAAATTGCCTTCAAAGTTTCTTAGAGAATAGTGACAAGCTTTGAAATATGTCATTCTTCCACCATTCTTGTCTAAATCTTCTTCAAATGGTGATTTCCCATCCATAGGTCAAGACCACTTGTACCTTGTCTAATGTAAACTTTTTAACTAAAAATAGCCCTAGATATGGATCTAAGTCTTAAGCTTGAATACTAGTAAAGTAACATTTTCTTCTAACTAAATAAGAAACAATAGAAATAGGCATATCATATGTTGAAATGAAAATTAAAATAACATGTAATCCATAGCTAAAATCAAAGATAGTAGGAATATTTGCCAAGGCACTTGAAGAGACCCAAGCAAAAAAACTTAACCTCATGCCTGGTGGACATGAAAACTCACCTTCATGCTAGGTGGAAGTTCCAAGGGAGATCCTCAAAGTAGAAGAGTACAAATGATGTGCCAAAGATGTATAGAATGCTAATTTCCTACATTTATACTAAACCCTAATTTCTTAGAGTTAAGAAAAAAGCTAGGCTAAATGCTTCATGATAAGACTAACCAAGATCTTGTATTTGATTCCACTCAAAATCACCACAAATTGTCTAATATTACCCAACTCTTGAAGGAAATATTTAGACTCCATGGATTGCCAAAAAGTATAGTTAGCAATTGGAACTCAAAGTTTTGACTTTTTTGTTTTAAGTTATTAGGACTCAATTATGCTTTAGTACCACCTATAATCTACAAACTAATGTGGGAAAACTAAGGGAGTGAACCAAACCATTAAAGATATCCTAGATATCCTACAATTGTACTATGGCCAAGAAAAGAGATGATGGATCAAAAATGTATTTCTTGTGGAATTCACCTACAATATGCCTACTAGAATAGACAATCAAGATATCCCTATTTCATGTTTTTTATGGTCAATAATATTTTGTACTCTTGACTTTTCTAGACCCCACTATCAAGGTGAAAACATCCAATGCCATGCTTTGCAAAATGGATTGACAAATTCAAGCCATTCAACATTATATTAAAGTTACCAAAAATCAATAAAAATCATTTGCATACCTTGAAAGATCCATACAAACATTCAAGGAAGGTGACTTGGTTATTCAAAGGGTGTAACCTAAAAAAATCTCACTATCCTTTGGGAAATATAAGAAGCTTAGTCCAAGGTATTATGGACCATATAAAGTTCAATCTAAGTAATGGAAAAGAAAGCTTACAAGCTCAAACTACCATCTATCTCAAAGTCCATAATGTATTTCATATAAGCCTACTCAAACCCCATGTAAGTCCATAAATTATTTCATGTACGCCTACTCAAACCATACACACTTGATCTTGAACATATATCCTCAAGGGTAGGATGATCCAAAAATTCGGTAGACATGTCACCTTAAATGCCATTAGATAACATTGCACTAATAACCTAATTGAAATTAAAGTTGTTAGCTCTTAAAGTCTACACTATTGAGTAGTTGAGAGAAATCAAGCCTAAAATGTAGGAGTACATTTGACATCCATACGGATGTGTGAAGTAGCACATCCATGATATAATATGATTATTGACCATCTAAGGCCACAGTGTGCTAGCTAGTAGTTAGCTATCTTCTAGTTCACAACTACCTAACTAGCTACTTCTACTAGTTATTAGCTACCTATTTGTCAATTATTAGCTAGCTATCTACTAGTTAGTATAGCTACATATATAATAGTTACTAGTACCTATATGCTAGTTATTAGCTACCTAGGTAATACATTTGAGTTTTATCACCCTCATCAAGTGTTGAAATGCACTTGCATACATCAAGCTTGTTTTGAAGATGATAAACTTGTATGGTCCAAGTGGCTTTGTGAATATATTAGCAACTTGATCATATGTTGAGCAGTGAATAAAATCAATTTATTGATTTGAGACTTTCTCTCAAGTGAAGTGGTAATGTATTTGAATGTGTTAAGTTGTGTCCCACAAGATAGGATTATTGTGGCAAGGTAGATACTTGAGAGATTACTGTAAAAGACTTCATTCATTTCTTTAGCTAGTATACTAATATTTGCAAAGCATTATTTTCAATCATACAATCTCACAAGTGACATTAGTTGTTTCTATATATTCAGCTTATGCAATTGTAGGCTGGTTCTTGACCACCCAACTAATTATACCACTTTCCAATGAGTGGAAATATCCTAAAATAAACCTTCTATCCTTGATATTCTTAGCCCAATCAGCATTTGTGTATCCAAATAACTTCAAAGCTGAAGAAAATGCATAAAGTAAGACTTGGTCACACAATTTAATGACTTTGACAAAGTTCATCCATAAATAGGCTAACTCCACTTACAGCAAAGGCAAGATTAAGTCTTGCTATGGTTAGGTAGATTAGGCAATCAAGAAATTGCCTATATGGATTGGCATATGCAAGTTGGATCCATCATCTCTCACAAGCTTTAGATCTATTTTATCATTATCATACTTATGTTGACAAAGAAAAATATAATTTATATATTTGGAGACTTCAATCCCGAGAGAATATTTTATCTCACTAAAATCTTTCATATCATATTCCATTTCCAATTTATGTTTGATAGCATCCATGCTTACAAGACTACTAGTGGTAAATATCAAAACATTAACATAGAGAATGATCAATGTAATGTTCTTACCTTCCTACTTGATATAGAGATTAGCATTAGCTTTGTTATTCCAAAATCCATGAGCTTGTAAGAAGAAGTTTATCTTAGTGTACAAAGATCCAGGAGCTTGCTTTAGTCTATATTAACGCATCTTTAACTTGCATACCTCGAATGTGAGATTGGCATCTACATATTCTACTAGTTATTGCATATAAAATTCTTCTTGTAAATTTGCATTTTAGAATGAATTTTTTATATCCATTTGATATATGGACCATGCATAATGACTAGTAAGAGAAATCACAAGTCTAACACTTGTCATCTTTGCAGTTGGAGAAAAGGTTTCATCCTAATCTTCACCATACATTTAAGCAAATTCTTTAACGCATAATCTTGATTTGTAACCATTGATTGTGCCATTAGCATTCACTTAGCTTTGTAGACCCACTTGCATCCAATGGCATCCTTACCCCCTAGTATATCAACAAGTTCCCATGTATTGTTGTCCATAAGAGCTTTGTACTCTTCATCCATGGCTGAATTCCATTCTTCCTTTATATATGTTTCACTATATGACTGAGATTCAATGATGGAAGAGAAATTCTATATGAATGCTACATGTATAGTAGCAAGATTGGAACTATAGGTGACCCTCTCTAAAATACAAGTGACTCTTGAAGATCTTTTAAGGGTTGGTTATGTTGAATTTTCAGCTACGTTCTCTAATTCTTCCTCTGACCATACATTGACATTAACTTAATCTCAAGTAGAGGCTACATTTTCTAAAGTATGGCTACTATGTGAATCATCTTTACGATAAGAGCACGATGGGATTGAATATCACATGTCATTTTCATCAAAAGCAACATCTCTTAAGACAAAAACCCTTCTCAAAGTCAAGATCATACAATTTGTAATATTTGAACTAAATTGAATAACTGGTAAAGATGCACCTTTTAGATTTAGGATCGACCTTTCTTCTCAACTCATCATCAATATGCACATTGTTTAGCGAGCAATGATCGAAGACAAGCCTCACTCACAACCCGAAAACGAGACGTTAAGGAGTGCTAGTTAGGGAATTGACTTTGTCGAAGGACAACTCACAACAAAAAAATTTCAATGTTTTATGAACACAACACAACCAACACACGAGTCCAAACGAACAACTATGCCTCTTGTAGCTCAAAAAGTCCTAAAATAAAAATCAAAGTACAGCATCAACTCACCTTACACAATGATAAAAAACACAAGCTTCAAAAAAAATAAGTGCACAAAGATGTCATACCTCATTGTACTTCGTTTCAACACTTCAAATATTCAACTCCCAAGTCTGTGTACATTTCTACCAACACAACAAGTTCCTCACACTTGTGTGTGACCCTCAACACTCCTCACATAAGGTACAAATTTAATTGCAAGGGAAAGGCAAGGGCACTGCTTCTAATTCACCTTCCTTTTATAGGAATGTTCTCTTCACACACGTTGAGTGTGCTTTAAAAACTTTCACTATACAAGATACATGCCTCATATCGACGTTCAAAGCGACGAAAATGTTCATAAAAAAAATTGCCCCTATCGTCCTAAATGTGTCGGTATTAGCATCTCCATGAAACCATCACAATTTGTGTCATTTTTGCGATGCCAATACCAATGCAAATTGCGATGGTTTGCGATATTGAGATTCCAATAGTGACACGTGCAGTAAATTTGCGAAGCTCATGGAATTATGGTAAGATACAAAGGATGATAATAACATAGTACATAGAAAATACTTGCATAAATCATAGGACAAAAAAGGAAGAGGATGTGTGCTCCACGAATCCAAGCACGAGCTATAGATCCTTGCCATTCCAAAGCTCGCCCCGACACAAACAAAGTCTACAAAATGAACAACTACACATCACTTCACCATACATAATGTATTTTAATAAAAGTAGTAACTACGAATAAAAAAGATGAGTGACTTACTGGGCTGCCGCATGCATATAGTCTATCGATCAATGCAATGAGACCGTGTCTCTCTACATATCGAGTCTCCATGCCAGTGGGATCGAGGTTTGTAATAGAGTGATACAAAGAAAATAGAAAACAAATGTTAGAAACATGATTGTTAGTACAAGTAATATTGCAAATAAGAAAGCAAGAAGAACAAAAGAAAAACTTACAAGGTCCTTCAGATAAGTCTTGTGGCCGCCACTCCCAAGATGATGGACCACCTCTACCACTAGTCGTGTTCTCCCGCTGCTATCACCAATGTCTTGGAGAATCTGTAGCCTCCTCTTTGAGTCTTCACTAGTCATATGTGTCTAGCTACTTGGGATTTGAGGCACCACTCTTGAGTGCCTTGCATGCATCCAATCGTTTGTGTGACATGTACGCATGCATGCACTCCATCATCCAGCCTGTGGAAAACCTCTCTACAGCAGTGGGTACTAGAAACTCCTCATGCAAGGATGCTACTATGTAGTCCTTGCTCCCCTTAGGTATGTTCTTCCAATGGTCCAAGACGTTGTGTCAAAATACTTGTTGGCATAACTCTCTCATACGAGACATCACCCTCCTCCCCTCATCATTCATAATCACAGCTCTTGTCATGTCATCTATAGGTATCCATACCCCTCTGGGGTATGTCTAAGATGTGTTCTCTCCCACCTATGACTGTGCTCATGAGCATAACTAGGAGACCTTGTACATCTAGTGTATCCATGGGGGTGGTATCTCTCAAAGTAGCACCCATAGGAGTGCTACCTATGGGGATGGTTGAGTCATTGGAGTAGACGTCCCCGCAAGTGTGACAAATCCTACAGATGATGCAACTCCACTAGAACGACGAGACAGAGACACTACATCGATGGCTCCACAACAAGAGCGAGGAGTAGGACCTGTATCTCAAGTCATAAACCATGGGCTCACATCATCCACATCTCCACAGTACCCTCGAGAACCACTCTCTCCATTTGGGTCCAGTCTAGAGTATCAACCTCGTCTACTGGAATCTGAAGCATCAAAGCATGCCAAAGTAGATCTAATAGAATGGCCTGATGGTGTTTGCCATATCTCTATCGAGCCATCTAATCTGGAGACATACGTGTGAATATCTCCTGCAACTCCTCGTTGCTCATCCCTCGGCTCATCCTACTCTCTAAATATTGTTAAAGGTCACCTGCACATATAGAAAGTGATGTTAGCATAATCAATATAAAGAATCAAGCAAAGCATGGTAATATAACTTTGAAAAAAATGATTCTACTTAAAATGCATATTCCAGAGTACCCTTATAAGCAATTCATCAACGAATTGAGTAGGCAGATGCTAAGTCTGACGTAGCCTATGGTCCCAGGTCAATCTCCTAGCACAACTCCACATACACTGGAAGGTCGGTAGACATGTCACCAAAAAAGGATGAGTCCACCTCATTCTCAAAGAATTCTTGGCATACTATCTTTCCATCATCGTTACCCAATTCTGCCTCCTCTACACACTCCAAGTCGTCTTTGACCTCCACCCCTTACAATATCGATCCCTCCATTTGCATACTATCCTCATCTACACTAGGAACATTGCTTTTATTATACACCCTTGCACTTCGGGAGCTAAAGGTACAACATACCACCATAGAGGTTATCGGGGGTCTGGATAGAAATTTACATGTTCAAAATCACATACAAGAGAGATTCAACATTTGTGACATATCTGTATCATTAAAAAAATTTAAAAAAATAGTTCATGCACCTGTTCACAATGGGTCAATAGGACAAATGTGTCGCACGAATCCATCCATCTTTTCTCGAAATCTATTTTGAGAAATCCAGATGGACCTCCTTTAATACCACTTTGAACCACTGCCCTTCGAATATGATCATGGAGAAACTATAGTAATCCACTGAGATAACACTTTGCAAGTTCCTAAAATACTCCATCTCATCTATAACGGTGTTCGGATCCGTGGCTCGCCATCGACTCTCTTGCTCAAACTTTGCCATGACACCACAATCTACTGTGGAGTGCATTTTGTCGATGCGCTCGATGCGGAAATGTGAAAATGGTTAGATTAGTTGTTGTCACATATAAAATCTAGATACAACAACTTATAAAACATGTGGTCACCTTTGGACTACATCCCCTCAAGAATTCCCACTCCTCAGTAGAGACCTCCACCCCGTCACAAGAGGCTACAACAATCAAAGCTCCATGTAACCATCGCATAGACATAAATTGCAGCATCTCCTCCATGCCCTCGGGATATCAAATTGATCAATGGGGCGCATCGAAATTTTGATTGCGCTTCTTCCCAATCTTTCCTGGCTTGCTCGTACATAGTGAGCCTCATCTCCATGGATGCATGGTGCAACATACAAAAATGATTCACTTTCTCCTCCATTGCAGCATCCATCCTTTTTTCTACCCCATTTCCAACCACCACATCTCCAGTCAGTCTATCATTGTCCTTTAATGACCATAACATATTATTGTTTGAATCCACCATTGGTAGCCACTATGAAATATGCACTAAAGCCTCCGACACCAACCAACCTTCAGCCATGCTACCTTCTGACTGAGCTTGTTGTCACACAAAGCCTTTCAGGGATTTCATAAAGCACTCCAAGAAAAACATCCATAACATATGGACAGGTCCCACAATCTCCACTTCATCTACAAGATGCACCAGGAGAGGTGGGTTTGTATCGTGAGCATGCTGGTGGGCAGGTACTTCTCAAAGAGACTGACCATCTTCACTGCTCCCCACCTTGCCGATTCAATAGAGGATGTCTTGATTTCCTTCTGTGAGACCCATTGCACTAAATTTGACATGTAAATTGCTCCGTGTATTTCTAGAGTGAGGCATCTTGCGATTCCGATTGGTAGCAGTACAAACTACCACAAATGAAGAAGCATTACAAAAACCGACTAGACTCCAAATAGCAAAATATGCTAGTCACTTACAATTTGAGGCCAATACAAACCTCACATATCTTATGCCAATCATGGGATTTTAGCCCTGATAGTTGGTCATCTTTAGAAAAAGTGGATCTAAGGAAACGCATCATACCCGTCGAAGTCTAGATGGACCTGATAATTTTCTTCACAATAATGTGCTCTTCTTTAGTGGACAAAACCCAAGGAGGGCGAGGTAGTTGCAAGTGACCATCAGCACTCGACTATGGCTAAAGCGCCTCCATCTTGTCTACCGCCTTCAAATCCATTCGTGCCCCTGCAATGTCTCTCTTTCTTGTGATGTGGTCCCCTAGTAAGCTGCCCATATTCTTGAAAATATGCATGGGATCCAAGAAGTGGTTGATTTGTAAAAGTGGGTCCAATATGGCAACTCGTAGAAAATCGAGAACCGTCGTATTCAGTTTGGATGTGACTCTATGTGGACCATTTTCAACTTGTACCAACTTTCGGCATTCATTCGTGCTAGAGATCGTCTAAGAAAACCTTCCCTCAATTCATGACCCTCTGTCAAGAAAGTGGTGTATCCTTGATATACCATCTTCTTCATGGTTTGTGACCTTCGGGAGTCTAATTATGGCCCACACAATAGACATGCATGATAACGTGAGGTAACCAGACCTGTCCCAACACCCCTATTTAGTGAACACAAACTTGAATGAGCTATGATAGATATTACCAACGAGAATGGAAGCCTACTTACCTGAGCACACCCCGAATCCCAGAAAGTCATGCATGGTCCACATGAGAATGGCTTGTATATTGGCATACGGTGACCATCATGCTTGCTCATATCTTTCATGGGGCAACCCCCTCCTCCCACAAAATCTTAAGCTCATTGACTAATGGATAGAGATAGACGCCCATATTCTTGACTTTATAGCGGCCAGGAATGAGCAAGCCAAGGATCAGGTGTCCTTTCTTCATAGAAAGCCATGGCAAGATGTTGTAGTTAACAAGGACTACATGCCACACACTGTAAGAAGTTGAGTGAAGACCAAATGGGTTCATGCCATCCATAGCAATATCGAGCCAAAGATTCCTTGGCTCTCATACAAAGCCTAAAAAGGTAGAGTCAATGTGGCTCCATACGCATGAATCTGCTAATATTCGTTGGACTCCATTTGTGGATCTACTCTGTGCATGCCACGTTGTCAAGCTCGCCATGCCTGACGTATGAAACGTGTGACGTATACAGGGGATAAGTGAAAATTTTCTAAGAACTTTCTGAGGGATAGTTTTCCCTTGCAATTCCTATCGATACATGTGAGCACCACACTTTGGACATGTCTCCATAGTCCCGTACTCTCCTCGAAACAACACGCAATTGTTGACACATGCATGGATGATGTTGTAGTCCATGCCAAGCTTTCGTAAAACATGCCCCGTATCATCACGAGACTCGGGCATGGTATTTCCAATGTAGGGACTGATTAGGCACAGAGATCGAGACAGATATTCCTACATGCAATGAGAGACAAAGAGAGTGAGAGAGAGCAGAGTAGAGAGTGAACACGTTTTCAAGTACAATGACGAGTGTGTACCTTTAGGTTTTTAGATAGATATATATGTGTAAGTACAAGTGCTAAGGGTGTGTTCACACCTGAGCACATTTAAAAGGCACGAGGCCTTTATTTCCAACAACTTCCCACCTAAAGGCAATGTGCCTTAAGAGGAGAAAAGAATCAGCTAAGTCTAGGTATGTACAAAGCTAAAATACATATATCTATCCAACTCCCATCATCTGTCGACAATGAGCAAACTGCTCTGTTGGAAGACCCTTCGTGAGAAGGTCTGCAGGGCTAACATCGGTATGCACTTTGACAAGCTCAATGATTTTGTTGTCAAGTACATCTCTAATGAAGTGGAGCTTCACTTGTATGTGCTTTGTCTTTGCATGAAAGACAGGATTCCATGCTAGCATGATAGCACTCTGACTATCACAATGGAGAACATGTAACTCTGTGATGCTAAGCTCTCCTATCAGACGTGAAATCCATAAAGCCTCCTTGCATGCCTCAGTGGGAGCCACATACTCTACCTCTGTAGTAGACAATGCAACACACTTTTGTAACCTAGAGATCCAAAGACTGCTCCTCCTGTGAAAGTAAACAAATACCTAGAAGTGGACTTCCTGCATTACGCATGACTAGCATAGTCTACATCCGTAAAGCCAACAACAAATGCCTTCTACTTTCCAAAGCAGATGCATGACTCCTTTGTGCCTTTGAGGTATCTCATAATACCTTTCACTACATCCCAATGCTTCTTGCTAGGGGTTGCCATGTATTTGCCAACCACTCCCACTGCAAAGGCAATGTCTAAACATGTAGCAACCATAGCATACATCAAACTGCCAACAGCTAAAGCATATGGTATTTTGGCCATTTCAGCCTTCTCATTATCATATGTAGGGTTATCCTCTGCACTAAGTTTCACATATGGAGGCTATGGAACCCCAATTCCCCCCCCCCCCCTCCATATTGAAATGCTACAAAACTTTGGGGATATACTCCTCCTGAGATAGTTAGAGTAAGCCTTTTGATCTATCTCTGAGTATTTGCATGCCAAGAATGTGATTTGCATCACCAAGATCCTTCATGTCAAAGCTACCATGAAGACTTTGCTTCAATGAATCCAAGGTATGAGTATCCCTGCCAGCAAATCAGCATGTCATCAACATACAAAACCAAGATAATCAGGCTGCCATATCTCCTTCCTTCTTGGTGTACAAGCAATGATCCACTTGACTTCTATGAAATCCTTGGGACTGCACAAACATATCAAACTTATGATACCATTCTCTTGGTGCTTGTTTCAGCCCATACAAACTCCTTTTGAGTTTACATACCATTTTTTCCTTCCCTTGTTCAACAAACCCTTCAGACTGTTGCATATATATGTCTTCATGCAGATCACCATGTAAAAACGCAATCTTTACATCCATCTGTATGAACTCCATATCCTTAATTGCAACCAAATCCAAAATGGTTCTCAATGTAGTCATCTTGACTACAGGAGAGAAAATCTCATCAAAGTCGATTCCATGCTCCTCCTTGTACCCCTTTGCAACCAATCTTGCTTTGTACTTTGGTGAGGAACCAAAAGTGACCTTCATCTTGTAAACCCATTTGCATGGAAGGGTTTTCTGCCCTTTAGGCAACTGCATCGAGTCCCAAGTGCCATTTTTTTCAAGAGATTCCATCTCTGACAGCATGGCTTTATACCATTTCTTGTTGTCATGTCTGTCCATTGCTTCCTTGAAGCAAGACAGTTCACCACAATCTGTCAACATGACATAATCAGCCACATTAATTGCACCAGGAACAAACCTATCAGGTTGTCTAGTATCCCTAGACGATCTCCTAACCCAATGGTCATTGTTTGCTGGCTGTTCCTACAAATTTCTATTTTCAGCATGCTATCTTGGCATTTCAGCCTGCAAATCAGCATTAACAGCTTACTGTCCTAGCTATTCCTGCACATGTAACGGCTCATTTTCATGGGCAATAGCTGGTTGATCATTTCTAGCATCCTTTCTTGCACTTATAGGTTCATTTACAGTAGGTATTTGCTATTGTACAACGGGCACATTTTGTTGTCCAAAAGGTATTTCTTCTCAGAATACAACCCTACGGACCTCCTCAGTCTTTTTGAGTTGTTTATGCATGCAATCTTTCCGAAAGATAACATCATTACTGCGTACTACTTTCCTTTTCTTAGGATCCCACAATCTATACCCCATTTCACCTTTGTCACCATATCCTAGGAAAATGCATTTACTGGACTTTGGCTCAATTTTGTTTCGTTTTTCTTTACGAATGTGCACAAAAGCCTCGTAGCCAAACACTTTTAAATGAGCATATGAAGGTGGCTTGCCTGACCACGCTTCTTGGGGAACTCCCCCCCCCCCCAAAGACATGTTTGGTGACCGATTAATCAAGTGAATGGCTGTCATAACAGCCTCTACCCAAAAACCATGGGGTAATGCAGCATGAGATAGCATCGTACAAACATTATCCTCTATGGTCCGATTCATACGTTTTGCAACTCCATTTTGGGGCGGATTATGAGGGGCAGTGAGCTCCCTCTTTATCCCTTTGCTGTCACAAAATGCCTGAAAGGCCTTGGACACATATTCCCCACCTTTGTTAGAGCGAAGACACTTAAGTGTCTTATTTGTCTGATTTTCAGCCAATGCCAAGAATTTTTTAAACTTTCCAAGCACTTAATCCTTGCTATGAATAGTGTAAACCCAAACTTTCTGTGTAGCATCATCGACAAGGTGACAAAATATTTCTTTCCCCCTAAAGATAATCCTGGCATTTGACATACATCCAAATGTACTAACTCTAGAGGAGAAGATTTCAAAGAAAGAGACTTTTTGTGAGATGTATGTGCATGTTTTCCATAAATACAATAATCACAATGCTCAAAATTAGCATAACAAAGAGAAGGCAAGTAACCCAAACAAGAAAGCACTTTCATTCATGTTTGACTCATAACTAGCCATGCCACAAAGAAACGCTTGGCTGCTCGGCCATAGCAACAACATGCTCACACACACTAGATACATGAAGTGGATACAAAGTATCACTCTTGCAACCTCTAGCAATAACCCTAGATCCCTTACATATCTTCCATTTTCCATCACCAAAGGTGGTATGAAAACCACCATCATATAGTTGCCGTGTGCTAAATCAAGCTCTTCTTGAGCTGAAATACATGTCGTACATGCTGAAATGTAAAGATAGAGCCATGCTGAAACTGTAATTGCACACTGCCAATACTTGCAATCTCACATGCATAGTTGTCCCAAGATGGACAACACCATGTCGACCCCTTGTATAGGCGGAAAACCACTCACGATGAGGGGTGACATGAAAGGAAGCACCTAAATCAAGAATCCAGGTATGCATGTCATCATTTGTATCTGCAAGTAAAGCATGTGCACCAAAGTGTAAAGAAGCAAAGAGTACATCACTCCCATTATCACTGTTATGAGTGACTACATTCGCCTCTTCAATTTTTGCACTTCTTTTCTTAGGATGATTGTCCTTTTTCGCTTCCTTGCTATCATCTATCTTCTTGCCTTTTCCTTTCTCTTTCTTTCATTTGTAGCAGTCACATTTAAAGTGACCCTTCTTGCCACAATGATGGCATTCAACATCTTTGCCACGTGATTTACTGCGTCCCTTGCCATCATATTTTCCCTTTTGCTGTGATTTGCCCTTAATATGCAAAGCACTAGAAGACTTACTGGATGCATTGTTCTGATGATTCATCTCTTCCATAAGTAGAGCACTCTCTACATCAGCATACAAAAGGATTACATTAGAATTGCTCATAGCAGTCCTGAATGTATCCCAACTCTCTGGTAGAGTGCAAAGCAAGAAATTAGCCTTAAATTTGTCATCAATCATGAACTTCAAGGCAACCAGCTAGCTGAAAATGGAGTTAAACTCACTCAACTGAGTAGACATTGCTGTACCCTCTTTCATACACAAATCCATAAGCTTTTTCACCCAATACACTTTGTTTGCAATACACTTTTGTGCATACACTTCTTCCAATCTAGTCCATATAGCATATGCAGAATCCAAACCTTCAATGTTGAAGAGCAAGGCATCAGAAATCAATAGCTCTATGGTTGAGCGTGCAAGCTCATTTAACTCATCCCAATCATCTTGATCCATGTCCGCAGGCTTTGCCCCTTTGGTTTTGATCGGCTTTGCCTACTTCTTTTGTAACAGGATATTGTAGCACTGTTTTTGCTAAACTGCAAAATTATGTGCGCCTTCAAGCTTCTTTATGTGCATGAGATTACTGTTGTCATTGTTGCCAGCCATGATTTTCAACCCAAATGTGACCAAAAAACCAGCAACAAATGCATGCCCAAACTGTCACCCAAGTGACCAAGGTACAAACAAGTACCAATCAGCAATAAATGACCATGCAGAAGTACAAATTTCAGATATGTAATTAAATTTTCAGAAGCACCAAAAGAAGTGCTACAGCATTATCAAACTGATTACAGCTGTTCCAAGGGCATGTGCATCACATTACATGAGGAATCCCAAAATTTCAGCTACAATTTCTATTGCACATGTATCCATGGGCATAAAATTTGACACAAACGATCAAAAGCTCCAAAATTTTGTGCCCAAAGCATCAATCACACATTTGCATTTTCTATGTTATGCATAGACCATTCCAATTTTGCCAAAATAGAGCAATTTCAGCAAAACCCTCAAATTTTACCAAGTGTTGATGTCCAATTAATTGCATGGAATTCAACCTACATGTACATAAAAAAACCAAATGCCACAAAAAATTTTCCCAAACTGCAAAAGCCCCAATTTGCAAGGGGTCCAATGTGCATCAATGTCGAGAGATTGGGTAAATTTCTGCCCAATTTGCACAAGTACATTAAAAGCCCCAAATCTCAGGGACAAAATGTCACAAATTCTTGCAATTTCCGAGACAGATATCACTGTTGCATCTTGCTCGCATCAAATCTGGACAAATCCCCAAATTTTCCAAGTCTTGCGTGCACTAATTTCAATGAAATTGAAAGAATTTCACTAAAATGTGAAAAGCCCCAAAATTCCCGAGCAAATGTGCACCGACTTTGCAATTTATGAGTTAGATTGTCCAATTCTGCATTGAGATCCCCGATTTCGAGAAAAGCCCCAAATTTTTGGCTCAATTTGGCACAGATTTGAGGTATGTGCCTCCAGTGCGTAAACCCTCGATAGGGGGAGAGGCCTTTCAAAAATTTTGAAGAAGAAAAAAATGGATGCCGGGTTCATTGACCTGTCAGTCATGTGCCATGAGCCCCGCTGATGGTTCCGTCCGTTGCACACCTGCCAACACGTCTCGTTAGCGCTCGCTAGTCATCACCCCGCCAACTGCTATCCATCATGTTTCTGCACATGTCAACTGCCTTGTAGACGTCGTCCATCAGGTGCCATCCATCAACTTGCCTGCGACTACTCTTCAACTGTTATTATCACCTATCTAGCTCACCTGAACCTTTGGCAATCTATGCCTGCCTGACGCACACGTTGCCTTCTGCCTTAGCCTGACACACAGGTCATTAAGAACTCTAGTTGTCTCTGCTGGTCTTGTCAAATCTCGAGAAGCGCACGGAACCTAATGGCTCTGATACCAATTTGTAGGGACCGATTAGGCACGGAGATCAAGACAGATAGTCCTACATGCAGTGAGAGACAGAGAGAGTGAGAGAGCGCATAGTAGATAGTGAATATGTTTTCAAGTACAATGACGAGTGCGTACCTTTAGATTTTTAGATAGATATATATGTGTAAGTGCAAGTGCTAAGGGTGTGTTCACACCCGAGCACATTTAAAAGGCACAAGGCCTTTATTCCCAACATCCAAGTGGTAATATACAGTACTTTAGCAACTTGAAAAGAAATCATAAAACACCTTGAAAAAGTACAATTGTTTTTTATAATGGTGCCGAAAAGAAATCCACGAAGCATGGGTAGAATGTACCTAAACAAATCGGTCACATTCACATCGCTCCACCCATATTTTGCTTGCACACTTTAGGAGTGCAAGCAGTGTCTTCAGGTGAGATACTTGGCACCCATCATATAATGATATAGATGCTTCCTCTCTTAGCAGATCAGATGTCTCGGCATCCATGGGCATCAATGCATCAATCATTGCCTCCATCTCAGCTCCAAGATTGGAGGAAGATCTGAAAGGCTACCTGTCTCCTCTGGTATTGATGGTATAAACTGAGTTGTGCCTTCCAATTGGTGGATTGGCTCAAGCACTCCATCCATCGCATGCCCATGAACTCTTCTAACTAGACACAATAGGTTCATTCCTCCTTGGGATGAGACGTCACCTCCCTGTATAAAATTTTACGGCCATGTCTAATGTTTTTGTATATGATATTCAATTAGTTTGCAAATGTAAGGCATGATTGAAACACACTTTTCTTACCATTTTCTCAAATTCTAAGATCGCCTAATCAATTATCTCCGATTGGAACTCATTGAAGCGTCGTACATGTTCTATAGACAAGCGACGCTTTTGTCTGATTGCTAGCTTGCATTGAGAGCAAGGACAAATAACTGGTTTTTGTTCTCATTCTCTTTTTCTTTTTTAATTTGTTTGAGAAGGGATTTCTTCTCTTGTAACTCAATAAAATTAACATCAATTGGAACGTCTTGGTTTACAACACATAACGAGCTAGTTTAATATACATTATAAAGATTCCATATAAATCTTCTTATATTTTAACATAAATTTTTAGGAGCTATTGAGCTTACATAAGTAGAAGGCAAAGAGTCATCTTTTATTTACGTTTTTCCAATAGCTAAGAGACATTACATCATGATAAGAATCCTATCATAAAGATTTACCCATGGAAATTAGATACATT
Organism: Lygodium microphyllum; assembly: GCF_053477565.2. Taxonomy (NCBI): domain Eukaryota; kingdom Viridiplantae; phylum Streptophyta; class Polypodiopsida; order Schizaeales; family Lygodiaceae; genus Lygodium; species Lygodium microphyllum. The sequence goes on from NC_141138.1 coordinate 103,444,550, forward strand.
AATAGTATAGTTAATCATAGATTCCTTCAAAATAAATATTAAACAACTTTTAGATTTTCCACCCACTATATCTACTTAAGGTCAGTTCTAATATAGGGAAGATGATCGGCATTGATAAAGCAATACATGCCATTCCATATCCAATAGCTTTCATAATGTAGAAAGATCATGAAGTCAATCTAAGGTGTCCACAAATTGATCCCTTTTCATCCAAATTCTAGAGAGTGCATGGCCTTGCAAATCTAGAGACTATAGTCATATCTAGGTGCATATCTATATTTGTAACATATCTATCCACCAAATCCTAATAGCACAAATTTATCAAGAGGTAATCAATGTAACTTCCGCTCAAACTGCATTACCTGAAACTACTTAAGTCTACCTCGTAGGGAAAGTTCCACCTCAACCCCACAAGGATCTCAACCTAAAGCAAGCCTAGTCTCCTACCATGGTTATCTAAGATTAGCTTAAGATAACTACTTTGCTATCATCTTTCAAACTTAAGTAGAACATTGCATTGGTTTAAAGAGAGTGAGAAATGAGGGGGAGTAATATCCATCAACCACTTTATTAATTAGATATAGTTTCAACTCAGGCCCCTAAAATAACATTGATTTGGATCTATGATGACACACTAGGATAGTTGACATTTGATCATTTCTAACTTTACCTAATCTAGAATTTCAGATTTTTAATGGAATTGTCTTGGCTAACCAAGACCACTTTGTTGTATAAAAAATCCATGGGCAATTTAAACACCCCCTTCCCTCAAAGAGTAGCTTTAGTTTTTTAAATAACCTAACACAATTTATCCACCTCTCTCTGTGCTCTCCGTTTCATGTTCTTTCCCCCTTCTCTTTCTTTCTCTCCTCTCTTTCTTTGTTGCCTCTCTCTTTGTTTCTCTCCACCCCCTCGTGTTTTCTCACTCATTCTCCTCTCTCCCTCCCTTTCTCTCTCTCTTTCTCTCTTTCTTTGTTATCTTTCATGTTTATTCTCTCTCTCTCGTTCTCTCTTCCTTTTCCTTTCTTCTTCTCCGTCTCTCATTTTCACTCTTTCTCCCCTCAATACACCTCATTCTCAAGAAAAACAAACAAAAGAAAAGAAGAAAGAACAAGAACAAACCAAGAGGAGACAATGTACTCACACTGCAAAGGCTTGAGGATGGATTCTTCGTCTCCTCTTCGTGATGACCCCTCTTCTTCCTTCGTGCACTTCCTCCTCTTCTTCGCGTGATGAGCGGCGGTGGCAGCGGTGGTAGCGGTAGTGAGAAGCTTTCCTTCTCTCTCTTTCTCTCTTCCTCTCCATCTCCCTCCCAAAGCCACGATCTGTTTCGCTCTCTCTCAAACCCTTTGCGGCAAAATGCCGCACTAAAGTTTTGCCCACTTTTTTTTTCTCAGAGTACCATCGCTATTTGTGTCACTTTGCATCGCAAAGGCCCGACCCCTATACCTTGTAGTGTTTTAGCTTTCAATTCGTTAAAAGCTTCTTTATAAGCTTTAATAACCTTAAATCATAGTGGAAAACTCATGAGCTAAAACTCAATTCTCCACTATGATGTAAGGTTATTAAAGCTTATTAAATCTACTTGACCTCTTTTTCCACTTCAATCGCTGCAACTAGTTTTTTTGCTAACTCTTCGATTGGTAGTTGCAAATGCGTTTCCAATTTGATGTCCAGTCTGAAACCTACAATTTCACTAAGAACTCTTCCCTATGTTTCATTGTGATGGCGGAGCTTGTCCAGTCTAGTATATCAAAAATCAACAATCTCATCCATGCTCTCATGAGGGAAATTTTCACTTTGTCAAAATATCCAAAAAATTTGACAAAATCAATTCCTAAGCTAAACAAACACAAAAAATCCATCTACGAAACTACAAAATAAACAATCACACAAACAATTAAACTAACAAAACTCCATCCTATTGATTGTTTTTCTAGGGGTTTTCAATTTTTGCAAAAATGCTTGTCAATGTATGCAACACAACCAAAAACTCTCAAATGAGATACATTTGGTTTTCTACCTATATATGCCTCTTTTGGAGTAAGCAGCATAAATTATCTCTAGAAAATTCTTTTCCAAGTCAAATGCAACAATTGATGCAATCGGAAGAGGATTACATCATCGCATCATGTGTTTCAAGGATAACATAGGAGGAAGCCTTGGGTGCAGGGACATATGAAGAAAAAGATTTTTAAGGAAGGAGATTGGGTAGTTATGTACAATTCTAAGTTGGGTAAGCACCCAGGAAAGCTTACACACAAGTATATCGATTTGTATGACATTAAAAGAGATGATGGACAAGGCAGCTTTCACTTAGAGGATTTGCTAGGTATTCCATTCAAGACAATATCCAATGGTTTTCATTTGAAGAAAGTCCCAAGAAATATGGATGTGACTGTTAATCTAGTGATGGGTGTCTCTATTGAGAGAGAAGAGGAGTATAATATGATAGGAGGTTAACATGAATATGATGAAGGATGGGAGTGTGCAAAAAGGTCCGTCCCATCATGTGGCAATTCATTGCTCACCATTTGTTGAAGGAAATTTCTGAGCCAAAGATGGATATGGATTCAGCTTCTCCTTCAATGAAGGAGGTCAAGGCACCAACAAAGCCCCCTTCATTCCTTCACCATACAACAAAGCTGCCTCATTACAAGCTGCACAACTTATTCTTGATTATTTTTTTCATGGGAAGTATTTGATAATATTATATGGAGTAATATGTACATCATCTCAACAAGATGCCAGCAGCTTCAGATGCATTGGGTAAAAAAGACCCAGCTATGGCAAATGTAAGGAACTTGTTCTCGATGTTGAGGATGCCAAAGTAAAGGCATGATCACAAAATATATGTTTTTGGGAATTTTCATGTCTCCTTTGGCAAATATGGATGGGAGGTCTACATGCAAGCATGAAACTTGATCAAATGCAGTAGTTAGGGTGAAGATTGCTAGCAAGGTTGAGTCATCAAAGCTAGTCTAATAGTAGAGATTTTCCATGCCCCTTGAATGATCACCCAAATCCATGGAAGTGTAAAGCAAATGAGATGACACAAGATTTTGGGGAGCCTTAAGGTTGCACAATGTTTGCACCCTTCATAATTTACCCTTGAATAAGAACATGTTGAGACTATGTTGTTGATTAAGACCAATTGTGTAGGTCGTGATACATATCGTTTGTTGTGATTGGACAAAAATGTTGGCAGCCCAGATTAGGTAGGGATGCTTTGTGATCAACTCATGGCAGTAGTGTTTTGGAAACCCCAATGTAAATATGGCCAAAAAAAACAAAGTTGGACCCATGCTAACTATGCTTTATCAACAGACTAACCTCTTATATCTAGAGCTAAAAAGGAATGTGCCTATCTTGTAGTCCAAGCAAGCAATTGAATAGTAGGCAGAAAAGAAGAGGAAGTTGTTTGATGTCATTGAAGAGCATCCAAAAGATTCCTTGTAAGATTTTCAAGAGGATGTCTCAAAAAGGGAGTTTTTAAAATCCTTTTTGTCTTTGGGCTTTGGCACCACAAAGAGGCTATGTAGGCAATGCAAGGGTCTAGCAAAGGGAAGGATGTACTTCATTTTTTAGAGAACACTGTCAAGCTTGAATGGAAAGGAAATGCAAAAGGTTTGGAAATTGGTTCAGAAAAGAGAAGCTAAAGAGTTTGTTACTAAGATGGTGTTGAAGCAAGGTGTGGGAGATGCAGGTGTGAGACAATTCCAAAAATTGTGAATGAGGTGTTGTAGGAAAAATTGCACAAAGTAAGGGAATGGAGGGTTCAAGAATGCAAGAATTGCAAGATGCAAATGATCAAGAGAGTTAGTGTGCAGATGGTTGGGAGAGTCGGTGAAGCAAAATTGCAAAGATTTAGAGGCATAGGATGTGTAAGAGCAAGATAATGAAGATATGCCTCAAATGTTTTAGGCCCTAGTGCCACATCAAGGTCCTATTATTTCTCAAGACTATTAGGTTTTTATCTTTTTAAGTAATCTACATTTCATTCTACTTTCTAATCTCTTTTGTAATAGTATAGTTTAGTAACTATGCAAGAGGGTTATATGTACTCCTAATACTACATGTAGGCTTTGTTGTGACTTCTTGGCATCTCTAATTTTGGGGTGAAATGCCTCTTAATAACTGATAGCTTGCAACTTAATATGCATCTGAGTTAGATCAAGGGAGTTAGTTGGTTTGGGTCTTGGTTTCTACAAGCCAAACCACCAAGTAGTGCTAGGTGTTAGGCCCAAGACCACTACACTTTTACCTACACATTTGGAAGTAAGCGCTAAGTAGTCAGTGACAATATAAACCAAAAATCATACATTTTCAATTTTGAAACTACAACCTATGTTGATGCCTTTTGTGAAGATCGAAGCAATACATGATGTAATGAAAATTTTGAAAGAGATTTATGTGTTCTTTATCTTTGTGTTTCTTGTTTTGCATAAAAGAGAGAGAGGGTGTTGTTGATAACTGTGTAATAATTCAAGTTTTTAGGCACATAGTTTTCTACTAGTGATGTTTTTGTCTAGTCTTGTTGTATGCTAAAATATGCAATGAACTTATGTTTAAAATTAATATTGGAAATTGTATTGAGATGTCTAGTTGGTTATGCAATTGAAAATCTTAGCATTAGCAATCAAATTACACACTAATTAGAATAACATAATCCAACACACGTAGCATATCTTTATATGCATAATCCAACACACGCAGCATATCTTTATAAGCTAAATATGCATTGCTCAATTAGAGTCTATGCCTATCAAATTGTTGTGCATGCATGGCAAGATTTCAATCTGTGATTTGTACTACCATATCTCATTTGCATGTGCATCTTCTCTTCTTCTTGACATAATTGGATGGTGATAACCCATCATGCAAGAAATTACAAGAAATCATCCCATACAATCTCTATTGAGTTAAATGAGCGTACATATAGTATCTTGCCCTCTTTTGCCCAATGTTGAATAGGTAATCATCACATGTACATCATATTGAGAGAAAAAATTTCAATTCTAGTCTTAATGTGCTTTTAATTGTATATCAACAATTGCTTTATCCTCGGAATGATTGTTGCTTTTCTATAGGGAATTCTTGTGCTTCATATCTAGCCCACCTTCCTCCCCATTATCCCCACAAATAAGGGCACAAACACATGGTTTCTTTTAGAGAGAGATTCACAAAGAGAAAAGAGACATAAGGGGGGGGAGTGTTGAGAAATAGACAAATGATGTATGCTCCAGGAAGAGCTGTATTGAATCCCATATGCATAGTGAGGAGAGTGGAACAACCCAACTTATATAAAGCATTGTACTTGACTATCACTTTCACATGGAATGAATACAATGCCATGATGCTTTATACTTTCAGTTAAGTGTCTTGACTTTGATTGTCCTACACAAGATTGTGTTTATGAGTCCAAGCTTACATCTTGGAACCTAATTCACTTGTGTAACAGTTTGTCTCTACTTGTCTATGTCATCATGAGTCTGGTCCTCATCTTCCACATGCCATAGCATCTGCCATACTCTAGATCCACGAGTTCTAACATGCTATCAGATCCTAGTCGGGCATGGCATGACTCCCTTCTCTGCTCTCTCAATCCCTCTTAAGCCTCAAGTCGGCTCAATGAGCTTATTTATCAACTCATCTCCACTTGCTCCACCTTGGCAACCATAGCCAGGTTTGCACCTATCTCCTCTCAAGCTTCTATAACTTTCTCTACAAGGCATATCTCTCCAAGCTCCCTTCTGAAGATTCATTCCTTGACTCCCAAGGCTTCTCTATATCACATAAGAACTAGGCATTGCCCTATTTGGAGCCAACATAGTCACTTCTGTCTGTTGCTGCCATAAATGCAACCTGTGGCCTCAGCCTGTGGCCAGCAGGACATACCCTTCATGGAGGACTTGGATCTCTCTCTAGCAGCAATATCTTTGTAAGATTCCTTCTAAGACTATACTTCTAACATCAAGGCGCTTCCTTCTGTAGACTCAAAGCTTGACATTGCTCATCATTCAATGCAACATTACCAAAAATTGTCAGTTCTGTCCAAAATTGTGTGTGCCTATGTTGATGTGCTCTACGTGTGACAATCTTGCAGCAATCTAGATGATGATCATAGGGTTTTTATAGAGCATAAAGAGAGATTCATTTTCATTAAAAAAGTTTTGAAAATGATCCACTGTAGCTCCTGCAAATGAAAAACTAGGCATGGGTCAAAACCCTACTCCAGGAAGCCAAGATTACTTAAAGCTTCAATTTTCTTCATTTTCTCACTCCTCTTGGCACACTCAAGATCCTACCACTCTGAACTGAGTAATCACTCATTTTTTAGCAAATACTTCATCAACAAATCATCAAGCTTTGGAAGATTTGGAGAAATCAAAGCTGAAGGGGTAACATCAACCATCAAGCAACAAGAATCATCATCTTCGAAACCATAGTATCTTTTGATACTACATAGTGGGATTTGACACTACCCCATCACTTGTGCTTGTTAGCACATTCAAGAAGTAACTCACTTTTTGATTCATGCTTCGAAGATTATTCTCAGTCTGTGTGATGATTTAAAGTCACATTGATAATTTAAAGTCACATTGATAAAATCTTGTGTAAATCTCAATCTTCTTGTAAAAGGATAGACACTGCCCGAGAGTTCTCATGGTAAGACCTCCTACTAAGATGACTGAAGTGGAACAAATAGCAAAGTGTAATCGTGAAGTCTTTCATGCCTGGAAGAAGAAGACCATGTACCACCTTATGCGAAAAGACTTGTGGGACTTGTTTGAAGATGAGGAAGAAGATGCAGATGACAAGAAAAAAGATACTGCAGAAAACTAGCCTAGAACAAAGGCATGGAAGAAGATGAACAACAAAGCTCTAGATATTATTGCCTGGGGTCTATATCAGATGATTTATTACATCACATCTCTGGCATCAAGGATGCAAAGAAGGCATGGGAAGAACTTGACAAAATCTTTGGTACACAAGCAAAGAACTCGAAGGTAAGATTACTTATGCAGTTTTATAAGTTGAATGTAAAAGACAATTCATCTATGACTGTACACATCAATAATTTCAAGAGCCTTAAAACTCAGCTAGCAACTCTTAAAAAGAATGTTGATGAGATGAGACAATAGCAATGCTACTTGCCAGTGTTAATCATGAACCATATGAGAACCTTGTTTTAACACTAAGTAATGTTCCCAGTCTCTCACTCAAAGACATTAGCGCTCACTGCTTGATGGCGAAAGCAAATTTAAAAGTAAAGATGTAAAAGAAACCAGCTCAAGGGAAAATCTCTTATACACCAAAGGAGCTCTTGGACCCAAAGGAAGATGTTGAGGACTCAACATTGACAACAGAAGTCGGATGACATGTCATTATTGTGGTAAGACTAGCCATATTTCTAGTGAATGTTTTCACAAGAAAAGAGCACAGCAGATGCAAAATGACCACCACCAAGATCAATTCATAAATGAAGAAGAAGAAGAAGATACTTTCGCTGCCATCAACAACTCTGACAGATTGTTCTAAGGAATTTGTTTCCCATAGTAGATGTAAAATCCCTACCAAGATGTAAAGTTTCAAGCCTTAACTTGACTAGGCTGCCAAAGAGCTAGTCTCCTGGTCCATGTACACATGCAGGGGGGAAAAGCCAGCAAGGGTAGAGACTCATCATTTGAGGGGAGCGTTGAGAAATAGACAAATGATGTATGCTCCAGGAAGAGCTGTATTGAATCCCATATGCACAGTGAGGAGAGTGAAACAACCCAACTTCTATAAAGCATTGTACTTGACTATCACTTTCACATGGAATGAATACAATGTCATGATGCTTTGTACTTTTAGTTAAGTGTCTTGACTTTGTCAGTCCTACACAAGATTGTGTTTATGAGTCCAAGCTACCATCTTGGAACCTAATTCACTTGTGTAACAATTTGTCTCTACTTGTCTATGTCATCATGAGTTTGGTCCTCATCTTTCACCTACCATAACATCTGCCATGCTCTAGATCCACGATTTCTAACAGCATAGAGAGAGAGAGAGAGAGAGAGAGAGAGAGAGATGGTGAAAGTGAATGCTTTAAAGTGGTTTGGGAGATTTGGGACATAGGTGGCATACCTTATGCTGCAATGTACTTGGAACATATGTATGTACCTTTCTTAAAGTTGTTGTCTTGATAGAGGTCATCAGAAAAAGTTTCAAAAGGTGCATGCTCATATTTTAGGCAATGGTCTTGCATTTCTCATTCCGCTATGTAACCACTCTAACTTTGTTTTCTTATACATATAGGTAAAATAATAGAATAAGTAATTGATATTTTATAGCCTCTATATGAAGAAATAAAGCAATAGTATAAGTAGCTGATATTTTATACACCTTCATTTTCTATACCCTATTACAAGACTCCCCCATATAAAGAGTATAGTGGGTTCTAACCCACATTGTTAAGTTTAGAATACTTGCAAGTACAATAATTCTTCCTCCACTCTAACATGTAAAAGATAAGGGTCACATAAACTAAAACTTAATAAATTTAAGTGACATGACTTTTAGAAAGCAACCTTAGAACTTGCATAAAAAGCCAAATCTAGATACATGTACTTGAGCTTTGGCACCACAAAACATCAATGGATAAATGAAGAATTCTCACATAACTTTCAAATCCAAGTTAGTATTAAATTCTCATCCTAAATAGGCTAGATTTAGTTGTTCACATTTTTAGTATAGTATTTCATGCTTAAGGATAAGAAAACTTTTTGTGTTACCAAAATGGCACTCTTATTGTCTAAACCAACATTGTTGTTGGTGCATACATAACTCTCTATCGTTATGACTTATTGCCAACTCACATGGGCACTAGATTACAATTGGTACATTGTATTTGGTCCTTTTTGACTTATTGCCAACTCACATGCTTATGCATCCACCTCAACCATTCTCATCTATTCACATTCTAAGTTACAGTCCATATTTTCTTTGAATACAAGGAAGGCACTATACAATCGATACATTGCATTTGGTCCCTTTTGACTTGCCAACTCACATACTTATCCATCCACCTTAACCATTCACATATATCCACTCTAAGTTATAGTCCATATTGTCTTTGCATACAAGGAAGGGACCACACATTTGTACATGCATAATAAAGCTCAAATATTTTAACACCCCCGTTGGTGCCTTCTTTGACAACTACTAGGTGGTTAGGTGATTACATCAGTTATTGTAAACATTAATTGTCAATTGTCCCCTTCCCCCCTCCCCCCACTGGGTGTATACTTTGGTTACTGCTAGTAGGTGATCAAGTGCTCCTCCTCCTCCTCCTCCTCCTCCTCCTCCTCCTCCTCTTCATATTCTTATTCTTCTTCTTTGTCTTCTTCTTCTTCTTCTTCTTTGCCTTCAAAATATGTGTCCTTTCGCTAATGCACATTTGATTGCTTTTTAAACTTGCATTCAACTTCATTATGACCAATCTTTTTGCAATGGTTACATTCGGGTAGGTGCTTTAATTTGCACTCTGAAATAAAATGGCCTTCTCTCTTGCAATAATATGATCCTTTAGATTCTTTAATTGTGCATCTTTCAATGTAGAAAGTAGTGTTTGATGCCTATACATTATCAATATTCTTGTTTTTCTTTATTTCACTTTGTTGCTCCAGTAATTGTGCATCTTTTGGTGTAGAAAGGAGTGTTTGATTCATGTACATTATCAATATTCCTTGTTTTCCTTTATTTTACTTTCTTGTGCATTTTCATCTTGGGAACATTTTTTTAATGTAATTACAACTTGCTCATATTTACTACCATGTGAATCCACAATGTTTAACAATACAGCACATGCTTCATCTCTCTATTTCTTTTCCTACACTAGCAAGCTGAGTTTTAAGGTTTTTGAACCTATCACTAGTGCAATCATACTGTCATTTGTATTCAATTCTAGTTTGTAGAATTGCATTAATAAATTAATATTGGAGTTCTTGGCCTTAGTCTAATAAGCGATCCAATTCTTCTTATTCCTTCTTTGTCTCATATATATCAAAATATGGTGTAGTACAAAGTCATGTAGTGTGATATGGTGTAATAGTCAATCCAATTCCTTCCCATGCCTTTTTTGCCTCCTATATGTCAAAAATATGGTGTAGTACATTGTCATGTAGCTAGCTTGCAAGAATTCGAAGTGCCTTGTTGTTAGGCTTCTTCCAGTCCACATCCTTTACTTTGTAATTCTCACTTGGTTCACCTACTTCAAACAAGCCCCACAAATCCTTCCACATCAAGTGATAGATGGTCTTTATTTTCCATGTATAGAAGCCTTCCCTGCTAAACTTAGAGATTTTACAGATTACAATTTCACCCATTTTAAAGGGATTTGGAAAGGTCTTACCTCTTGCCTACTAGCTTAAGGGCAATGTCTAATCTTGATGACAACAAGAGGAGAGCTTTTTGAAAAATACAAATGAATTTGATCAATGGAAATAATATTATTACAATATTTGGTTCTAGCCTTTGGACAAGTGAAAACATCCTTTTCACAAACCAATTTGGAGGAAATAGGAGTGAAAAGTGTTTTTTTCTTTTTTTTTTGGGTGGGGGAGAGGATTCTTTGTAGTTCCTTTTAACCTTAATTCAATGGGCTAATAAGGGAGATAAATATTTTTTTTAAAGCATGTGATGAATTTGCCCAATCGACCACAAATTGATTCATGATGATGGCAGTATGCACTTGATGACATTAATTCCACACAAGTAATAAGGCTCTATGCCTCGAATTTTAAGCTTATGCTAATGGCCTTTGATTGAGTATAAAAGTACTAGGTCACCTTTCTCAAAGGATTGCTATTTGATGTGCTTAGCAAACCGGACCTTTTTAACAACAAGTAGGACATGAGTTGCCAAAAGTCCAGCTTTTGTAATGTGTGGTGTATTCAAGTCCTATGAAGCAATCAATCCAAGCCTTAGTACCTTTCCAATGTTCTTGCACAATGATGCAAAGATTAGGAATGAGAAACTTGAATTGCATCAGTTTCATAAGTTAGCGGGAAGGGGTTTGTCTCGTGGTCATTTTGTAAGCCATTCAATAAGCCCATAGTCTTTCCATGAGGTTATGATCCTAGTTTAATCTTGAGAGATTGAGTCAATCTTGGTTAGGACACAAGCAATTCTAAGAAGTTTGCATGAGGATAGTATGGTTTGACTTTCTATGCATGACCAAGAATGTGAACAATGGATATTCTATGACTTTATTAAGAAAATGGATTCCTTGGTTATTGACTATCTCAATGGGATAACCAAATTGTGAGACGACTTGCTCCCACGAGAATTCTACTATTGTGCAAGCATCATTATTATGGGTGGCCCTAGCCTTTGCCCACTTAGTTATGTAATCATTGGCCACAATGATGTAGCGAGCTTGGGAATACTGGGCACCAATGGGACTAATGGGCCCCACAAAGTCATACCCTACTTCTTGAAGGGTTGGTGGGTGATTATAGGGGAGAGTTCCACTTTGTCTTTCTAGACTTATGGTTTAGGTCTTTAGTACTCATCATAATGTTTGACCAAACTAGCCACATCCTTGAATAAGATTGGCCACCACAATTGGGAGTGTGAAATGTTCCTGACTGTGGCATTTGCATCAAAATGACCACGTGCAATCCCTTCAGGTACTTATTATAGCACACTCTTAATACTTTTGCTAAGGGAGAAACTAAAAATTTTGCTTATGACTAATGGCAGATGTTGCTGCTACAAGATTTATCTTATTTGAACATTGAATATTCTCAATTGGATCGTCTAATGTCGAGAGTACTGCAAGCATGGCTATGGTTATGAGCACATTCAATTTTCTTTGGAGGACTTAGATGACCATTCATAAGATGAATAGTATTAAGGAGCTTGTAGTCAAATTAAGACTAGATATATTGGCTATAGGATGAGAGTAAGATGGATAGGCTATAAGAGGGAAAGGAGAGTGTGACCTATGTTGACACCACATCTAGGAGAGGATATTCAAGGAGGGTCATAAACAAAGAGGACCATAAGCTTGAAAGAACCCTTTAAATAAGCATCAGATTGCATTTGGTCCCTTTTGACTTGCCAACTCACATGTTTATCCATCCACCTCTACCGTTCTCATCTATCCACACTATTAAGTTACACTTCATATTGTCTTTTGCATATGATAAAGCCAGCAAAAATCTCATCAAAATGAAGACCCTTTTATTCTTGAATCAAATTGAATCTCATCATAATAGAAGTTATGCAAATCAACCTATCTTCATTTATCTCCATCTTGACATTCTTTTTGAGTTTCCATCGTGACCCCAATTTTTTACCAAATAGCCATGTTGATATGGCATTCTCATTGGCCCAAGAGATCTGATGATTTGTAGGATCCTTTGTCTAAGGTTACAATCATCAAGGACAAGAAAATGTGTGTGCATGTGTGCGTGTGCATGCAAATGTGTACGCATGCACGTCCACGTGCATGTGTGCATGCATGTGTGTGTGTGTGTGCGCGCGCGCGCGCATGTGGGTGTGTGTGTGCGTGTGTGCATGTGTCATGCCTTCCCCTTTTTGTTTGTGAATACTGTTGGCATCCAATACTAATTGTCCATATTTTCATTTTTGTGTACATGGACACACAAAGAGTGTATGAGTGCATACATCTTTCATCTTCATAGTTGTCACTCCACCAATCAATGCTCATGAATTTATTTGCAAACGCAAACCATTTGAGGTCAAATCTAAACTTGATGGCTCAATTTCTCTCCCTTCTTCCTTTACTCTAGTATAGATATACCCTCACATATGAAAGATGAGAAGGATCGAAGCTTGCACGCGAGAGCTATGGCGGGATAGCAAGAGCAAAAAAGAGAGAGACAAGAAATGGGAACTCCAACAGTCACAATGTGTGACCGGGCCTTCCTTTATTCAAACTGTCACTAAAAGAATAAAGAATAAAGTGATGGTGACAAGCGCCTGCCACCTGCAGTGTGCAGTGGCAGTGACTGTCAGTGTAGTAATACACGGGCAGCTAGGCGGAGGCGCCTTTACCCCCAACAACCTCCCACTTAAAGGCAAATCTGCCCTAGTGAGAAGTGAAAAGAAAAAGAAAAAGACAGTACAACATGTACACATGTACAACAGGATGAGGAAAGACACCATCTCATCCCACGCCCATCAACCTCCTGAGGAAGGCAAAGTGCTCTGTAGAGAGGCTTTTCATGAGCAGATCTGTAGGATTCTGGTAAGTTGAGATCTTGACAAGATCAACAGACTCGTCCTCAATGACCCCACGTATGAAGTGATACCTCACCTCAATGTGTTTCGTCTTCGCATGGAAGACCCGATTCTTGGCTAACTGAATAGCACTCATAGAATGCGAATGCAGTGTGGGGATAGCAGCAATACCAAGGTCAGCAACCAAATGACCCAACCAAATGGCCTCCTTCCAAGCCTTAGTGGGGCTGCAACATACTCGGCCTCTGTAGTAGAAAGGGCGTGCATTTCTGCACCCTGGATATCCAAGAAACAACACCTCCAGCATAGGTGAATACATAGTCGGAAGTGGACTTCCTACTATCTGCATGTCCTGCATAATCAGATTCAGTGTAACCCACGACTCATGTATCCTGGCTGCCATAGCATATGCACATATCTACAGTTCCCTTCACGTACCTCATGATACCCTTCACGGCATCCCAATGCTTCTTGCCAGGTGTAGCCATATAGCATGCCATAACACCAACTGCAAATGCAATATTTGGACGAGTGGCTATCATAGCATACATAAGACTGCCCACTATGGATGCATAGGGAATCTTGGCCATCTCGGCCCTCTGCTCATATGTCTGTGAACAATCAGCCTGTGAGACCTTCACATAAGAAGGCAATGGACAGCCAATAGGCTTTACGTCCTGCATGCGGAAGCACTCAAGGACTTTATGAATGTACTCCCTATGTGACAAGTAGAGGAGTCCCTGATGCATGTCGCATCTAATGCACATACCAAGTATATGAGAGGCCTGTCCTAGATCTTTCATCTCAAAGCTCTTCTTGAGCTGAGCCTTAAGAGCATCTAGCTCATCATGAGCTTTCCCTGCTATCAGCATATCATCCACATAGAGTACCAAAATCAATAAAGAACCATCACGGGCTTTCTTTGTGTAAAGACACGGATCCATAGCACTCCTGCTGTAGCCCTTTGACTGCATACAGACATCAAACTTATGATACCACTCCCTAGGTGCCTGCTTTAAGCCATAAAAACTTTTCTTCAATTTGCACACTAGGTGCTCCCTGCCAGGTTCTGCAAAGCCCTGAGGCTGCTCCATATAAATCTCATCATGCAAGTCCCCATGTAAGAAATCCATCTTGACATCCATTTGGTATAAATCCAAGTCAAGCTAAGCAACCAAAGCCGAGACTAAGCGTAGGTTGGTCATCTTAACCACAGGAGAAAAGACCTCATCAAAGTCCACTCCATGCTCCTGCTTAAAACCCTTTGCTACCAATCTAGCCTTGTATGCCGGCTTGGGGTGTCCACCAGGGGTACTTTTCAGCTTGTACACCCACTTGCATGGCAAAGCCTTCTTGCCCATAGGCAAGGAAACCAAATCCCAAGTGTCATTCTTATGCAAGGAGTCTATCTCAGACTGCATAGCCCTCTCCCAGGAGTGACTGTCACCCTTGCGCATAGCCTCATCATAAGTGAAAGGCTCTTCTGCATCTGTAACCAAGACATAATGCATGGAGGGTTGAAATCTATCAGGTAGACATCTGTCTCTACTAGTAGACCGTCTCACGGCAAGCTCTGTTGCCTGCCCAGCTGTCTATCCAACACCCTGACCATGAGCATCTAGTGCAACTGTAGGCTGTCCAACTGGATGTGCGGGATCCCTCGGCTCCTCCTGAAATATGACCCTAAGGATCTCAACAACTCTCTCAGGCTGCCTATGCATCTTGTCTTCATGGAAGACTACATCATGACTGCGGATGACTTTCCGCGCCTGCGGATCCCAGAGACGGTAACCCATCTCGCCTGCATCCCCATAACCAAGGAAAATGCATTTGACACTCTTAGGATCTAGCTTACTTCTCTTGTCCCTGGGAACATGTCAAAATGCCTCACATCCAAAGACACGAAGATGCGCATAAGAGGGAGGTTTTCCAATCCATACCTCCTCTGCAACCTGGAAATCCAAACCACTAGAAGGTGATCTATTTATGACATGCACAGCTGTACTAACTTCCTCAACCCAAAAGCTCTGTGGTAGGCCTGCATGGCTAAGCATACTACGTATACGCTCCTGGATGGTTCTATTCATCCGCTCAGCCAAACCATTCTGGGGGGGGTGTAGGGGGCGGTCAACTAACGCTTAATACCCCTCTCATCACATAACTGCTTAAAAGCACGTGAGACATACTCACCCCCATTATCTGTCCTTAGGCATTTTAGCCTATACCCAGACTGGTTCTCAACCAATGCAAGCCATCTCTGAAACATAGCCAAGACATCGGATTTTAGCTTAATGGTATAAGCCCAAACTTTTCGAGAAAAATCATATATAGACTGACAAGGCATGGGCCCACAAACATCCGAATGTACCAATGCCAAGGGCTCACTCATGCGAGGCCTACCAGACTTCTTATGCATAGACCTAGTCTGCCTGTCATAAAGACAATGCTCACATGAATCAAAACATACATAATCAAGGGGCGGTAAGTACTGCAAACCAAAAAGCATTTTCATTCCCTTCAAAGACATATGGCCCAAACGGGCATGCCAAAGAGATACATGTGGGATAGAACCCACAGACAAAACATGATCAAGGGAAGAAGCGGATACAATCAAGGGATGAAAATTGCCAGCCTTGGCACCTCTCACAATCACAAGTCTGCCACGAGTGATCTTCAATGCAGAGTCTCCAAAAGATACATGATAACCTGTGTCATCAAGCTATTCAGCTGTCATGAGACTGCGTGTCAAAGCAGGTACATGACGTACATCCTGCATAACAAAACTACTGCTAAAAGGAAACTGCAGCCTAACATCACCAATGCCCACAATATCAAGAGAGCTGTCATCACCCAAGTGCACAGAACCCGAAATAGTACGGTATGAATGAAAGGTGTCACATGAAAGGACGCACCTAAGTCCAAGAGCCAGCACTCTGCATACATAGAGTGTATCTCTGTCATCTGCAAAGCACTAGAAGAAACTGCAAGGATATAATCATCATCAACATCCTCAAACTGCATAACATTGATCTCTTCAATTTTAATACTGGACTTTGCAGGCACTATGCTACGATCAGAAGACTTATCATGTACTTTGTCTTTCCCCTTATCTTTGCACAGTTCATGGCATTGTGGCCTGATATGGCCCTTTTTCCCACAATGGTGACAAGTAACATCTGCATTCCTGCCATGGGATTTGCTACGTGACTTCCCACAAGACTTGGACTGAGATTTCTGAGAATCCCGTCCACGGCCATTGCCACTACCATGCTTTCTATATCCATCATTCCTGCCTCTAACTGTCATAGCATGCGACACAAGAGAGGCATCCAAATTCTTACGGTTAACCTCTTCCTACAGAAGAGCACTCTCAACATCAGATAATTTCAAGGTAGCAGTAGAGGCACATAATGTAGTGTGGAATACATCCCATGACTCATTAAGAGTACCAAGCAAGAAAAGAGGAGTGACATCCTCTGCAAAAGTGATGTCCTACAAAGTCAAATTCTTGAGTATAGCATGGAACTGGCTCAAGTGAGCAGACATAGTCACATTCTCCTTCATGCGCACATCCATAAGTTGCTTTAGCCAACACATCTGACTCGCTGGACTTTTCTTGTCATAGAGATTCTTGATTTTATCCCACAACTGCCATGCACTCTGTTCTTCCTCAAATACATTGTAATGAACCTATTATGTGAGAGATAATACAATAGTGGACTTGCATAACTCATCAAGCTCAAGCCATTCCTCATCTGGCATAGCTGCAAGCAGATGCCCACTCAATCTCAAAGGTTTGTGATCTGTGATTTCTGCACCAACGTTTGCCAAATTTGGCTCTTCCAATAAGAGTAATTCGTACCATCAAGCTTAATGATGTTGAAAATAGCATGATCAGGGACGAACTCGCCATAATGCAGGCTGAAGGACTGCAGACAGTTTAAAACTGCTTGCTATTTACTGTAGAAAATGACCAAAAAATCACCAAAATTGCGAGAAAAGTGTAACCAAAGCTACTCCCCACCAAGTACTAGTGAAAGTACATCATTTCAGAATATTTCAGCATGAAAAATCCATGTCAGTCCGGAGTTATATGCTTGTTGTAATAAATGACAGTAGGGTACTGTGAGAGGCAATTGCTGACCAAATCATTGCACAAGTCAAGAAATGATAGCCAAGATATGACCACCCATAAACGGGCATAAATCAGCACCAAACAGTCATCAAGACCCTGAGCAAACACCCAAAGATGTCACCAAAGCATCCGTCAGTGAGTAGGCATACCCCTTGGACAGTAGGGCAAAGTATACATAACACTGGCAAGACCTGACACCAGTAGGTGTATGCTCACTAGAGTGCAAAGCCCAAGCTCAGGTCAAAAGCAATTCCAAGATATCAGTACATGAACCATGCAACATGTAATTGTAAGAGATGCCGCACAAAAGGTAGATAAATGAGCTCAACAGCTCAATCAAACCAAGTCAGAGGACCAAAGACAGGTAACCAAGACAATGCCTCAATAGCATCCAAGGTCATAATAGAAAAGCCAAGTCGTAACGGAAAAATCCAAGTCAATGTCCAACTGCTCAAGGGAATACTCAAATGAATGT
Organism: Lygodium microphyllum; assembly: GCF_053477565.2. Lineage (NCBI taxonomy): Eukaryota > Viridiplantae > Streptophyta > Polypodiopsida > Schizaeales > Lygodiaceae > Lygodium > Lygodium microphyllum. The sequence goes on from NC_141138.1 coordinate 103,462,414, forward strand.
CGAGATCTCAAACAACTACTATCCACAGCCAAAGCATAAAGCATTCACCAAGACATCATAACTCGTACTGGGTAGCCTAGGCATAAACCATGTCATAGATGAAATGATAGCTGCAAAGAAGTGACAATCAAACCCAAATCAAGCTCTAATCTCAGCTCAAAAGCATTCCGGAGCATAAACAAGACATGTGGCATAGTCCAAATACATCATGACATCATACTGAGTAGCCGCACCCCGTGACCAATAGGCATAACCCAACTGTAGCATAAATAGCTTCAACCCTGAAGTTTCCAACAACATATAACCTCTATAAATTGAGTAAATCAACGCTCAATCTAAGCTCAAATCCATAGGTAAACCATAGGCATACATTCTCGTATGTATAGGCACCAACCGGGCATAATCAGGCATCAAATGCCAAGACCTGTAAAAGCATAAAATTGAAGTAATAGGTAGCTGCCCTATTTTGGACAGATCTAGGATTGTTCAAAACAGTCAATGGCTGAGCTAAATTAGCTCCAAATGCATCTCACATAAGAGTAATAACATCCACAAGTGATCCGGTATCAATAGACATCAGTAGAAGCATCACATAAGCCATAGGCATACAAATACATGCTGTCTCAGACCTGAAATCTGTTGCAGAATATTCTATCATCAAAATTTGGCAAATTCGACATCACCATTGCGTCCGGAGCGTGCCAAAACCCTAACTTAGAATCTTATCTTGCCTGAATCGGGTTCCGAATGCCCAAGATATGACAAAAATAGTGATTTTTGGGCCAGATTTTGAAACAGGCGCAAAAAAACGTGAGCTGGTTGGGGGGTCTGCTATCCCACGTGTCAACAAAAAAAGCCCAAAGGGGGCACAAATGGGGGCCAAAGAAGACCTACACCAAGCCTCAACAAGCCTTGATAGGCTGGAAACAAGATCCAGGCGAAGGAAGCTCCAAGAGGTGTGAGCTATGGCTGCCCACAACCTGTGAAAAATAATGAAGCAATACCTCAATGTCAATGCCCTGATGGTGCCTCAATAGGCCGGGAAGAAGCTCGGGAAGCTGGGACCGAAAGTGAGTGGGAGTCAATGGGAAGCTAAGAATGCCACGAGCCAAGCTCAAGAGTCGGAAGTCGTGCTTAAGAGTCGGAAGTCGTGCTCTGATACCAGTTGAAAGGTGAGAAGGATCGAAGCTTGCACGCGAGAGCAAGAAAGAGAGAGACAAGAAATGGGAACTCCAACAGTCACAATGTGTGACCGGGCCTTTCTTTATTCAAACTGTCACTAAAAGAATAAAGAATAAAGTGACGGTGACGGGCGCCTGCCACCTGCAGTGTGCAGTGGCGGTGCCTATCAGTGTAGTAATACACGGGCGGCTAGGCGAAGGCGCCTTTACCCCCAACAACATAATGCTCCTTTGTTTGTTCATTATTGTACATCTTCCTAGTAGCAACCCCATAGTTATGTGAGAGAGTGGAAGAACATAAATTAAACTTGTATTCTAAGAATGAATAAGACCCACCTATCGAAGAAAGTTACCTCATAGTAGGAGACTAGTATCTCTAATTGGGGAACTGCATTGACATACTAAAATCATCATTGTCCTTGGTTTTTAAAAAAATCAGTAAAGACCATCTACTAACTTAACTTTTGCTAATGACAATCTTAACCACTTGATTAGATCATTATTGATGATGACTTGTATTGCCAAATCTAGTATGATCAAAACATTTCGTTAACAATGCACAAAGTTGTAATTTTTTGTGTTCATCACCATATAATTTTAAAGGGCATCATTAGGCATGCTAGTCTCAAGTTTAGTGGTACTATGCATGATTATTTGGTTGTTGACATTATAGACTGTGACCACCAACCAAAAAAGCCTCCCTTGCACATTGCACTCCAACCAAAGTATATAGAGGCCCAAGGGTCAAATGAATTGTATGCAACTATCCAACAACTTTCCGTTTCACTTGTTGAGAAAAGAGTGATGGAGGAGAATCAACTATGTGAGGCATATCTAGAGTTCCCTACCCTCTACCCTTGCACTCCACACTTATCCGCATTTGCTATTGATAAACTTCTCCATGTGCATAGTATGGTGAAACATGACCATTTTCCTTCTCTTCTTCTTTTCTAAGCCTAGAATAGGTTGAGCACCCACTTTAAGTCACCCTTGATTTTGGATAATGCTTTGAAGATAGAGGATTTTCAAAAGGAACCACACACACACCCACACACCCACACACGCACACACACACACACACACACACACATACACAAAAGTAGCAATCACATTTCTACACCTCATCGAAAGCTTGGAGTTTCAAAAATTATTGCAATGGAGCACCAAGCCCCAACTTACACATGGAATCTGTACAGTAGCGATAAACAATATTATCACTTCTATCACTATGCGTCCAAGGACTTACTTTCAAGGAGGTGAGTTCCAAAATTTAGGAGTTAAAGCTACGAATGGTGATTCTCTAATAGATGGGTCTTTATCCTCAAGAGGGGGATGCAACTTAGGCTACACAAGCTTCCTTAATGAGGTTGGCATGCCATATGAGTAGCGAGTTCGAGCTCATGAGTCAAGGCTACTCATGCTTCTTATGATCATGCATGTAGCAAAAAGTGGTCCTTGATTGAGCATCAAATTCCATTCAAGTAGAGTTATAAATTTTTAGGCTTGATGACAAATTCTCAATCTATAACAAGAAAAAGAAACATGCTAAATGAGCTCGATCATTTAGAAATTTTCAACCCCTCATGCATCCTTACTAGTTTATATTAGGACTTGGCTCTCTTCATTGGTATTTTGGATATACAATTATATTCACATTTTTTCTTTGCTTCTTTGTCCTTAGTATAACAAGTACACTTATTACAAGTATATTTGCTAAAGGACTTCATGGATCCCCATTGACTCCATAGCCATACAAATCCAAAATGAAGTGTGCATTAAATGTAAATTGTTACACTTTTTTATCATTAATTGGAATGAAATGACTTTGCATCACAAAATCAAATGACTCTGTATGAGAAAATGGAAAATCATGGTGTCACAAAATGCAATGAAATGCTAGGATGAACATAGCTCATGCCCTATAAGTCGATCACATAGGATCATGAAGTTTGTCTTGGAGAATTTAAGCATCACCAATTTTGGTAGTTTGTTTGAAACCCTAAACCACTTTCTTCAATACTTCAAAAGTGTAAAATGCTCCTTCTCCAATTTTGGACCCTACTTGCAATTAGGCACTTAGAATCATGATGTTTATTAAGACAATAGCTTTAATATAAGGTACACTAGTTACATCTCATGTGTCTCAAAGTACATTTTCATGTAACATAAGGTACATTGCATATGTTCTAGATCTTCCAAACCACTTTAAACATTCACTCACAACATAACTAGATGTATGGATTGTTCAACCACCCATCAATAGTATCTAGTTCCCTTAGAGTTTTAGACCCTTAGCCCTAATAACATAGATACTACCATGCAAGTAGATTACATAGGATCAGTGGGGCATTCACCAATTTGGCAAGTAAACAACAAGTCGTCTCCTTTATAGTGTGTCAAGGAGAGCAAATGTTGAATTGCTAAACAAATACTTTGATTGGTTTCCAACTCACAAAATGGGCATTTGTGAAGACTGGTGTGTAACTAGCCTCATAATTAAAATAGATGACATGATAAAAAAGCATGTTGTGCCAAATTCATAGGTTAACATATAATTTTTGTGCATATATATACTTATTGGCATTATTTTGGTGAGTTAACTCACAAACATTAGACCGAATAATTTAATTCAAGATATGCCAGGCTAAATGAATAAATGATTCTTCACACACACACACACACACAAAATATACTTTTTTTATGTTACACACATGAACATCCACCAAGGCATGGGCTTCCCTTCCAAATAGTAACCATGGAACAACATAGGCATCTCCTATGGACACCAAGGACAATCTACAAGCCAAGTGAATAGTGGAGCTTGTTTACAATTGGGATCCTCCTCCTCCAACCACCTGCCAAGGAAGAGGGTTCACCTAAGTAACACTCCATGTGAACATAGGTGTCCCTATCCATGATGCACTTTGTAGGGCTTTGACCTACAACCTATAAGTTATGAACGATAAGATTGACCACTAGGCCATTCCTTTGGAGAGAGACACAAAACACTTCTTTGCATAACCCTTTGTTTCTATGCATGCTTGAGAATATATATGCATATAAATTTCCAAATTATACATTTTACTAGCCTAAATATGAATAAGATAACATAACCATGAAAATTTTAAAGTGCTCTATATGTGTTATAGTTTACTTGTAAAAATAAAAAATTGAGGTTGGGTAACAAAGTCTTTGGAATGAAATTGATTAGTTACTTTTTCCAACTCTATCCAATATTAATTTTCATCATAGTCATATTAAAGATTGAATACATTGTGTTGTAGTTTTTCCATCTCCTTATTATTTTTGACATTAACTTTTAGATAATTCCTTCACCTTCATTAAACCATTTTACTTAGCCTCTACTCTTGCCTTGGCATGCCCTTGTGAGTACATCACCTTTTTTTCAAATGCATTTTGTTTTGCTACTTTTCTTAAAGTCAAGGTCAAGTTTTGTTGTGTTCCTAGTTCTTTTCTTAAAATTGAGACCAAATTTTGTTCATCTTTCTTTGTCAACATATTTTGAGGTGCTTCTTTTTAAAAGTATTATACATTAGCTTGGTTCATTGTGTTACATTCATACATTGCTTTGGAAGCTTGTTCTTATACAGAGGTTACTAGTAGGGGGGCATCGAGTTCTACCCATTTGGAAAACCCTTTTATATTATGACCCATTGTCTTTTGGACAACCCAAAGACTATTTGCCTATAATTTATAGGTAAGCATGGGCATTGGTTTTATAGCAGTGGCATCATGGGCTTGGTATTGTGCCTAGATTTGTATAGATAATGGTTGTCTCTTTAAAAATATCATTGCATCGACATGCTATACAAGGCCTTGTGCATACTAGAACTTATCCTTACAAGCACTCTCCCACATCCTCCTATTGACACCAACACAAATTGAGTCAAAAGAAATTCTCTTACTAGCATGACCTAATATGCAAGAGACCTACCAATCCATAACTGAATTAACAAAGGATTTCATCACCACTAGTCATTTGCTTATCTCTATTCTCTTGTTTCCTTAAGAAAATCAAATGATCTTATCACCTTGTGTTGTAGATTTGCAGATAGTTATGATGTCGCCAAATGAATAATGGAACTATACATTTGCAAATGGCTATGATGTTGTCCAATAGCAAATGGGTAGAAGTAATTATGTTATAAATTAATTAGAATATAAATCATTTTTCACATTACAATGATTGATGTATAAAACATAGTTCCCTCCAACTCAAAAGAATTGGTTATCCATTCACTTTAATTAATCTCATAGATACAATTTTTCACACTTCAAACACAATTTGAATTTGAAAAGGCTCACATTTTTCTTTTTGGCATCCATGGACTATCAAAATTTCTTTTCACATTCCAATGCTTGATGCACAAAAATATTTCCATCCAACTCAAACCCATTGGCGATCCATTCAATTGGATCAAAAAAGGCTCGCTTTTTGTTATGTTATTTACTATAGCATCTAGACTTTGCTCCCCATGTCAACAATGTAATATGCATGGATACCCAATTAATTGATCAATGTTGCTAGGTGATGCTTAATGCCCTAGTCTTCACAGTTCAACTCGAATAATCAAGCAGAAGAGAAAAGAGAGATTTAAGTTAGTGAGATTTCAAGTCCAATTCTTATCTCAATCAATGAATATTCAAAGAAGCAAGTAGCTTTATTGTGCACTTTTCAAGTCAAATTAATTCTAAAACATGGCAAGCAACATGTGTATGCAACTAAGTCAATATTTGCGACACTAGGTATGATTATATATGGATCGTTCATTAGACAATAGCTTTTTCTTCATCATTAAAATCCCTTAGGTAGTGCAAGTTTTGAAGGTGTGCTTGGGGTTCTTCTCTTGAGTCTTGTTATTCATGTGTCCTTAAATCCACCTCTAGGGATCATGCTTTTCCTTCTTCAATCCATCAAGGTCATTGGCATAATTTCTTCTTTGTGGAATATCAAGTGTTAAAAAATGAGTTGGCTATTCAAGATAATTGTATGTATGCTTAGGATCTAGAGAATATAAATTTCATAGGGTTGCAAATTGCTATATGTGTATGCCTTACATTTTGCAACATGCATGTCCAAAGGCGCATGCATGCTCCTCATTGGACATCAAATTGAACACATATCTTTATCCATGTGCTTCAAAAGATAAGGGTGTAGCTTTATTTTGATAGGCATAAAAGCAACTAGAAGACCTGAACAAAGGTAATAAATAGTAGTTCCACAATTGTCAATACAAAGGTGTGCTATCTCTTAACAAATAAGATAAGGGCATGCTTTGGTGCTCCCCTTAGGAGACTACACTTGAGTCCTTGTTACAACTTTGAATATTGATTGTTCTTAAGCCATTACTACATTTTGAGTCTTGAATGTATGCAAAGAATCCATCTAAAAAGCTCAAGTCTTTACAAGTTTGTTTGAAAACTTTTGTCCCCCATTTTTGTGTATAAGGATTCTTAGATGAAACCCATTGGTTTCAAACTTTTCACATCTCTAGATTTATTTGCCTTGCTTTTTCCTATCATACATCTTACAACACTTGTGTATGTTGTGAACTATGTCGATCGAGAACTTTAGTGTGTGGTAAAGGGTAAAGTTTGGATAGAAAGAGATTGAGAATCTTTTGTTCTATTATTGCAAGCTTCCAAGCTTGAGATTTTTGGAAAAGTGTTGATGATTCTTCAATTCCATATGTTGATATCTTTGGTGATAGTGTATCATGTATTAACTGCTTTATTTTATTTGGTAAGCTTTAGTGCAATGAAATGTTTGGAGAGAGCAACTCTGTCTACATTTGTTTATCGTGCACACTAAGATCTTTATTGTAGCTATGTTTTTCTCATGTACCTTTGCTCACATTAAGGGGGTTTGTGCATATACATGTCTCCTTTTGATATTCATTACTAGACCTCAAATGATAGGGGTCTTATGGTTATAGGACCTTCAATCAAAACCACAATTTCTTCTTTTGTTGAACTCTTGGTAAGTTTGTTGGTGTGTGGAATTGAATTTAGTTAAGGCAGCATAACACAAAGCACCAAAAAAAAAAAAAAACCATAGTTTGACTTGATCTTAATTGGGTGGTTTCACAAATATTTCATGCTTCTGCAACAATTTTTTTGATCAAATGTATTTCTATCGTAGCTATGAAGGATTCGGTTGGAAAGACTATTGAATAAAAATATGTTTTTAAAAAGGTGTCATTTTTAAAGCATACAAAAAGTCTTGCTAGAGCATCTTCTTGTACCTTTTTTGAAGTTGAAGAGAAAAGCATGCAATTTATATAGTTGGAGGAATGGCAAGCAAGATTGGTAACACAATTCTCTCTTTATTAGTGTAAGAGAAAACTAGGAATATCATTATTAATAGAGACACAATAATCCTTTTAGTAGTTGTAACATAATAATCTCCTTATAAGTATAAGAGGAAATCAAGAATGTGGAAAAGGAATCTAATAACTTATAATAACCATATCTTGTAGGAATTCGCAACAAAATTGATTTGAAAAACAATCCTAAATAGAGTTAATGCTCTCTCTCTCTCTCTCTCTCTCTCTCTCTCTCTCTCTCTCTCTCTCTCTCTCTCTCTCTCTCTCTCTCTCTCTCTCTCTCTCTCTCTCTCTCTCTCTCTCTCTCTCTCTCTCTCTCTCTCTCTCTCTCTCTCTCTCTCTCATTCATTTACAATTTGTGTCACATAATGCATCAAAGGGCGTTGAGAATGAGCTTTGACTTGAAGATGCCATCATGGTTTGTGTCAAAAAAACACAAGTATAGTCAAACAAGAGCATATAAGTAGCAATAAAGCATAAAAAGAAAGACATCTCAATTAAATCATTTTCTTCACTCTTGTTGCATGAAATTAATTCCAACGAGGGCCCTTAATCAAGCTCAAAGAATGAACACGGATCTATATGAGTTATCATACTTTAGAATTATTTTCCAATGAAACAAATGTGTTATATGATTATTTTCCATTAAAACCATCCACCTAAAGGTCCTCATTTAACAAGAGGCACTAGCCTTAAGGAGATACGCCTAAGTATTGACCAAGGAGAATTGTACAAGCTTGGCTTGTAATTGCATTAGGCAAAACAACTCATGGTTTTTGACTCTCCACATTCTAAGTATCACCACACTTCAATGGTAGCTCCTATTTTGGTGAACACAATATTATGTCCGCACAAGCTAATTTAACTAAGGAATAAAGAAAGAAGTATTAGTGAACAATTTCGAGAATGAATATTGTGATGCAAAAGATAATATAATAGTTTTTTTATGGCTACAAGTGGCAATGGAAGGGTACAAGCCCTACAAATGCATAAAACCAAGGTGTCATTAGTTACTTTGATGTATTATGAGGATTTGGATGAGTAAGATATATTGGCTTCTCCAATAAAGTGAACTTTTTTAAAAATGCAATTTGAACATTTATATTATCAAAAAGAGTAGAATATGTACATAGCCACTAAAGGGGTCATTCCCAAGAAGAGTTCTTATGCCTTAGACAAAGCTTTGTAAAAGATCTTGAAGGACTTATCTAACAAAACACATCCACAAAGAACTACCAGGATTTCCCTCCTAATCCTCTCCACAACTCATTATTCCCACAAATCCTATTACAACTACCAAAAGCAAGCTCATTTCTACGCTTTCAAATTTGCTCGAGAGTCATGGCTCCCACTACATTCCATAGCTTGAGACTTTGCTCATCTCTTATCCCATGATCACCAAAGAGAACCAATTTGGCATCCAGCTACTTATCAAAGCCTGCTTTCCTGATCCACAACTTGATCTTGCTCCAAATTCCCCCCTCACTTCCCTACATTCCCACATGAGGTGTCTAGTGGATTCGCTTGCTCGCTTGTGCAATAATGCGCAAAGTGGCGAGATGTTCATCAATTTACTCAACCTTTCCCTCATAGGGAGTTTATTCACAACCACCCTCCAAAGGAAAAAATTTAACCCTCGAGATGGTGTGGGTTTGTTGGTTCTTAGCACTCATCTAATCCAAGTCTTCCTCATTGCGTGAGGGTTCCACTTCCTCCAACTGTCAATAGTATGTAGGATGTGTGAAGAGTCTTTCTTAACCAAGTCTCTACTACTTCTACACTTGGCAATCAATTTGCCTTTTTGGAAAGCCATGTACTTGGTGATGTTACTATCTCACACCCTTTTGGATGTGGGCCATGACCCTTTGAGCCTTCCCATAATGCCACCCACAAAGCCCTTTTCTAAGTCAGACAAATCAAATTTAATGCTCATCTTATCCAAACTTATGAAGCCCATTGCAGTTGAATCCCACATCCCTCCACCTACTCATGCCTCTACAGACCATCCTTCTTGCCATCTAGGGTTTGTCTTGCAAAGGCTTATAGGGTGGATCATAGGCATCTCTAAATGTCCAAATTACATGCTTAAGGGACACATCTCCTCTTTTGTCCTAAGCCCCAAACCGCCTTAGCCCTAGACAATAAATCTTGCCAAGCCAACACCAACCTTTGTACTACTTGCGATTATGGGACCCTTATCTTCTACCAGCTAGTAGTACACCCAAAAAATCCATATTGGGGAGCCTTGGCATATTCCAGCTAAACTATATCAACCAATGCTGGGTAAAAGCCATCCAAGGTTGCTACCCATCCAACCTTTTGAGCAAGCCAAGTAGCAAGGCTTGGGCTTTATTGGCAAACCTCAGGAGTCTAAGGTTGCCATTAGACACCTCTATTACAATCAATGACTAGGCTATAGGCCTCCACCTCGGCTACCCTATTCTTTATCCCACAAGATCACGGAAAATATCCTCTCTATCCTTCCCCATGTAGCCTTTCTGAAAATGGAGTGACATTGCCACTAGGAAAGTAGAAGATGCCACCCACATTTTCTTGACCACAAGTAACCTTCCCATAAACAAGAGTTCTCTGCCTTTCCAACTCTCTGCCTTCATCTTCACTTTGGCCTCCATCTAGTCAACTCTCTACTTTGTGGTTAGGCCAACCCCAAGAGGGCACCATCAAATACCTAAAGACCTAGACCTCTAGATTCCTCATGATTGGGTTAGTTATGACAACAAACAAAAGGGGGGATAAGGGACAGCGTTGTTGTATTGAACGTTCTATGTAGAAAGGGGTAGAGAGGATTCCATTTACCTAAACCACAACAGTTACATTGGTGAAAGGGGCCTTAATCATTTGCAAGAACACCTATCCAAAACCCATAGTCTTTAGTACATCCACGATGAATCTCCAGCCTATTCTATCATAAGCCTTGTCTCATAAGCCATGTTTATAAGCACATATTCAAATCTCCAAACTCAGAGCATGATCCATAGCCAATATTAGGTTTAGGATCGCATCTTGGATGTGTCTCCCATGCACAAACCCATGCTATTGGGGGTGGAGAATCCTACCCAACAAGTGTTTTATCTTGTTGGCCAAAGTTTTAGCATATGCCTTATATGCCATTCCCAACATAGTGAGTGGCCTCCAACTACTTGACTTGCCCATGTCAATATTCTTTAGGATTAGCTTTATAAGGCCCTAACTCAAAGTAATTGGGAACACCCCTTCCCTTCTGATTTGGTTCATTAGCATGCAAAGATCCTCCCCACAAACACTCCAAAGGGATTGGATAACTTCTATGGGAACTTCATCGATGCCTGGTGACTTTCCTTTTGCCATCTTATCCACAACATACTTTAATTCTACTGAAAAAGTGCAACCAAGCATGGCAACTTCACCTCTAGTGACAAGATCCTTGCTAGGTTGCAAAAATTCTACAAGTTGATTTTCAACATTCCAAGGTAGCTCGGCTTCACTGCCTACCATGGAAGAGAGGTGATCAATGAAGGCCTTAGCAATCTCTTCACTCTTTGTGATTATCCTCTTGTCTCCTTGATCAATCATAGTAATTCAACTTGCAATGGGAGCATTCCTCAAGACATACCATGAGCCACACAATTGCATCTTGGCCACCTCTGACCTCTAATTCTACAATTCCTCCAAGAATCCATCGGTGCTTTCGAGTACCCATTGCATGATGGGGTCACCTAGCTCCCATCTACAATACATTCATCATAGTTTCCCTAGCATACTTGCTATTTGCATCACTTTCACATCTACGTGCAGCTTGCTCTTTGCCATGACATTTGGTCTTTTCTATAATAGTAGGGATCCCTTTCAGTCATTTGCTTGTGGGGCATCTAGTGGAGGCCTTCATTTCTGTCAACAATTCATTGGGCTCCTGGCAAAAGGGCTCTTTTTGCAAGAAAGATGCATTGAACTTGAAGAGAGGGGAGCCATCTTCTGCACTTTGATCCCCTGCGATCCTCAACATGCAGAGCAAAGGTACATGATCAGAGCATGCAATCTTAAAGAGAACCCTAATCCTCATGTCAAGCATCACCCACCATCTCCCCCAATTAAGGTAGACCCTATCTAGTCTTGCAACCGGCCGATTGTCACCAAGTAGTTGTTGGTACCCTCCACCAAAGGCAACGGATATATCAACTAGATCTTGCTCAATCTCTAAGTTTCTCCACTCCTCACATTCCTAGAGAAGCATTACTCCTATTCCATGCAATCAATCTCTGTCCAAAAGGGTCATGTTCCAATCACCAAGGAACACTGCTTTCATGTCTACGTTGATACCTTTTAGATACTTCCACAATGCTGCTCTTTTTGTAGAGGCATTGGGGCCGCAAACAAAAATGACCATAATTTTCTCTCCTCCAAAGTCAACAATGACAACAAGCATACTCCCATCACCTCCAACAGCTACCTCATTAGCCACCAATGATTCCTTCACAATTGTAAGTGTACTTCTATGTCCCTGCCAGCATAGATCTCCCAAGACATGGTACCCCTTAAAAGACAAGCTCTTCGCCTCAATGTCCCCTAACTACACTTCATGTAGTACAATCACACTAGGTTTCCTCTGCTTGATAAGATAGTGGATTGCACTCCTTTAAGAGTCCCTTCCTAGACCCCTCACATTCCATGTAATGGTAGTGACCCTCAACACCATTCTACTCATAAATGATTATCGTTGTATCCTCCTAACTACCCTTGACATCTAGAATGGCAAAAACATTCATGTCCATAAGCGATTTACAAGTGAGTTGTTTGAGGGATGGCTTCTTCCTCTTAAATCTCCTTGCCCTTTTGTTTAGGAGGTGCCACGTTCTCCTTGTCCTCAATGGTGTTCTTAGAAGCCCTCTTTCCCATTGATTCAGACATGATGTTTGCAACCACTTGGGGTCTTCTCCCTACCCTTGCCTTTGTCCACCTCTAGCTAAGCTAATTGCTTCTTCTCACCAACTTCTTTTCCTCTTGCATAGATTTCATCCACAATTGCTCAGCTTCCTATGGCTTATCACTTGGAGAGGGTTGTCCTTCGTTGGGCAATCTTTCACAGTGCCCAACCTCACGGCATAAGATGCAAGAATTCGAGAAAGAGCCAAAATGAACATCCACCAACATATCCATGTCATTCGGATCCACAAGCTCAAGGACTTTTGGAATCTACTTCTTTCAATCCCATAGTATGTATGCCCACTTCTCCACCTTGATTGTGTCATTAGGTGTAGCTATTGATGCCACATACATTGGCTTACACAATGACTTTTTGATGCTCACAACCTCACTATCCATACACACCAACAATCTAGGGAAACCGATCCACATAGGGCACTCCGACTACAAGATCTTAGGGGTAAACTAAATGCCTACCATGGACCAAGCAACTAAGAAGGGTAGAGCAGCTTGGTAGCTCACAAGGCCAATCCCAAAGTTACTTGAACGTAGCCGACAATCCTCATTTCTTGCAACACTTCTAGTTCACTACTTATATCAAGTCAAAGGGTTCATCTTGGTTTACTAGGATTGCACAAAAAACCTAACTTTGCCCTACATAGTCGCACTTTTAAAGGCATAAGTAATACCATCATATGCCAAGGCACTTTATTCTCCTTTTTTTGTTTCTACAACTATTACACCTTCGAAAAAACCAGAAAAAATAGGTCGAGGGGAGAAAAGAATTTCAAAGTTACCCTTCCATGGCATTCTATATACCAAGTTGCTTTTGTAGCCAACTGAGAATCCCAATTTGAGATCGCACTTAGCTTTCAATGAGACCAATGCAAGGAAGAAACCTCTTCCCACAAACTAAACTTAAACTGGACCAAGAAAGCTTTGGAGCCATAAGTAGCATAAAACCACCTAGCATATTCATTCTCCATGGGAGGTTTCCCCATGGGAGCCATAAGTAGCATAAAACCACCTGGCATATTCATTCTCCATGGGAGCCATAAATAGCATAAAACCACCTGGCATATTCATTCTCCATGGGAGGTTTCCCCATGAAAATTATATAAAGCCCACATAGCAAGTACTCTACATACCATTGCTTGATTCGAGGAAGGGAGAATGCCACCAGGACTCATAGCACCCACTTTGTATCAAGTGATGCCTTCCTCTTCCTCTTTGCATGCCACCTTCTAATCCTCTTACAACTTGCGCTCCAACTTCTTAGCTTCCTCATCAAAAGCAAAAGACACAACAAAAGCATAATCAAGCTCCATAACATCACTTCCCTTTACATGCTTCAAAGTGCCTCCTTGATCACCATGGCCATCTAGAGGATACTTTGCTCCCTATATCCATGCAAGGCCAACAAGAGTCCACATATACGTATCAAGACAATAAGTGCCCCATTAATGACCACTTAAACACCTAGTTAATGTGCAATGACTCACCGCCGTAGATTAATCTATGTTTGACTTTTCCTATGCCTTGACCAATAAAGTGACTTTTTGTAGTGCCTTGCATTTGGCCCACAAACATAAATACTTTTTGCATGCTTACATATGCTCATTCCCAATGAGTTTAGTGGTTCTCAATAAATGTCATTAAGTTTCCTCCATGGATTTTTGCATCATACATGGTTGTAGAAGCAATAAGGCTTGTTCACACTTCTCTTTTAATGTGTGAAATATACTAATTCAAAAAGTAGTAATTATGTACATCATGATGGGGTATAAGACAAGCCTACATCGAGGATGTGAAAAGCCTAGGATGTTAACACCATGGAGATTAATACGCAAAGCATAAACAAGGCTAAGTTGCACAAAGGCAATATTGTTCCTAAGAATGTGGGACTAAGGGGAAGTATCACAATTCCAAGTGTCTAACCACTTGCATAGGTCCTTTTGAATCCTAAAACACAACCCAACATTGTTATTTGCAAGGTAATAATGATCATTATAAGCATAAGGCAATTACCACATATTCAATGACAATGAAGCATCCCCCTTGCCCCTAGAAATTCTTTACCAATGTAAATGTGAGATAATTTGCTACCATGCATTGACAATCTGTTGAGCAAATTTAGATTACTAAGTGTTAGCCTTGGTTGGCCGAAAGAACAAAACATCATACTATGTAGCATTAAGCCAAGACTTATCATAGTTTTTAGCTTTTACTATCCAATCAAAGATCATAATAGCCCACGGTTGCCCATCCCACATCCTCTTAAGAAAACAAGCAAATAGTCTAATTACTTTCTCGTGAACAAGCTCAAGGCCAACTCCTCCAATAATAGGAAAAGTGATTTGCTCCCTCAAAACAACCTGCCAACCTTTAACATCCCGATAAGACCATAGGAGAAGTGATTTGCTCCCATGAAACAATAAGCCAACCTTCAATATCCCCATAGGACCACAAGGTAACTCTAACTAAGTATTCAAACTTAGCCCAATTGGTTTTGGCAAAGGGAAAAACAGAGCCAACCTTTAACATCCCTATAAGAAATAACCCAATTGATTTGACAAAGTGAAAATAAATATCTAAAATCAAAATAGTGGATAATAGAGAGTACTAACCACCTAGCAAAGCCAAACATACTAAATTGTGTCATTCTAGATCATTTACTTTGACTTTAAATACATTCTTTGTACTACAAACCATCCCATATGATCCACTCTCTACTTCAGCTAACCACAATCAAGTTCTTCTTAGGTCCTCATGAACCATCCCTTGTGATCCCCTATTGAAACTAACCGTGATCAAGAACAATCATTATTCTCAAGTCCACATAAGGAACTTGATGCCCTTCTATCAACCAAAAAGCAAGCACATTTGAGACACGAGAATTCATTCTCATTCAATTGTGCACAAGCTCTCTCTCTCTCTCTCTCTTTACTGAAGCATAATGATTACAACTTTATTTGCACAAGCTTTATTCATGGTTTTTCTTCAATTCACAAATCTTAAATTTTGACCAAAGCACAATGCTAACAAAGAAGCATGGCAACAGCATACTCTCAGGAAAATATGTAATCATCAACATGTAAGATGTAGCCAACTTTGCAAGAATGGGAAGTCTGATCATCTTGCAGTTGTTACTTGTGCTACATACTCAAAAGGGGGGTACAAAGAAAGAGCTTTCAATTGCCTGAACTTTATGAGTTATTGCACAAGCTCTCCCAACATCACCCATTGTTAATTTTGGACACATGGCCCCTATGTGCTAAGGCCATCAAGAAAACCGATTAGAGGATGACAGTTTTGGAACAACAATGAGCACATATGCCAAATATGGCTTGCTTGCAAGCACACAAGTGTGCAAAACGTTTTCAGCAGTCCCACTAGAGGCAGTAGGAGATTATTTGGTGGCTCATTGTTGACCCCAATAGCGTTAGATGAGCAAACCTTCGCCAGGTCTAATTCAAGGCATAGGGCTTTGTCAACCTCACTGAACTAGAGGATTGCAGACAACCAACCAACAGCAACTTCGTGAGCTGCATTGGCCCTTGTTCAAATATAAAGCTATAGGACCAAAATCAACAAACCGAGAGAAATACCTAAGCAACCAATAGAAAACAGTTCTAGATGACATGGCTGCATTATGTGCTATGTCAACAAAATATCTCAGAAGGTATGAAGAGAACACATGATCACAGCTAGACAGCATGCAGCATCTGGTCCTTCATCATAATCACATGTCCAATTTCAACACCTCAATTCTCTACTTCATCCTCTGCTATGCTTGTAAGGTATGGCTTTGCCATGGATTTTACATGCCTACAGGCATATAATGTGGCGATTTGCCATGTGCAAGTCCAGGCAGGATAGGTCAAACAAGCTGCAGAGGCCCACATCTTCATGCAGCAGAGGTAGGGAGTAAGTGCCAGCTTGATTTCGATTGGCTTGTGTATGACCATAATCACATATAACTGTGCATAAGGTCCATCACAGCCACCAAATACACTGCCAACTTGCTTGCATGGTCTGCTTCCAGTTTAAAGTGGCTTGGTCACCTCAGAAAATATTATAAGCTGTAGGTAACCTTTTAAGAGAGTACGAAAAGGATCCATCATTTCCACTCAAACAAGATGGCTCTCTTAAGACCTGCATTTCCTTACAAAACAGTAAGAAGATTACAAGTGATTCCAGGAACATCTGAGTACCATTTTTGGCAGTGCTTCAATAACAGCATAAACATAAGGGCACAAAGGTGGTACTGCATACCCATCTTTAAAGTTACATGACAGCGACACAACAGCATTGTGTGCATTATGTATGGCATGGGTCTCTGCTTCTCACCCACTATCATCTGGAAGCTATTTTCAGTATAAAGTTATATACAATATACAACCATGTTTGTGTACATATTGCAATATCTCAA
Source organism: Lygodium microphyllum (assembly GCF_053477565.2). Taxonomy (NCBI): domain Eukaryota; kingdom Viridiplantae; phylum Streptophyta; class Polypodiopsida; order Schizaeales; family Lygodiaceae; genus Lygodium; species Lygodium microphyllum. The sequence goes on from NC_141138.1 coordinate 103,479,294, forward strand.
AAAGATAAAAGCAGCACCCTCTGAACTATTAGTGTCTCTCTTTCTCAGCTTGAACAACACAGACACAATGTACTGATATCAGATTCAGACATCCACTTATCATCAAAGAATGCTTTTCTGGGCAAGTATGCAAGCCTGGGAAAGCATCGACAACAGCTTGCACAGCTTGGGCTGACAAATATGCACACATACCCAAGTTCAAGGAAGTCAGACCTAGGGATTCATGCTCCTGTGAAATACGGCTCATTAAAGTACAACCCTCATTGCTACTGCTGCTGCTGGTGCTGCCGAGACTCATAGATCGTGAATTACTCCGTGTCTTGTGCTTTGAACTAGCCTTGATATTTCTAAATTTACTGCTATCAGCAAGTGCATACATGGCAGCATCAGTAATGTACACACAATTGTACAAACCGAGCACTCTCAAATGATGACAATTATCAGCCAACGCAATCACAGCCCGATCTGAAAGAAAATCACAGAAGTTAGCTATTGTACTGAAAAAAGTCAGTTATCATGCTGATATCACAGGTCCAGCAAAGATTAAGCATAGAATGCACCTGTAATAGACAAACATCCGCACAAGTCAACATTCCTTAATTCTGGGCACCAATACGCTAGTCCCATAACTCCTACATCTGTTACTCTATCACACCATCCCAGATTTACTGTTTCCAGTGATATGCAATTTCTTGCAAGAGCCTGCATTGAGAATTCAACTGAGTCAGCATTCAACTGCCACAGACAGTATGATTGAAATCACTATATTTACATTTATTACCAGAAGAGTATTGTCAGACCCTGCAGAACTACAGCCACAAAGATTGAGGTACTTGAGATTGCTGCAATGTTGAGCCACATAAGTAAGCCCAAGCTCTGTTATTTTAATGCAGCCACTTAAATTTAATCTCTCGAGCATTCGGCATCCAGATGCCAGTGCAAAAAGTGATGCATCGGTTATCAGGACGCCATTGGAAAGATCAAGAGCTCGAAGATCATGGCAATAGGTGGAAAGGGCTTGGACAGCTTGGTCTGTCAAAGACTGCCGATTGTTCCGCATGCTGCAGACCTGCAGTTGTGTGAACTTAGGAGCCACTGATTCCACAAGCTTGCTGGTGTTGAACTTGCACCTGTAAGAAAAAACTGTACCATTAATAAAAGTTCATGACTCGAAACATGTGATAATTTTTAAACAGTGATTTAGAAATTCTAATAGTAGATACAACTAGGGCTTGTACATTGAATTTGAATTAAATGACTAAACAACTCTATATCTTCACGGGCCAAAAGGATTATGACCATACAAAAGTTTTGACCACCACACCAGATTTACTTTGAATTGGAATAATGAACATTGAGTTATTTCTTTCAGCTCCCTTTGCAATTCCTGAGGTATAACTTAGCTCCAATTTTGCAACTAGAGATTACAAAAGCAGACAAGCTTTGTCTAATAGGCCAAAATTTTCACAAAAGCAAGGTGTGTTGTCTTTATAAGTATTTACATGTTTTCCTCTTTGCACACACGCATTTGCCAGGCCACAAAGTTACTAAAACAACAAAAACTGGCTCCAGTGTAAAATGCACCAGTACTTGTTTCATACCTTTTACAACATTAGTTTCCCACAGTAATAATAACTCCTACAGATCAATATGATTACACTGATGCTAAATCCAGGCTAACAAAACCCACACTATCAAAAATCCCTTAAGCTTAGTATAGAGTCATGAACCTCACAGTGAGTCCATTTCCCTTCTCCTACAGTCATCCAAAGACATGACCACAATTTTGTGCTACTGCATCTAGTAGTAAAACGATACGCTATGAGAGAGTGTGTGCCCTCTCAGAAAAGTCAAACACTCTTGCAAAGATTTAAAGAATTTAGCCTCTTTTCTAAGCATGTAATGTTTTCACATCATTAAAAGGATACATCCAAACTAGTAACCACTAAAGCTCACTGAACAGCTTAATGAAAACACGGCCAATTAAGTAGCTTTATCATGCAATGACAAGCTTAATGTAAACACAGCCAATTAAGTAGCTTTATCATGCAATGACAGGTGTTTAACATATCACCACACTTGATGGTAACATACCATGAAAATGAGAGCTCTAAAACACCAGATGCTGCATGTCTCCAGTCAGTGCATACACCACAAGCAGCAATAATCGTTCGGTGATCCACCAACGAGAATATTTGCACAAGTAATTCCATTGGCAGATCGTGCCACTGGGATTCCAAATCTTCTGTGCAACCCATGAGTTGTTGATAAACACTGCACACACAGAATGTGCCCTGCTTCCTATATTAGCTGCAGTTTCTTTGATTGTCGTTCTGCCCACAAAATAAAAGCATCAACATGAGAATGCCAGAAAGCAGAATCTTAAGAAAGAATTGAAAAAGCAATCAGATAAATATACGCCAATCAACCTAAGTTTATCAACTAAATAAGTGAAATCTTAACAAGTTGAGACAGAGCAAAAACCAACTCTCCAATAACATGCAGCATAGTTACGGATCTCCTAACAACCTGCAAAATGATATCAAAACAACTGCAGTATACAGCAACTGGTACTTCAGAACAGGCATTTATTTGCACACAGAGCTGCTATGCTAACTTAAAACATCCTTGGAGGAGACTGGAAATGATAAGGAAGGTGATGTGTCAGCACACCGGAACTTTCTCAACTAAGTCATCAGCCACCATTAATACATAGGGCATACTTTACACAACAAACCTGGATTCAGCCTAAATTCTCAAAGTTAAGAATTAATGATGGCTCAATCCAAGTTGATCAAGAACCTCTAACTAATTTGCATCCTAAAAGGGTCTGGGATTTTCTGGAAACAAGTTTCTACGATGGCTGTGTATAGTTGCATTTCATATGTGACAAGCTAAGGTTGGCAAGCCATAAGACTTATAAGTCACTATGAAACAAGGCGAATCGTCATTGATACTGGCAAACAACAAGCTCTGAGAAGTCAGCATCCATGGTTTGGAGTTCATGAGTCAGCAGGGGTTGATAAAAGGACAGATACAAGGGGCATCAAATGGGGCACTAGAAACTGGATCGGCAATGTCTAACTTTATCCATTATGCATGAAAGAAAAGGATGTAGACGAGTACGCCTGGAGAACCTCACAATTGAAGTAGAAGCTACTGCAAAAATTACTTCCTGGAACCCCTAACGGAGCATAGCATCCAAACAAAAAATTGACAGGTCCTGTGCCACTTGTAAAGACCCTGTTCTGTTCTGATGAGAGAAGAGAAGACTAAAAAACCCTGCTTTCTTGAATAATCATCCGCCGCCCATCTGCCAAGCTATGAGTAAAACATGTCCTGAACAAGCTTCAGGAACTCTATCCAAATCATCAGATTGTATCCAATCCAACAGGGATGAGAAGAACCCTAGGTAGTTCGGCTGAGTTTGTGACCAAAAAATAAAAAATAAGAACAAAGAGAAAAAATAAAAAATTGGGACAACAGGCAGTGTGCAGGCTGCAGAAGGGTATTTACCAAAAGAAAAAACTATGGCAAGAAATTGGGTAAGGAAAATTCTCTCTCTCTCTCTCTCTCTCTCTCTCTCTCTCTCTCTCTCTCTCTCTCACATAACAAACAACATGCATACACAGACACAACTCTGATCAAAGTGTAAAAGCCCATAGAAATTAACCCAGAAGAGCGCATATTTCATCTAAAAAAGAAGAAGGATGGAGGCATGACTAAGGTACCTCAGAGGTGTTCGTCTCTTCCTCTCTCTCGGTTGTGTAATAAGTTTTGTGTTTGTAATGGTGGCGACGATGGGAAGGGCATTTATATACTTTTTAAATTTTTAAAAAAAACGAATCAGACACGGACTGATGCGCAAACACACCCCTCGACCCGTCCGCGCCTTCTGCTTTTCTCGCCTGCGTTTTCGTGTGTGTGTGTCTCTCTCTCTCTCCCTTCTCAGTGGTTTCCCGTTCATTGATCAATAATGAATAATATAATATCATAATATACTAATAATAATAATTCATAATAATAATAACCATTGAATTGAAATTGAACCGTGACGGGCCACGAGTCCCCCCTTCTTCCCCAGCCTCGAGTGTAAAGGTCCCTTCCCCTCTTACCAGTCAGTCGTCTAGCTATAATACAAGAGACGGGACACATGCACATCAAATTGACTTGCCTCAGTTCACACGGTAATGATTTTGGTCGTGTGGCTTCGGTTCTTAACTTCAATTCCGGAAAAAATAAGGACTTTGCCCATTCGACTGAGTACCCTTTAGAAATAAGGGTACTTGGTTGACTCCATGAAGTAAATGTACGTTAATGATTTTAAGTGGCTAGATTTTGGCTATTTCATTCACATTCGTGGTCTCTCTCTCTCCTCGAAGAGTGTTTCTCTCTCCTCCGAAACACCTTTATGGATGTTGGGAATAGACATCCACCATTATTATGAACCTACACATGGCCCGTTCTCCTCTCAAGCAATAACTCACTCGTGCACGTCGATTGACTTGCACAAGCCATGGCTCTAAGACTTTTGACTTTTGATCAATTCTACCAACATTAAAGCTATAATCCCAAACAGCTATAGACTCAAAAGCCCAGATCTTTGCATGACACTGAGAGCATAGATTGTTCATTTCTACAAGATTGTGTAATCTACGTCACAATAACACAACACGCACATCACAAGCTGTACTTTCATCCACGATATCTCAAGGAGAAGGGAAAGTGCCCCTCCATTGTCAGGATCAAAAACTTTGCTCCATGCTTTACCCATGATCATGACCTTTTCCCATTTTCTTACTTTCTCGATCATTTTCTTATACTCCTCATCATCCAAGAACGTCAAGTCAATGGTTGCAAGGATCTACCTCTAGTCACGCTTGTCCTATGGGGTGAGAGGTCCATGATTAGGTATGTTTCACAAATCTTCCTTGAGCATCATAGAGATGCCATCCAGGTCAGCTAATGAAATATTTCATGTTTCCATCTCTATGCACACTACTTCCATTCAATTTCCAAATAACATTAATCCATTATCCCAATCTTCAATTGCTCAAGCTCTCTGCATCATGGTATGTCTAATAAGATATCATGGTCCACTTTATGACAATGAAGTTCTTGAGAAATGGACACTTGCAATTTTCACCAGCAATTCCTTCAAGACTCTAAAGGGTTTTGCTAAGAAATGGATACCTTCAATTTTCACTAGCCATTCCTTCAAAGTCTTGAAGGGTTTCACTTGTCCCACTATGCCAATGCTACATTAAAACACGCCATCTTGACAAGAGGGTCACCCCAGGTTTGCAAGACCGTGTAGGTTAGAACACTTATGCATGCTCCAATGTCAACAATCCCTACTAGTAAGATTACATGTCCCTTAAGCAACTACTAGCAAGACTACAATCATCTCAGTGCCTTCACAAAAGACATTGATTTGCAAAGTTTTGGGCACTAGGCTAGGTGTCAAGCTAGATATGTATATTTAGGGGTTGGGTTCTTGCATGTTTACATTGGTCATTGGCTATGTAGATCTATCTATTTAATATTTAAAAGTTTGCCAAAACATTAGTTTGCTTCACTTGTAGACTTAGAGGAATTAACACTTGAATGGAGGCTAGGGAGTCAATTAGACTTGAGTCTATTTCATCAAGCATCTTCCTAAACCTCCAAATTCTAGGGGCCTATCCATGGAAGGACATGGTCAATTCTACTTCTTGTCCTTGGACAAGTGGTTAAACTTTGGATTTTCAAAAGATATCTTATATGTTGGGGATGGTGGTGGTTCTGTGCTCAAAAAATCCTAAGTATATTGGTCTTACATTGAATCTACATCTTTTATGTGTATTTGGGCCCCTTCTACCCAGCCTCTAGCCTTTTCCATGATTTGCATTTGATGTTTAGCCTTGGGATATTTGCCTATTTTAATGCTTCTTTCTTCTCACTTTTGGGTTTGATGTTAATCACAAGGGCCAAGAGGGATGCAAGTCGAGTGAAACTACAATGTAGTGAAGGGGATGCAATGGCAGTGGAGAAGGAGAAGAGGAAGATGCAAGAGAGAGGAGCACACACAATGTAGGTGCTGTCAAGAATGATATGGCAGCCTTATTGCACTACCTCATATATATATATGAATAAAGAATATGGGCGGTCACTATACACAGGTAGGCCCAAGGGCATTTTACCCCAACAACTTCCCACTAAAAGGCCAATGGGCCAACGAGTGAAAAAACAAAGAAAAATGAAAAGAGACAAGGTGAGGAATCATGACATCTCACTCAATGCCCAATTAGAAAGCAAGCTGTACAATAAGCATCGGGAACCTCTGTAGAAGAGTGAAGCACCCCCAAGTCCATGACATCTAAGAGACAAGCGATCCCACAGCTCCATACAACGGAGCAGTCCAAGAATGCTTCTCATGAAGCAGGCACAACTCATGAGTGCAAGGCTGTAATGCATAAGCATCAGAGTAGCGCATAGCATCGGAAAGCTTAGGCGTGTTAAAAGAAAATGTTTTAGATGGATTAGAGAGCAGCAGAGACAGAGAAAGACGACATGAGCAGAGAGTTAGCGATGCAGCAGGTGTTACCACTCTTTCTAGTGGTGAGGTACATGCAATTACCCATGATGATGTAGTTGAGCATGTCCTCCTGTCATCTAGTTTCCCTACAGCTTACTTAGTGATCATGCCTATGCCTTTGATTGGCTTTTGGATTCTATGGCATCTTGTCATGTTACCCCTTGTAGAGCATGATTCTCTTCTTACAAGGAGGTTGACGAATGTATTGATTTGGGCCTTGAGTAGTCTTATGCTATTGTTGGTACAAGGGATATACACCTAGCTTTGCCCAATGGGACTTCTCTTATGCTCAAGGATGTTTTACATCTTCCCATGCTTAGTAAGAGCTTGATTTCTGTTAGTCAGTTGCATGATGCAGGATATATTGTTTCTCTTTAGGATAGGTCATGGAAGATCTGTCGTGGTTGCTTGGTGTTGGCCAGAGGTTCTAGAGATAGTTCTCATCATTACCCAGTGCATGTCTCTCATGTGGGAGATTCTATGGTTACAATTACAAGGATACCACATGCATTGTTATGGCATTATCGCCTAGGCCATATGCACCACAAAGAGATGGAGCTATTGTCTTGTATGGGCTCCTTGTTGCCTCCTTTGTCACATGCAGATCTTGATGCTTGCCCTAATTGTAATTATGGTCCTTGTAGAGCCTCTTTGGCTCATGGTGATCATGAGAGGCATGATCCTCTAGATCTTGTCCATTGTGCAATATATGGATCTATGTCTACCCAGTGGAACTTCGCATTTTGTGACCTTTGTGGATCATGCTACCCACCATGTTTGGGCTTTTCCCTTGGTACAGATTGAGGATGCCTCAGTTATGCTTGACAGATTTATGGATTTTGCTGGTTGTAGGCCTGAATGCTTGTAGATGGATTATGAGAGTCATGTTATCTCTCCCAACTTTAAGTCCTATTGTCAAAAGTATGGCATTGATTTCCTATGCCCACAATATTACAGGATTGCTCATGGCATGTGCCTGACTCTACATGCAAAGGTTGCTTCTATGCTTACCACAGCTCAGTTATCTTATGGCTTTTGGGCTAAGGCCCTTATGACGACAATCTACTTGCTTAATAGGATGCCGTGTTTGACTTTGGATGGTATTACACCACACGAGGCATGGAGTGGCATGAGACCCTCCTATGATTACTTGAGGATGTTTGGTTACCAGGCATTTGTATGTATGCTAGATATGCTTATGTCACACAAATGTATCATCCTTGGTTATGGAGATGGTGACTTTCAAGCTTACAGGTTATGGGATTTGGATGCCCAGCAGGTTATACACATCCGTCATGCTATCTTTTATGAGACATAGATATCTCTCAAGCCTCTTGATGCGCGTTTAGTGAGCTTTATGGTTGATGCTACAGTCATATGTCAATCTTCCACTTTGCTGAGGCCGCATACTATCTTGAGACCTCGTCCGACATGTGTTTGGGATACTAGTCCTTCTTCTATGATTGACTTTGGAGAGTCTATGTGCTCTCAGAGTTGTCTCTTATGCACCATGTTGACATCTGTAATAGAAGAGCCTGTAGAAGACGACAAGGAATCCAAGTCATCATGAATAGGGCTATCCATAGCATCCACGGAACTCAAGAAGTTGAGGGTTGTCCCAACAGAGGGAACCTGCTCATAAAGAAAATCATCTGCAAGCCATGAAATCAACCCATAACCATAATGGCAAATATGACTCTACAATACATCAGACCACATAGTAGCATCCAAGTCAATGCAATACCAATAAGTGGCATAAGATCCTGCAAGCTCTAGGAGAAGCCCAAATACTTGTACAACATCATCCATACAAGTGGCTCTGTAAGGTATACAATAGTAGACCACGTGCATAGATGGGTAAGCATACATAGCATTTGCTCTCTAACATGGACGGGCAATAGTAACTAGCATAGAAGCTAGACAATAAAGGAGCAAGAAGGCCATAACTACATCCCAAGCACTGTAAAGTCCACTTATCAACCAAGTATCCCACAAAAAATCCAAACACCAACAAGCAATCAAAGCTCAATATCCAATTGCCAAATAAGAATGGAGCAATCATTGTTCAACATGTATCGGCATCCACCAAACATCCAAGATCTAAGAAAATCATCGGAGCATCAAAAGGCCAAATAAAATCCAAGCTGCATAAGGGATAAACCAACCAAATGTCAAACTGCTCAAAGGAATATTGCAATGAAAGTCAAGACGAAGCCCAAACATCTACCATCTTGCAGCCGAGACCAAAAGCATCCACCTCAGACATCAATCCCAAAGAGGGACATACAAGGATCACCCAAGTGACATGTAACATGAATTGTCTCAAGTAGCATGCCAACTACAAATTAAAAATGACAGTAAAACCATAAATTGAGCTCTAATCTTGGTTCGAGCGTAAACTTCAATGTGGCATCATCCAAATACATCAAGGCATCATCTCGAGTAGCCGGGAGTACCCCGTAGACCATAGGCATAACCAAACTGTAGCATAAATAACTTCAGCCCTAAATATTCCAGCAGCAAATAACCTCTATAAACTGAGCAAATCATTGCTCAAACCAAGCTCAAATCGATAGGCAAACCATAGGCATACATTCCTCAACATATAGGCATCATCCATCAAATGACCATCACATGTACCTATAAAGATCAATGACAGGGTGCTGCCCTATTTATGACAGTCTTGGGACTGTTCAAACTGTCCATGGCTAAGCTAAATCAACTCCAAGCTCAATGTCAACCATAAATATCAGTGCACAAACCCAAAGGCAAGTGTTGGGAGGCTTCAATAAGCCATAACCAAGTGCCAGATAAAGTAAATGAGCTAGGGGCTGTTGTAAATGTCTAGGACATGCTACTATTTATACAGCCAAGAGAAGCTCAAGATCAAAGCCTCAAGTCATGTGCAAGCTTCAATAGGTGTCATAGATCATTGCCAAGTGGTCCAAGGTGCTCTAAACATCAAGCATGATTATCATCTTGTGAAAGAGCTATTGCCCATTCAAGCTGTGAACCTGGCGCAAATCACATTACTAGTACAACAGCACGTGGCTGAGCAAAACAGGGTGGGGATGCCTTAAGCAGCCTTAAGCCAAGTGCCAATGATGACATACACTAGCCCCGAACAAGCCTACAAAGGCTCAAGCCAAGGGAAAATAGAAACAAGCTCCAACAAGTGAAGCTATGGCTGCCTCAAGCCTACAAAGGCTCAAGCCAAGGGAAAATAGAAACTAGCCAACAAGTGAAGCTATGGCTGCCTCTTCTTGAAACCCTAGGTGAATGGGATGAGAATACCTGAGAATAGGATCTCGGACCTCACATGCACAATCCAATCGCTTTGTAGAGGACCAAGCTCTAATACCAATTGAAGGGGATGCAATGGCAGTGGAGAAGGAGAAGAGGAAGATGTGGGAGAGAAGAGCACACACAATGTAGGTGTTGTCAAGAATGATATGACAGCCTTATTGCACTATCTCATATATATATGAATAAAGAATATGGGCGGTCACTATACATAGGCAGGCCCAAGGGCCTTTTACCCCAACATGTAGCAAAATTAATTTTGAAAAGGATTATGTTCTTTGGTTGAAAAGAATATATTTTAGGCACTATCACCCAGTATGTGCAAGTACAATGTAGTGGCATAATCTCTTATGATTACACACCTATTTTGTAACAATTAGTTAAGAGTAAGATTGCTCCCATGCAAATTGTAAACTGCCCCAAAATTAGTTAGGAAGACTTGTGGTCATAGGAGGTTGCAAATGTTATACTTCTATTTACTTGAGTGGATTAGTCCAAATGACTTAACATGTATCCCTAAAGTGGACAAGATCAATCAAAAGCCTAAAAAGTGGGATGGTTGCCCAATTTATGGGTGAGCCCTAAACCCCAAGATCATTTATAAAAGTTAAAAATTAGATGGAAGAGATCATTTGGGTGTGTGAAAACTCGAGAGTCTCCATTTCCTTCTTCTTACTTCCATCCATCTTCTTGTATAAATGTGAAGACTGATGGAAAGTAGGAGTGCGAGAGTGCGAGTGAGGAAATTGGAAGAGTGAAGCTTGCATCTCATATTGAATTTCTTCTCTTCTTCCCATTCATGGTGAGAGATTAGGAGTGAGGTAGTGTATAAGGAAATTAGAGAGAATTAGTGAGGGATTGAGAGTTAAGAAGCTTGTATTCATCTCCTTCTTATCTTTATTCTTCTTCATTATCATCTTCTACTCTTCATGCAAAGGAGTGAAGAAAGTGGATCAAGGGAGTACCACTCAAATAATGTGGCCATCATCGAGTCTTTGGTTACAAATAGGGGTAAGATGGTGAGCCTACGACAACCTCTCGTTCTTTGCTTACTTGCTTGCTTGGAAGAGTGAGAGGAGAGTGGATGCATTGAAGTTAGAGTGTGAGCCACCATGTGAGAGGTGATGAAGTTCACATGTATTGAAGCTCGTAAACAATAGGGGTTTTGTCCAAGTCTAGCATGTCATGACACTAGCTTCGCCATGTGAGAGAGTGTGAGTAAGATACTTGGGAGAGTAAAGATTGCATATCCTCTTGCATTTCTTCTCTTCTTCCCATTCATGGTAAGAGGTTGAGAGTGAGGGAGTGTGAGGAAGAGAGAAAAAGCAAGTGAGGGATTGAGAGTGAAAAGGCTTATCTTCATCTCCTTCTTCTTCTCTTTGTGGAGCACTCAAGGTGTGGATTGGCAGAAAAGGAGTGAAGGGAGTAGATCAAGGGAGCACTACACGGGTCATGTGGCCATTAACAAATGAGGGTAAGATGGTGAGACTACTACAAGATCTCGTTGTCTGCTTTTTTACTTTCTTGGGAGAGTTAGAGGATAATGGATGTGATATTTTGTTGTTTGCTTTCTTGCTTGCTTGGGAGAGTGAGAGGAGATTGGACATGGTGAGATTAGAGTGTGAGCCACCACATGAGAGGTGATTGAATCCATGAGCATTGAATTTCTCGAAACGATGGGAGTTGATGGGGGTTAAATGATGCATGTGCCTAACCGCCTACATTTATTGTATACAAACCCGCACACCTATGCACTGTAGGTGGTGGGTGCCCATCGCTCACTTTATTCTTTACTATTTTAGTGATAAGTAGAATAAGGGAAGGCAAGTCACAGATTGTGATTGTTGGAGTTCCTACGTATCAATCTCTCTTCTTCTTGCTTAAACCTACATAGCTCTTACACTCTTCTTGCTTTCACTTGTGCTTCCACCTTCCACTCACCTTTCAATCGGTATCAATGTAGGCTTTGGAGGAGCTTCTTCATCATTTTTTGAGCTTGGATTCAAAGCTTTAGGTCAAGGTTTCATGGCAACCATTGTTTCTTCTCCCCAAGGTATGCATTGAGCTTTATCTTCTCCTAGTTTGATCCATGCTTGTCAAGGCTTATTCCAAGGACCACAAGCGCTTCCTTAAGTTTTACTTGGGGCTTAGTAGCAACTAGTAGGAGAGCAAAGCCATCAACCACATGAGTGTGTTTTGCGCCTAGTTATTAGTCCCTTATCCTTAGTAGTCTACATCAACTACAACTCCTATTTGAGATTTTGAGCACTTGATAATCATTGACAACTTCCTGGCATTAGGTACTTGCTTCTGAGCATCATTTTGGAGATCCCCAACCTCTGTCACTATTGTTATATACAATAGACCTACTATACATAGGTTTAGGACAATTGTAATTCTTCAATGTTTGGAGCTTACTTATGCTTCTATTGGTGCTCATATGTTCATCTATTGTTGCTCAAATGTGTAGAGGATGTACTAAGGTACTTTGGGGATACACTTGAGCTTTCTTGGCTCAATTTTGATAGGGTGTTCACTGTGTAACAGTATGGATAGCAAGTTTTTTCATTGAGAAGATTTATGTCTATTATGTTTACTAGTCTTTTAGGTATGCTACATGTCTATGTTGATGTCTAGCATTCATGTATGCATCTGGATATGCTTATGACATACTTTGACACTTGGATGTGAGCTACATTTGATGTACTTGGATTTTGGTCAATTTCTTTGAGCTTCAATGTGATTACTCTCACTTACATGTATTGAAGATTCATTGGATACTTATGTTATCAAATGTATCTTTGATGTGGTTGGGCTTCCCAGATGCTTTGATATATATGTCTTGAGCTTTGCTTGGTCACTTTGCATTCCAGATTTTCTTTAAGTGGGAGACACTTGTACTTATTTGACAAATCTTGGTTCTTTGAGATAGTGGGACTCTTGATCCATGTATATGCTCTCTTATATGCTATTGGATGTAGTTACTTCTGCTTGTGGGTTGATTTGATTTTGTATGCTTTGGACACTGACACTTACCTCTGTCAGCATTTATCAATGATGTATATATGCATAATGATTAGGTACTAACATCATTGCTCTTTCACCCCTTCGTTGTGTATTTGGCAGATCTTTGTAGTTGCCCTTGAGATCTTTTACATACATGATGCATATGCTTATGGGATGTATTGTCTACTGAGACTTTGAGTTTATGATAGTCTTTGGTACCAATGGTTTATGCTTATTCATAGCTAGTTGCATTCTTTATATCCCTATTGCTATCTGAATATCCATGGCAGTGGGAGCTTGCTTTTTTATCTATTTTCCCACCACAGTTGGATTGATATACACTTTTGCATTTATTATAGTAGTACTGCAATTACTATTTTGAGCATTCTTTTGGAGAGTAGACACTTTACTTTTGCATTCTATTGATTGCAATTTATGGAAGCTATATCTTCCTTTGCTCCCATCCTTTTGGATCATTATTGGGGCTATTTTGCTCTAATTATAGTAGCCCATACTCTTGTCATTTGTAGACATTTGCAATCATTATGGCAGGTTTTCATGCATCAACCGATGGTGCTATTTTCAACATTGAAAAGCTTGATGGCAATAACTTCCAATATTGGAAGATGCAAATATGGCAAGTCTTGGTGGAAAAGAGACTTAATAGAGGCATGTTAAGCCATTGAAGTTAGAGGGCATAAATCCAAAGCTTTATGATGCAAAGGATTGGGAAAAACTTGATGAGCTATGCAAGTCCATTGTAATCTTGTCATTATCGAAGCAAGTCTCTTCATCGTTGCAAATAGGGAGAGCTTGAAAACTGGTAGCCATTGCCACCACACCAAAGATATCACCTCTATGATCAATTTGAACTAACAATTGCACATATGTAAAGAGAGAGAAAGGTGTTCTCAATTGGGCATACCACAATAGGGAATATAATATCCTTCACAATAATACACAAAAGGTTGTTCATCATCTTTTACCCATTGCTAAATGTGATTGATATGTATATGTATATGTGTAATGCACACACACACACACACACACACACACACACACACACACACACACACACACACACACACACACACACACACACACACACACACACACACACACACACACACACACACACACACACACACACACACACACACACACACACACACAGAGGTAGAGGAAGAGTAGGGGAGCCAATAAGAGACTCAAGATGAGGATTTTTGCAGATTCAAAGAGGATGACAAACTCCTTCCCTACTCATTCCGATCATACTCATGAATTTTCTCCTTCTTTCAATTTATCTCTACTATCTCTCCATTTCAAATCCACTATCTACTCTCCTTAACTCCACTACTCAAAATTATTGCTATCAACTCCACCTTTACTACATTCCCCATCCAAATCCTACTCTCCACTCACAACCCACTTAAGGATATTTAGAAACCTTCATACCAGCACTTCAAAGTATCATATTACTTCATCCTTGTCCTTCTACTAAGCTTACTCCCCAAGAGCTAATCTCTTTTGTTGAGATGGTAGGCTCTACACATGCAAACATTGATGATGGACCACTTGGTTAGATGGGTCTGCACATCTACACTTATCACGTTAGTAGTCATCATGATCCTCAAGTGGCCATTGCCTTATCACTTATTATATTTGGTTTGTTACACCTATCTATACCTAGCATAGTTATAGCACCAATTAATTATTATAGTTAGCTATGCACTATTTGACTTAGTAGGCCATTTTCATTTATATTGTATATTCTCTATACTTTGTGTGTGTTTTATTGTGTGAGGGAAAAAGAAGAAAAACTAATAAGAAATGTTTTGGCATCCATCTTTCTTCTTGTGTTCTTGAGCAAGCTTCCACTTTTGTATAGTGTATGTGTTCAAGGTAGTAGCTCATGCAAGTTCCTCCACCATGCGAGTGTTGACATGGTATCAAAGTAGTGCCACTAAAAGAGATTGATTTTAAAGATTGAAGAGAAGGAGAAGGAGCAAGGATTCAAGTAAGCAAGCAATCGATAAGAAGCTCTCCCATTCTTTCTATCTTTCCCTTGGATAATGTGTGTAGAGGCACCGAAAGTAGGACATAGTAAAAATCTCACATTGCTTGTGAGATTTGATGAGTAAGTAGAATAGTGTATATTATGTAGATATGTCCTTTAGGGCTTTCCCACTATTTTTTTTTTGGCCATATGAGGTCATTTTGGGCCCTATTTTAGCTCCCCAAGGTTGTAAAAAATAGTTTTAAGATATGGTGTAATTTCGGTTGTATCGAGTGTTCTCTCGTAACATATTATAGATTTCAAATATATAAGTTATTGGGTGTTTATCAAGAAGCAAACACAAGGTTTATTTGCAAACAAGCTATATATTATTATGTAGTATTGAGTAGTCAATGAAAAAGATTGCCCAGTTTATTGGTAATATGCATATTTTGTGAAGGACTGCAAAAGTTTTGCTTGTTTTGGTGTTTGGTACTCAGTTATGTCATAATGGTTGAGAATAGTGGAAATTCAATTTTTGAGAAGCTAGACAAGAATAACTACCTATCATGGAAGTTCTCTTGTATGACAAACTTCCTTATTGAAAAAGACATATTTGAGTTTATTTTAGGTGAAGAAAAGGAACCTGAGCTAAGTGATCCTATGCTTGCAGAATAATTAAAGGCATGAAAAGAATATAATGCAAAAGCTAAAAAGGTAATTGTTAACCCTAAGACAAACAAGGTGGAAAATCCAAAAAATCTAAAGTAGAAGACAAGGCCAATGAAAAAGTTAAACGAAAGACAAAGGCATGCCAAGAAAAATATGAAAACACAAGAAGTGCAGAAAAGTCCTAAATCAAGGCGAAAGGCGCACAAGAAAAAGTGCAAGTCAATACTTTTGTAAAAGAGTGTGAGGTCCGATTTTCAGACTTGGACCAACCCATCCTGTCTGATTGAACACACCCTGTTTGATTTTGAAAATCAGACATCCCATAATCGGACACGAAAATTGGACCATCTAGAATCATACACCTGTCAAATTGGACATTCAATAATCAGACACAAAAATCAGACCATCTAAAATTGGACACCTGTCAAATCGGATGTCCGATTCCCAGAATCGGACGTATGAGAATTGGACACACAAAAATTGAACAACCAAAATCGGACATCCAATTCTGATAATCAAAATCCTGAGGATTAGACCTCTGAGAATCAAACAGAAAATTGTCAAAATTGGACAGGTGAACATAATACAAATTTGACACATCTAATCCCTAAGACTGACCCAGAGATCGTATAGAGCCAAAAGCACATCATAGATCTATCACTGTGCTGAAATCTAGATCAAGTAATTTAAAACTTGTTTATGAATGGTCCTTCAAATCGTGCATGGTATTTAGCGTAATGGCCTTCAGACCCCCGCAGTGGGGCCTCTACCCCCTCCACACCTCCCCCAAGTAGGTTGGATAGAAAATGCGCATAGTGAGAGGTCCTCCAAATTAGATCCTAGTGTAGTAATGGCTCTGTACAAGCATAAATTCTCACTTGCAAAAGAGCAACCAAAAGTCCATACCCGAACAAAGACAAACAGAGACCCTAGAACCTCAAAAAGGGCCAATCTAGCTAACAAGGGCAGAAAGGCCACGTCACAAAAACATGTATATGTTGCATTTGGATTGCATCTAGTCAAAGCAAAATGGAACAACATCAAGCTACAAATGCAAGGATGACTAGACATGAAAGTCTTGATGATAGATGCACCTCAAGCGGCATTGCACAGATGACCCAAGACATCAATGGAGAATCCACATCTGGTTATGCAGTTGGGGACTCCAGGGCATATATCAGAAGGCTTGATTTTATAAGCCAAGACCCGAAAGATGAAGACATAGTACCGCCTGCTTATCTTAGGTTCAAACTCACTGCAAAAAGAGGGCATTGTGTGATTGCTCTCATCAATGAAGGAGCTGATTTTAATATCTTGACCTATGAAGCATGGACCCTACTAGACCAACCAGAGCACATTGACTAATGCAACTCTTAGTCCTTACGAGGCACACTCACAAGCACTTATACGGAAGTGCAAAATCCTTGTAACTATTGAAACTGAAAGCTTGCCTATCCTATTCCATGTTCCTCCAAATAGTGCTAATTGTGGAAAGGAAACCCTCCTCGGAAGACCCTTTAAAAGGGCATCAAAGTGTGAGGCCAATTATGTAGCATAGAGGATACACTTGACACTACCGAGTGTGAGGATAATCACAACCTTTAGTAAGGGTGACCTCATCAAACCTCGAGGGAAAGATAAGGAACATTTTGACATACCGGGCAAGCCTAGTAACGAGAGCAAGGAATTGTTGAAAGAGTTGATACAAGCGCATGTTGAATAGAGAGAACCAGTGAGCGAGGCCATGCTTGAAACAAGAAAGTTAGGAGACAATGCCAAGGATAGGCTTTGGACTTACAAATATCGTAGAAGACCACAAAAGAAGCCCAAGCCTTATAGACAAAGGTATCAATGGAGAGCCATCACAACGCCGCAATGGATATCCAAAATGTTGCTACGTGCTCAAGGGTATTATGCAGGTAACCTCTGCTAGCTGAAGGACAGACCATATCAAGAGCGAAGAAGCACAATAGGAAATCTAAACGAAAATCTAAGTCTCGAGTCAACAACATTGGAGTGACTGAGCTCCTCACGATTGAAATCAAGAAATCAAACATGACTGTTCAAAAGGTAGATCCTCAGCCTAGCATGCTTAATAAGCAGATATCAAATGTAATCATCAAGTGTGCACAAAGGCCACTAGTGCCCAAGGAGCCTTTGACTTCCCAAGAGGATTAGGAGCACCACATGCACAATGTTGCTCATGATAAAGCTGATTGCTCAACAAAGCAAATGGCAGAATCATCTAATAGCTAGGAGCAAATCTTTCAGCCAGTGCCAAGTCCATCGAGGAGTCCAAAATCTCCTACACCCTCTTTCCCTAAATGGACACAGGATGCACAACAACAGTCATCAAGTGTAGCTGCTCAATCCCAATCTCTATCTCCATCTGAGCTTCCAAATATCCAAGATGCGGGACATGACACCACCCTTAGCTCTCAGCCTAAGGATATGCCTGTGCAATCCACTGTGACTAGCTCAACTGATGCTTGATTTGCACAAGTGAATGCACAAAGGGCAACAAAAGACATGACCACTTCTGATCTACCTAAGGACTTGACACCGCAGTCTACCAATGGTAGCTAGTCCATTGAACTAGTTGCTACTACTTCCAATCAAGAATCATAGCAGTCACAGTCTTTGGCCATGACGACGCCCCCTGCGAAACATGTCCTTAGCAATTCACCTGCAAAAGAGATGTCGTAACCAACATCCTTGACACCTCCAACACTTCCAAAGAACCTAAAGCCTAGGCTTGAGGAGAAATCTCTCAAAGATTTAGCCAAAGAGATAGCACATCTAACCAATGAACCGGAGATGAAGTGCATGATGAAGCTTGATCACAAGTTGACAGCCATCACACATGCATACGTCCATGTGGACATTGGAAGGCCAACACTAGAGCACACAAAGCTCATAGCCGAACTCCTGACTTGGGATGAGCAACCACATGTTTGCTCTCGCAATGTAGCTATTTTTGAGAAGGCCATTAAGGACATCCCAAAGGCCATAACTAGAGAATTGTGCTTGATACCCTCACTCTATACTGCTCAATGTGAGACAAACAAGGAAAATCTCAAAGTAATCAAACTAAAAGGGAAAGGAAAAGGTAATTTTGTACAGTAATGGTACTTCAACTAGAGCTTGGTCGCCAAAATTGGTCACCGACTAATGACACTAGAGCCGAGCAAAGGAAAGCCCTTTGGACATCAATACATGATGCCACCTACGTTGCCCTGATCTCATTAAGAGTGTTGGTAGTGGTGGTCCAACTTTCTGTCACTATCCAAAAACATCCCTTGTATGATAAACTGCTTCTAGAAAAAGATCTACATGTGGCTAGCAAGCTAGGAGTAGGGAGCATGGTACTTGATGTTAGCATATATGTCTTCTGCCTCACTCAAGACCTTGCAATCCTAGATCTCTATGCTTCCCATCAATACAACCCTGACTTCTTCAACTGGTTTCATCCAAGCCTACATGAAAGGAACCCTAAACCATCTCTTAGTTCTACACTAGAGTCACTCAAAACTCTTGAGCAAGAGAAAAATAGCTCTAAACATAACATCCACTTTGATAAGAAGCAATGGAGGCATGTTCCAAAGGGTACGGGCAAGAGTCTAGAGCAAACGCCCTAGACCCAGAGCAACTACCAATGCAATTGGATGAGGGACTAAACAGAGGGGAATTAACTAAAGAGCTAGACTCTCCAAAAAGAGAGGCAGTTGTATCCTCACAACCTAGCAAGGCTATTCAACATGCAGCGGCTATGTCCCATGAGGACACACCAGAGCAAGAGAATGCTGAGGCCCAACCAAGCATATCAACGGCTGACCTAGTTTAGGGTCTTGAGTCTTCAAAGGATACACCTCGATTGCCCAAGAAAAAGAGGAGAAAACAATAGCAGTTGCAGGTGGCTATAGATGCCAAGAAGATTGAGACCAAGAGTGTTGAAGAGTTGAGGAATAAAGCATCGAGTCCACCCACAAATGAACCCATTTCCATCTCTCCTAACTGTGGTGAAACCTCAAACACATCCGTGTGTTTTGATAAGTCAAAGCAACCATTACTATCAATGGCTTCATGCAACATTCAATCCACTGACAACATAACTTACATTGACCAATCAAGAGTGGATACAACACTGTCACAATAGGTTGACAAAACTATACCAGTCACATTTGAGGAGAACTATGCTAAACTGTGACATTCAATGAAGTGCTTTGCCAACCAAATCTCGTTGAGATAGAGTAGCTAAAGCGACAATTAGAGA
This sequence comes from Lygodium microphyllum, assembly GCF_053477565.2. Taxonomy (NCBI): domain Eukaryota; kingdom Viridiplantae; phylum Streptophyta; class Polypodiopsida; order Schizaeales; family Lygodiaceae; genus Lygodium; species Lygodium microphyllum. The sequence goes on from NC_141138.1 coordinate 103,499,121, forward strand.
GTCAAAGTCAATTTGAAAAATGTTGGTTTGAAAACCACACTACAATGGCCGAACTTGGATCCCAAATTATGTCTCAGAGGAGCGATTGGCCAAACGATCGAGATGGCCAAATGGCCGTCTCAAAGAGACCCAACCTATGTGGCGCCAACTTCCTTTCGAGTACTAACTGTCATTCAGGGTATGGACTTAGCTGGACCTAGCCAAGAGAACTCTTTGATTGATAAAATTCTCACTGAGGAGGAGCTACATGTTGCCCAATAGACTCAAACAAGGTACCATGCTACTCGATGTTGCAAAATATCTGTTGTTATTGAATAGGCTGCCACAAGTACTAGATGTGTGTGCCACACTCCAGTAGAATCTTGAGTTCTACAATTAGTTTTTATCCTTAATAAAGTGACATGGATTCATAAATGTGTACATAAATAAACAATGAGTTTTGTAACTATGTATAGATAAAACCAAAAAAAGAAAAGCCAGCACACACACAAGCAATGATAATTAAGCGCAGGTGATATGCATCGAAGTCAACACCATGGGATTCAGATAAGTGATGCCTTTTTGAGCTGCACCTAGTCATTATGGTTGAAACATATGACTTGCATGTACTCTCATGATTTGCCAAGTGAATGCAAGATGACACAGGTCTTTATACGAAAGCGTTCAAAGGCCAAGTCACCAAGACCACCAACCTCACAGAGAATCATTATAAAGAAAGTGCCAAAAATACCAAGAACAAAGAGCCATGATGGAATTCCCACACGAAGAGAAAATCACCCCTACAGAAAGCACACATTGCATTTGAGCATGGCCCAAAGCATAGTCATTGGCTGCTCTCTCTTTCTTGGCCAAACTCTACATCCAGGTAGGAGCCACACTCTTAGCAATGACAAATGTTTCTTCATCAACTAGGATTCAATTCACCAGATGCTCTGTTCCTTTTGACCATGCACAGTTCACTCCAATTGCTACCTCATTTGTACCGATGTCTCACATGCTACAAAAAGGTTTGCAAAATCTCAAGTGTATCTCTCCATCTCAACAATTGTTCCTCTAGCATCGAGGCTAGTAACACAATCATCTTTGTGATATCCATTTTTCACAGCTTTTGGATCTCAAAGTTTCTCAATCCAAATGAAAGGCTGATAGTCTCACTGATATTGCATTGGTTGTATTCATTTTATCCCAACAAAAAGGAAAAAAAAGAGAGAGAAAAAAAGAGAAAACAAAAAGAAAAGAAAAAGCACTCACAATCATAGCACAACACCCATGGGTCCTCAAATTAGTTACGTCTAGTGACCTTGGTTGGCTAACTCTATCCCTAGTCCCCTAGCCCTTTACATATCCCCCACAATTATTCAAGGCACATCAAGGGTAAGATATACCTAGGGAGCTTGTCTAGACCTGTTACCCTGACCCATTTGCACGATTCTTTTTTGCACTCCATCTCAGTACCATTGCAATCAATAGTGGTGAGCAAGGCATGAAAGACCATGGAAAGTACACCGTACTCTTCAAACAATACAGTAGCCACCAACTAACAAAAGCTCAAGCGTCAATGAGCTCAATTATGCTACATCGTGTTGTCAAAATCACAAATGATATCTCAAGAAGCCTTCGAGTGTACTTCTCCTCAACATCAACAATTTTTTCCACCCCATTGAACCCTTGCTTCATCCACACATTGCTATGAGGAACTAGACTGGTAGTCTTCAGTAGTCTTCTAACTACGTAATATCTAAGTATGCATGTGTAGTCACATAATATCTTCACCACAATCTATACATAGTTTGGGTCCTCAAGTGCAGGACATTACTCTCAGCTCACCTAACCTATCTCCCAAACTAATCAAACTACATCTTGTGCACGATAAGAAGACTAGCACTACCCCCAGGGAGAGACCACATACAAGAGGTTTTCCATTGTGTAGGTATTGAAGACTCCAACAAAAGTACCATCAACCCATCATCAACACTCAACTTTGAATTCTTATCCTTTATCATCCTGCAAGCCCAACAAAGAATCGTTGCCTGCAGAATCCCCAGAACATCAACACCTGTGCCAACCCATGAGTGCAACTCCCAACAAAAACTAGTCCTCTCACCAACTTCAACAACCCTATCATGAAAAAATCACGCCAACAAAGTGCCACCAACCACCTTCATCTGCACCACCACCAAAACTCCTCTAAGAAGGCAAACCACAACAATCCCTTCCACCCACGTCTTCAGTACATGCCAAAGCTTGGTACTTACGACGGTGAGTACCATGGGATTGGCACTCGTCTAGGAGGGGGCAATGTTAACCCTTAGACGAACAAGGTGAAAATTTTGAAAAATCTAAAGCAGAAGACAAGGCCAAGGCAAAAGTTAAATGGAAGACGAAGGCATGTCAAGAAAAATATGGAAACACAAGAAGTGCAGAAAAGTCCTAAATTAAAGAGAAAGGCGCACAAGAAAAAATACAAGTCAATACTTTTGTAAAAGAGAGTAAGGCGCATCATGATTAATTTTAAGAGCATCGGTTGTGCAAATTGTAAAGGTAGATGGGTGATAGGAAGGAAGCTAGGAAGATAGGATGACAATGGTAAAAAGGGCCTAGGCCACGGTCGCCCATGTAAAAAAGGGGATAAGGGGATGACCACCCAAAAGGGATTTAGGGTTTTGTATATAAAGTTGAAAAGTGAATGAGAAGCCCATTCTTATGTGTGGCCAAAAGTAGCTCTCCTCCTCCTCATCTTCTTCTTCTTCTTGCTTTGCTTGCTTGAGCTTATGCTTGAGAGAGGGAGTGTGAGAGTGTGAGTGTATGAGGGTGAGGGACCATGGTGGAGAAGCTCTCCATCTTCTCCTCTCTTTTTCTATTATCTCCTCTTCTCTTCTCTTGTCTTGCTTGCAGCAATGGAGCTTGGAGTGTGGAGCTTGAGGATCGAGCTTACTTGAAGCTTGCACTTGAATTGTGGAGCTATTGGAGTGCTCGGGAGAGGAGGCAACTCGATCGGGCATGGAGGTAAGCTCACTACACTCCTAGAGATAGATAGTGCATCGGCTATGTGAGTGGTAGCCATTAGTGCTTGGCTTGAAACGCTTGAAACAATAAGCAGTCCGTGGGTCTTGACATTGAGCTTGAGCTCGTGCCTCTACAGTAATGTATTGGCTATCTATAAACAATCATTGATAATATGATGGGCTAAATCAAAAAAGTAGAAAGTTCATGTGTAGCTTGGATAACCTTTGAGAATATATTTTCAGTAAATAAGAAGGCATAGAAGATGTAAGTCAAGCAAGAGCTGAATACTTTGAAGAAAGGGGATATGTCTATAAATGTGTATGTTTTGAAAGTGAGGATCATTATAGATGCCTTAGTAACTATCAAGGCAATGCCTGAATGTCTGATGATGATGATGATTTGCTTTCATCTACTTTGGATGGGCTTAATAATGAGAAGGCTTGGAAATCATTTGTTACTTCTGTATATGTACGGAAGCCGTTTCTAGATTTTGACAAGTTGTTCTCTCTAATGATCGCTAAAAAGATCATGTAGGGTAAATCATTGGAAAGAAGTGGTAAACATGTCTAAGTTTTTTACTCAAGTTTAGGAAAGGGACATAGCAAATTCTCTTCAAGAGGTTGTGGTATGGCTCGTGTTAGTGGTAACTAGCAAAATAGGTTAAATCAACAATTTAGTGACATGCATATTTCATGAGGCCATGGTGATTCTAGAGGAGGAGGAAGAGGTGGATTGCAAAACAAAAGTTCTAGAAATTCCTGGTATCATCTATCAAGTCATATTGCAGTCCATTGTTTTGAAAAGAATGAAGAGAAAAATGAGCATTTGTTTGTCATGCAGCATATGATGAATGCTATTACAGAAAAGGGGACATGTGATTATGTATGGTATGTTGATTCAAGTGCATCTAATCATATGACCAGCTATGTTGAATGGTTTGGAGAGATGTAGGATTTACAAAATCCATGCTATGTAGAGACAAGTGATGATTCATGTCATCCAATTTCACACATTGAAAAAGATTTATTATCCTTGCATGATGATTAAACAAAGTGCTTATCAAGTATGTTGCATGTGCTATCTGTCACTAAGAATTCGGTATCTATTGGTCAAATGGTAAAGTAAGGGCTACATGTAGATTTAATTCAAAGGGCCACTTTATTGAGGACTTCAATAATAAGTGCAAGTTGGTTGAAAAAGGAAGTAGAGTTAGCAGTATGTTTACTTTGGATGCTAGAATTCCTACTATAGATATTGCTATGTATGCTAAAAGCAATCAAAAGAGTTGGTTACATGTTTGCCTACATTCAAAGTGTCAAGATTGTGGGAGAGAAGGAAGGAGTCTCACTTCTAGCTTTCTTGCTTGCACAATGGGGGAATACACACAAGGGTGGAGGCTGAAAACAGTTTTCCTCTCTTAGTTGTGTAAGCCAAAAAGAACTCAAGTACAAAGAAATAGAAGAACCCTATATATGGGTCTCAAACCAAACTCAACTAACTAAGGTAGCATACTAACTGAGCCACGAACTAGAGTAGATAAGGATAGCTGTCATCTAGCTATTATTCATGGGCGGTGTACCAACCGCATCTGCAAAACTGACAAGTCGGTGACATAAATGCACAACGGTCACCCTGGCATATCACGAGTGGAGATCGATATCTCAACACTCCCCCTCGAGCTCAATCCCAATTCCTGCACACCAAGCAGGTCTCTGAACTTGCGCAACTTCTCTGCGCCCAATGCCTTCGTAAATATGTCAGTTACCTGATCCTCTGTGCTGACATAAACTAGATCAATAAGACCTAGTAAAACCCTCTCCCGCACATAGTGATAATGCACCTCAATGTACTTTGTTCTAGCATGATAGACTGGGTTATTTGCCAAGTGTATACTACTCATGTTGTCACAATAAATGACAACTGGCCCATCTGTAAACTGATGCATATCATAAAGTAGCTTATGCAACCAAGCTACCTCACATGCAGCCATTGCTGCACCCCTGTACTCAGCCTCTGTGCTCGACAAGGCAACTGTAGGTTGTTTCTTGCTGCTCCAAGTGACTGCAGCACTCCTAAAAGAGACCCAGTCTCATAAAATAGTCCATACTGCAATGTGGACTTCACATACCTAAGTATGCGTCTAGCCGCATGCAAATGTGGTTTCCTTGGAGCCTGCATAAACTGACTTACCAATCCAACAGCATAGCTCAAATCTGGCCTGGTAATAGTCATATAAATCAAACTTTCTACTATGCGTCTGTACATAGTAGGGTCTTCCAGAAGGTCACCTGCATCTGCGCTCAACTTCACATTCTGCTCCAAAGAAACTGAAATAGGCTTACAGCCTGTCATCCCATATTTGGACAGCATGTCCAATCCATACTGCCTCTGCAAGAACCGTATCCCACTTGGTGATCTAATCACCTCAATGCCCAAGAAATAACGCAGCTCTCCCAAATCCTTCATCTCAAACTTCTGCTTCAATAGCATTTTCACATGAAGGATATCTTCATCACTGTCACCCGTCATAATCAAATCATCAACATAAATCACAAGTAGCATAATACCTTTCTCTGTTTTTCTCACATAAAGTGAGAAATCTGCCTTGGAAATTTGAAAGCCAATAGTGACAAGATACTGTCCTATCTTGTCAGACCATGCTCTAGGTGCTTGCTTCAAGCCATACAAGGCTTTCTTCAACCTACAAACAAACTCAGGATGAATAGTATGCACATAACCTGGTGGCTGCTCCATATAGACCTCTTCTTGCAAGTCACCATGCAAGAATGCATTCTTTACATCCATCTGATGTAAAGACCATTCCTTTGATGCACCCATAGCAATGACTGCTCTTACGGTTGCCATCCTTGCAACCGGACTGAATATTTCTTCATAGTCAATGCCATATGTTTGTGCATACCCCTTGACTACTAATCTTGCCTTGTATTTGTTCACAGAACCATCTGCATTGTGCTTCACCTTATAAACCCACTTACAACCAATTGCATTCTTACCTTTAGGCAAAGGTACTAATTCCCATGTAGCATTTGCTTCCAAGGCATCCATTTCTTCATCCATGGCTTTCTCCCATTTTTCTTTTCCCATGGCTTGCTCAAAAGAAGTGGGTTCTGGTTCCTGTATCACTTTGACCATATATGCATAGTGAATGGCTATAAATCCATCATATTTCAGCCTATCCACAGGATACCTAGCTCTGGTAGACCTGCGCAAAGTAGGTTCACTCCCAGGTGCTCTCAAAACATCCTTGGTCTTCCTTACTCTAGGTGTAACAATAGAAGAAATACCCAACTCATCATCAATGCTCTGTTCTGAGCCACTGGATTCACCATCCACATAAGAATGACTTGCATTCACATCAAACATGGGCTGATCTACCTTCTCTTTTCCTTTTCGTGACACCTGAATACCACTATCTGCATTGCTTTGAGAAGATTCTCTTGATCTCAATCTGCCTGTCCATAGTGAAGAATGTGAACCACTACTAGAGGACGCTCCAGGTCCACTAATATTTTGTGACTGTTGCTGTGAATTCTGTGCAGCATTATCGTTTTGTGCATCTACATCATCAATCACATTTACTGGTTTATACCAGCTACTCATCTCATAAAAAACAACATCTCTGCTCACTATAAACTTACGAGTAGAAGGGTTATAACATCTATACCCTTTCTACTGCAGAGAGTAACCAATAAAGATGCACTTCTCAGCTTTTGGATCCAACTTGGATCTCAACTCATCTGGCACATGAACATAGGTAATGCAACCAAAAATCTTCAAATGAGAAATATCTGGTTTCCTACCAGTATACCTCTCCTCTGGAGTCATCCCATCTATTGCTGCAGTGGGAGTCCTGTTCATTATGTAGACTGCTGTAGCAACTGCTTCAGCCCAATAAAAATCTGGCAAGTCTTTTTCATTGAGCATGGCACAAGATACCTCTCCAATATGCCTGTTTTTCCTTTCTGCAATTCCATTTTGTTGTGGGGTATGACTGCATGAATATTGCTGCTTTATGCCATGCTCCTGCAGGAACCTTGCAAACTCATTTGAGAGGTACTCTCCCCCTCCATCTAACCTTAGGCATTTTATTTGCATGCCTGTTTCTTTTTCAACCATAGCTTTAAGAGTTTTGAAATGCCCAAAAACTTCACTTTTCTTTTTCATAAAATACACCCAAACTTTTCTGCTATAGTCATCAATAAAAGTGACAAAATAATGACAGCCTCCAAGAGATGCAGCTTTAGTAGTCCACACATCCGAGTGGATTAATTCCAATGGCTTCTTACTTTCTTGAACATGTCTAGGAAATGGTTTCCTTGCATTTTTTCCAAATTAACAGGCTTCACATACCTTATGCATTTTTGCAACCTTGAATTTTAGGCAATCCTGCAACAATATTTTGGGCATGCATTGATTTAAGTCGCTGTACATTAACATGACCAATGCGTTTATGCCAGATATCAATATCTGCAACTACATCGGTCCCATGTGTAAACATTGCTGTACTCAATTCAGGCATGTCTGCATCCAACGTAAACATTCTGCCCTTCTTCTTTCCTTTTGCTATCAAGCGACCTTTATTTTTCATATCCTCAACAAAGCATCCATGAGGATTAAATCTGACCTGCAAGCCCTGCTCAACCATTTGACCAACAGAAACCAGATTCTTGGTAATATTCGGGACATGAAATACATCGGACATGTATTTCTTTTTCCCATCCTGCATAGACAAATGAATTTTTCCAATCTGCACAATAGGATGTGCAGTATCATCACCAGTCTCCATAAATCCTGGTTTTTCCATTTTCCTTGCATCCTCCATCCATTCTGCATGACCTGTCATGTGGTTTGATGCACCTGAGTCAACATACCATACATCATTGCTTTCTTCTGCACTTGTCACAGAATTGTTCATGTGCTGCACCATAAACAAATGCTCATTTCTGTCATCACCCTGTCTACTAGAAGATGCATAATTCCCTTGTTGCAGTTTTCCATTCATGATGTCATTCTGCTTTTTATAGCAGTCTTTAGCCATATGACCCATTTTACCACAGTAGTAGCATTCAACATTACTGTTTGCATTTTGGTCTCTTTGCCATCCACCACGGCCTCTTTGGCTCCCCCTACCTCTAGAGTTACCACGTCCTCCTCTATAGGACTGGTTTTCTTGAGTCTGCTGCATACTCTGATTTCTACCACGGCCTCCAAATCGGCCTCCTAGACCTCTGCCTCTACCTCTTCCAGCATTTGAGTAGAAGACAGTTTCTTTTGAAGTTTCTCCTGAAGAAGATGCACCACCATTTCTTTGCTCCTCAGAAATTAGAAGAGCAATCAACTCCTCAAAATCAGGAAATCTTTCACGAACTAAAATGGATGTCCGAAACTGTGCATAATCATTTCCTAGACCATTCAAGGTCACAGAAACTAAATCATCATCTTCCACTGGCGACCCAATGGAAGCAAATGCATCTGCAATCTTCTTCACCTTCATGTGGTAGTCATTGATGCTCATACTTTCTCTTTGCACATTATGCAACTCTTGCTTGAGTTGCATTTTCCTGGCTTGCGTATTTGTGCTATACATTTTTGACAAAGTATCCCATGCCTCCTTTGGCGTACTTGCATCTTGAATATGCACAATCATAGAGTTTGAAATACTGATGGACATCCAGTACATAACTTTCCTGGCTCTCTCATGCCATGCTTTGAATGCCTACATTTGCCGTTGATTGGGAACATCAGGAAGAACTGTTTCTTCTTCATTTCCTGCAACAAATTCCCAATATCCTTTTCCCATAAGGAAATTCGTCATTCTAAACTTCCATGCTTGGAAGTTGTTCTTGTCAAGCTTTTCAGTTACAATCTGTGAAAGAGAATCAGACGCCATTACAGAATGCTGCAAAAAATTCTGTCACTGCAAAAAACACACCTTCACCCTCACAAGGGCAAATCTACAAAATTGACGAAAGTGGTATTTGACCACACAGTCACTTCCTAGTGACGATTTTGCATAAACAGGAAACAAGGATGATTCTGCAACTCCCAATGTCTTTGCGCACAGGTATACGATGCAATTTCTACAGTAACTTTTCACCGACATGTAGAACAGTGGTTGCATAGCATAAAATAGGGCCTTTTCCTGAGTGCGTATAGAAAACTTCCACCTCCAAAACAGGCCCCGAAATGGCCTCAAATAAAAAAAAAGGGTCACCGAGGGCTAAAGCCCTCGACCGTAGCATATACTGCCCTCTTGCTTCACTGCGAAGGGCGTCTCAACCTGAGACAATGCACTCTTGCAATTTTCGGCTGTGCTACTGCAGAGATCTGCTCCCAAAATAGAAAATGAAAGCAACACTGCTCCTCTTACCAGAACACCGCGAACTTGGTTTGCTTTCTTGAGCTCCTTACCACGAACAAGGCTCTGATACCATGTCAAGATTGTGGGAGAGAAGGAAGGAGTCTCACTTCTAGCTTTCTTGCTTGCACAATGGGGGAATACACACAAGGGTGGAGGCTGAAAACAGTTTCCTCTCTTAGTTGTGTAAGCCAAAAAGAACTCAAGTACAAAGAAATAGAAGAACGCTATATATGGGTCTCAAACCAAACTCAACTAACTAAGGTGGAATACTAACTGAGCCACGAACTAGAGTAGATAAGGATAGCTGTCATCTAGCTATTATTCATGGGCGGTGTACCAACCGCATCTGCAAAACTGACAAGTCGGTGACATAAATGCACAACGGTCACCCTGGCATATCATGAGTGGAGCTCGATATCTCAACACAAAGTTGTAGAATTACATAAAGTTTGTGAAGCATGTCAATTTGGAAAGTAGGCAATGTAGTCATCTTTACATGACACAAATATAAGTAGGAGTATACTTGACGTGGTGCATATAGATGGTTGGGAGCCTACCTAGAGTGTATTTCTTGGTGGAAGTAAGCATTCTATCATATTCATTGATGATTTCTCTAGGAAACTCTGGGTATATTTTATGAAAGAAAATAGTGACGTGCTTGAGCACTTCAAAACTTTCAAGGCTGTCGTTAAAACAGAAACAAACTTGAAAGTTAAGTGCTTGAGATTAGATGGAGGGGGAAAATACCTCTCCAATGAGCTCAATGATTTTTTGAGGTCTCACGGAATAAAGCAACAATTTATATATAGGTATACCCACAACAAAATGGGGTTGTAGAAAGGAAAAGTAGACATATTGTAGAAGTTGCATGGGCATTGATAGATGAAAAGAATATGCCCAAGTACTTTTGGTTTGAGCCCATTCATATTGTTATCTATATTATGAACAGGTTTCCCCCATAGCTGCAGTTCATGGTATGACTTCTAAAAAATATTTTATAGGAAAGAAACATGATGTATCACACTTGAAAGTCTGGTTGTATTGCATAACTTAATGTGCCTAATGAGCTAATGAAGAAATTGGACCCAAAGGTTGAAAAATGTAAATTTGCTAGATACTCCACTAAGAAAAAAAGATATAGTTTTTATAACCATGTTAATGGTGAGTTTTAGGAGAGCAAGGATCTACAAAATAAAGCATAATGATGATGGATCTATTAGCAGGTATAATGCCAGGTTGGTTATAAAAGGCTATGCACAAACATGTAGCATAGATTATGAAGAGACATTCCATCTAGTTGCTAGGATGGCAATTGCTAGATGTGTGATTGCTTTGGTATAGTAGCCAAAGATTAGATTTTATAGCAAATGGTTGTGTAGAATACCTTCTTACATGGTGATTTGCAAGAAGAGGTGCATATGGAGCAAACAGTGAGTAATAAGGATTTAGAGTATACCACATACGTATGCAGGTTAAAGAAAGCACTCTATGGGCTGAAGCAAGCACCTAGAGCATGGTTTGACAAGATATGAGAGTTTCTTGTCAACCTTGGCTTTTATTATTGTGCTACAAGAGCTCAATGTATTAGGATGTTGGACACACTCTTATTCCTTCAAGAGCTTTGACACATGAGCTCAATGTATTGGGATGTTGGACACACTCTTATTCCTTTAAGAGCTTCAACACATGAGAATCAATGACTACCTCTCATATAGCCTCTCACATATAAATGCAATATTCATTTGTAGTGAGTGGCATGGCCTTCCTTCAATCTTATAAAGGATACACTTTGTATACTTCTTGATCCAAGTGAGTGCTCCTTTGACTCTCAACACCCTATGATCTCCACATGCAAAAGAGAAGCATGTGTATGGCAAGAGAGAGTGCTGATGAGAAGAGATTCACTCTCTTGGTCCCTCACCCTCACACTCTTACTCTCTTGTTCTCAATCTCATCCTCACTCACTCTCTCACAAGAAAGCAAGAACACAAGTGCATAAAGTTTCCACACACATGAATAGCTTGTTCTATTCATTCTCATCCTTTTTATACACATTTTTCCATCTTTTGGGCTTTAAGACTGGTCATCTCTTATTGCCTACTTTTCCTATGGTGCATTTTTTCCACTGGAGCCTATGCTATCATTACAAGTTGCAAGGTTGAGATCACACCCATAGGATCACGCTCCACTTGCAGATTTACATGATAAATCAATACAATTGTTGTAACCTTTTGACAATTCAATTATGCAAGTGCTTCATGCACATTATATTATTGTGGCTAATAATCCAAAAAATTAGGCTTTTTGTGCTTACTTGCACGTTGCACGATACTTACTCCTTATCATTAACATTATCCCCCTCCTAGACGAGTGCCAATCCTATGGCTCTCTTTGTTGTGGGTGGCATGCTTATGTGGATGTGAGGGACCACCATGTGTTGCCTTGGAGGAGTTCTTTAGGGTGTTGATGGCATAGAAGCTTCTCGTTGTAAGATGTGGTTAGAGTTGTGGTAGGTGTCCTAGTTATTAAAGTTGGTGGTATTCTTGGGATTCTCTTAGTGGGTTCCGATTGGTGATTATTCTCTCGTTAAGTTCTCATGGCGATTCAAAGGTCAGAAGCATTAGGTTGAGGATGGAAGAACTTGAAGAGCAGTTGATGGCGCATTACTCCTTGTGATCTTTAGTACTTGCAATTGAAAAATCTATCATATAGTCTCTCCCTAGGGGACAATGCTATTCTTATCATGCATAAAATATATTTTGTTAGTTTGGGAGATGAATCAAATCGAACCTGAAGTGTCATCCCTCACTTGAGGATCCAAACTGTGCATAGGTTGTGGTGTGGATATTACATGAGTAGACGTAGATACTAAGGTATTACATAGTTAGAAGATAGTTGTATATCTCTTCATATTTGTGCTGTTGATGAAGCAAGAGTAAGATGGAAAAAATCATTGTCGACGGATAAGATGTGTTATAGGTGGAATGGCCTAAGAATAAGGAACTTGAATAATTGTAGTTACTTCCCGTGAGATTGAAAAGAAGGTCTCTTCTTCAAGTGCTTTTTCACCTTACTTTTTTTGGGGCATTGATGTGATACAAAGAAGAAAATGTGCAAGTGACCAAGGGTGACAAGTCTAACCATAGACAAGGCATGCTTCCTAGGTATATCTAACCTTTGATGTGCTCTGAGTGAGTATGGATATTACATGAGTAGACGTAAATACTTAGGTATTACATAGTTAGAAGATAGTCGTATATCTCTTCATAACTGTGTTGTTGATGAAGCAAGAGTAAGATGGAAAAAATCATTGTCAAGCAGATAAGATGTGTTGTAGGTGGAATGGCCTAAGAATAAGGAACTTGAAGAAGAAAATGTGCAAGTGACCAAGGGTGACAAGTCTAACCATAGACAAGGCATGCTTCCTAGGCATATCTAACCTTTGATGTGCTCTGAGTGAGTATGGGGAGGAATGAACAAAAGGGCTAGGGGATTAGGGCCGACTAAGGCCACCAAATATACCTAATTTGAGAACCCCTAAGTGCAATGCAACGATTATGTGTGCATTTGTTTAAATTTTTTCATTTTTTTGGTGAATATTACAATCAATACCACACAATGGGGCCTTCAGCCTTATAAGAGAGATCAGAGGGATGGATAAGGCTTGGAAGTTTGAGAATGACTACACATTGAGTAGGAGGTGTTTGATCCTTAAGTCTTGATTTGCTATTGTGGAGAACCTATTATTGATGGAGCGTTTGAATTTTTTGAGAGATGATTGAACTTAGAGAGGTTTGAACTTAGCTCCTTGAGGTCTAATTTCTTCTTGTATTGTTGAAAGTCCTTATGCATCCATGTCTTGAGTCTCTCTTGTGTGCATGGGGTCTTTGTTAACCTCAATTCGACATGGTGGAAATATGAAGCAAAGAGCGAAAAAAGGACAGATAAAGAGCAAAGGTGCAGAGGCGGCCCTTAAAGCTAAGTTGAGGCAAAAAGTGCAATTTTAAATGGAAGGCACCTCAAAAAACTCTAAAAACTCTTGTAAAAGAGCGCCAGGCTCCCTGCTATGCCATTTGTAAAAGAATAGATGGGTGTGGGATTAAGGCATGAGGCAAGAAGAGGGAAATAGGAAAAAGGACCTTGCCACAATGGTCGGTCATGAAAAAGGGATGGGTGCCCGTGGGATTTTAGGGTTTGTATATAAAGTTCAAAAAGTGAATGGAAGCTCATTCTTTGGTGTGTGGCTAACAAGAGTCCTCTCTCCTTCTCTTCTTCTCTTCACCTTGCTTATGTGTGTGCTCTTGAGAGAGGGAGTGTGAGTGTGAGGGAGTGAGTGTGTGGGAGTGAGGGATCAAGAGGGTGAAGCTCTTCACCATTTCCTCTTCTCTTCTTCTCTTCTCTTCTCTTCTCTTTTCTCACGCTTGTGCGGCTATGGTGGATGGAGCTCGATGGAGGAGACTTGAGGATGCTTGAGCTAGCATCTAGGATCATGGAGCTACTGGTTTGTGTGAGGGAGGAGGCAACTCATTTCAGCACCGAGGTAAGCTCACTACACTTGTAGGTTCGAAGGCGCGACGACTAGGTGAGAGATAGCCGATTAGAGCTTGCTTGAAATGCTTGAAATAATAAGTGGTCTGTGGGTCTTGGCGGTTGAGTGTGAGCTCTCTCCACATTTTGGTTTCATTGTCGAGACCAACGGATTTAAGCTTGAGCACTTGTGTGCCTCATATGGAGCATTGAAGTAAGGGATTCATCCCCGAAAAACGAAGCTTGAGATAGGTAGGAAGTTTGGGTTTTTTTATCTTCAATACAAGTAAGTATTTTGGTTATTTTGGTTTTTTGATGATTGGAAAAGAAGGGGAAATCATTTTAGTTATTTGCTTTTGATTCTTGTTGCATTTAGCGTAGGTTAGGATTAAAAAATTGGATTGGAAAAGCGTAGGGTTTACTGTTGTAAAATAGGGCAAAACAGGGCACAAATAATGGTAAACGAGGAAAAAAGAGTATTTGAAATAATTAAAGTTGACAAGTGAGTGATTGGGGATAGAAGACCTTGCCCGAGAAGGGGTTTAAGGGCCAGGAGACCATAGAAGAGCTCATTTTTCACCCTAGCATTGAGAGAGCATTGAGAGAGAGAGGGAGAGAGAGAGAGAGAGAAAGCTTCCATTGGTGATTTGATTTGATCTTGCCATCAGGGAGTTCCTCGCACGCATCAGGTATATCAAATCCTTCCTCCTATGTCCTTGTTGTGATCTGGAAGTTTGTGTACCTTGTGATTGCTTGGATCACTGGATTTAACGAAATGATCATCAACACTGCTGTCATCGCACGGAACTCGGTCCCTCTGAGTGGCTTGGTTTTGCGCTGAGTCCCAGACCCCAAAACAAACCTAAAAAGAGTAAGATGACACAATAAAAAACCCTAAAACCTATCAAGATGGCCATAAATTGATTGAATAAGCCTATCAGGCCTAAGATGAACTGAGAGTGCGTAAGCCGCTTAGACACTTGTTCTTCGCACTCACCTTGATTTCCAGCACTTGAAGTACACCTAAGAATAGCCCAAAGTCGGATCAAGCACAAGTTCAAGGAAAAGCGCGCGCACACACACACACACACATACACACACACACACACACACGTACGCTGAGTGGAGGTAATTTGAGGATTGTATGCAATAATTAAGGAACTCACTCAGATACAAGAACTTGAAGGAACTCACCAATAGGAGAAGATCCCAAGACATAGATGGGCAATTGGATCCCAACATAGGACCAAGAGAACAACGATAGTAGAGATGTGGATCTACCCGATCTAATTAACCTTATCGACAGCTTGGTGGAGGACAATAATGCAACCATGTCAGAAGAAAGCTCAGACTGCAGGCAGAACGAGGAACTCGACTTGGGAGTTTTCCCAGAAGCGATCCAGCAGTTGGTGAACAACTATGATCCTCACACTCTCTATGGGCACCGTGGTAGAATGACAGAAGCCATCATAGCTGTCTTAGAGGAGGAAAGGAAGCTAGCCCACAAAGCACTACAAGGTATAGTGGAATACAACCAAGAAAAGTAGACTAGGGGCCTGATGTAGAACACAGAGATGCAAGAGATACAACAAGTGCTGAACCCAGTAGGCATGAATTGAACTGACCATGAGAGAGCGCTAGAAGGAGACTTGACATTGAGTGAGCTTCTCATGAAGCAATTGCTAGACAACACGGCAGTGGAGTAGAGCATTGCAATGTTAGCAACGTCACTACTAGTAGGGTTAGGGGTAAACCAAGGCTCCAAGAGCTAGTCTAAGATACCAGTTGTTGCTAAGCAGTCCGATAAGTACCAGCCCCACGACGATCATACAGCTTCATAGAGCAGTTCGAGCATGTTTGTATGGCCAATGGTCTCATCGACTTGACTCAGCACTCTCAAGCATTTGGGATTTGCTTAGTCGACAAGGGTCGGACTTGATACACGAGTCTAGATGTCGTAGAAAGCGAGCGAACTTCAATGGCCTCAAAAACCTCTTCATTAAGAGATCTTCCGAGTATGGATACTCTGACAACCTGCTAGTACGACTTATGAATGTCAAGCAGAAAGAAAAAGAGGATATCCATGACTATGTGATCACATGATGAGTCTCTTCAAGAGAATTCCAATGGACCGATTGAAAGAGCAGTGTCGACGGTATTCATTAGTGGAATACGAAATGAGGAGCTTTATAAAGCCTTGGCAGGCAACTCAAGCTTGCAGCGAGATGTGCTAGCTAGGGTGTTCGAAGAAGCCATTGGAGTAGATGACTAGCTAAAGGAGAGGAGCTCCAAGACCTCGAACCAAGAAGAAACCAACTCTAGAAGTTTGGAGAGAGCTTCAGCATCCAGCTAGCGATCAGGCACAAGTACCCAAGATAAGGGAAAGGCCACGGACACCAACCAGGAATTGGCTGACATGAAAATGGAAATAGCTAAGATGCAGGAGATGCTAAGATGACCAATACGCCCACACATCCAATGCGTGTACTGTGGCAAAAACCACTTGCCAGCCGAGTGCCAAGACCCCAGGTCATGACCTTGTGCTAATTGCGGTAGGTTTGGTCATGACGTTGCGCATAGTAGATTGCCTAAAAAACTTTCGTACTCATAACCATACGGTCAATCTTACCTAGTGAATAGGCCGCAACAATTCTTTGGAAGGGGAGCCCCATTGGCCCTTCCTATGCCAAACGATGTTAAGTCCTGGTTGTTCCTAGAATGGACATAAATCCTAGTGAAATATCTGGACCGCCTCGTCCCTATGTGACCCATTCACTGAGTGAATCCAATGTGTGGAAGAGCCAAATGAGGAAGAGACTTATATATACCCTTACGTCTCGCACGACGATGAGGGCAACACAATCCTTATGGATGATCGACCAGTATCAGTTATGGCATTAGGTAGGAGACGAGGTAGAGGCCTAGGGGGGCAGACCCAAGAACCAATCATATGTTGGACTTGCGGTCACCCAGGACACATCTCATCATGCTATCCCGAAAGGGAGCAACAAAATAGAGACAAGGCTGACCTAAGATGCCGTGAGTGCAGAACCACTCATCTCTTCATTGATTGTCCAAAGCAAAAACCATCCTCGAGTTTAGCTAACGTGCCACATGTCCCATTGGGACTGTTTGGTGTTGATAATCTTGATGGGGAGGCTACACCTATCCCATTGCATATCATGACCTGTGCACAAACGAAGCAGGCCAGCATATCACTGCTAGGTCCTAGCAATCTTGATGCAGCCTTGATAGAAAAGAAGAGCCATAGGCAAAGGAAGAAGAGACCCGAAGCTAAAGTCACACTCAAAACTGAGAGTGCCACAAGGCTACCTGCTGGAAAGAAAGTCATTGACGTGAGGCAGAGACATCACCCCCAAAGATGGATGAAAAGGGAAGTGCTAAGGTCGGGGAGTACCCCAACCTGAAGTGCCAACTAAAGGCCATCGAGAAGGTGAAGGACTGGGTAAAGGAGGCCCAAGAACACCTGAAAGATTTTGAGCCCATCTTAGAGGACGAGATCGAGGTTCTCTCAAGCATAAGCATGCCAGTCTCACCCCCTTGACCAAAATCGAGAGATGTGACTGCGCCACAAGCAGTACCACTTAGGCAAAGCCTTAACGCTATCGGCAAGCAAATCAGTCACGGCCATTGGCCAGGACAATCCGAAATAGGAGAAAGATGAGCAGCCAACGACCTCCTCACCACTCTAGTGACCACCCCTACGACGCTAAGCCTGGGAGATATGCTTAGGTAGCATCCGACCCTATGGCAAGACTTGAAGCAGTGGGTTGAAGAATCACGAGAGCAAGCTGTTTTACAGACCTACAAGAACATGATGCAGAGATGCAGATACTGAGTTTGATGCTGCACTCTGTGCCTAAGTCCTTGCATGTTAATGCTTTTTGGGAAGGCACCGAGATGTATGCGGTCTTACCGCTAGGCAACACAACAAGGAAAGGGATTGTAGACACATGGGCGGGAGTTAGTGTACTGAGCCATGCAGTGCTCCACACTTGGGGCAATCTACCTATTGAGATTGTTAGGTTCAATGTCACATTAGCTAACGGAATGAAAGTGAAGCCATTCAGGGTGCTAAAAAACTAGCCAGTGAAAATCGTAGGAGTCCAATTCTTAGTTGACCTTATAGTCATGAAGGGAGTGGACTACGATATCCTATTGGGCTGCCCTAGATGCACAATGCTAGAGTGATCAAAGATTGCGGAATGGTTTCTTCTACCTAGGCAATAGAACAGAAGTTGTAAGGGTAGAAATGGACTCCTGGAAGACTACACTAGTCGACCTCAATGCCATTTCTGCGATGCTTAAGGGTGATACTCAGATCAAGAAATCCTATGGGCCCTTGACTAAGTATATCCCATGTCTTGAAGACAAGCGAGATTGGATGCATATCCTTGCTACAATTGACCTACCGTTCTTGGACAATGAGGAGTACAAATAGGCCATTAGAATGATTGGAAAGCCCAAGGGTACACCCTAAGTACTAGTCTGCATGATGGTAGGAAATCTTCGCAGAAGACCCAAAATTGCCACTTTCCAAGTGCCAAACAACAAGAGGGAACTCTAGGAGATTTTAGAGTATTTGATCGGCAAGCTAGCTGGCAAGCTAGCAACAAATTTCAAGCCACTCCAAGATCTCTTAAATGAACCAAAGTGGCAATGGACCAGGGTGCATGACCTAAACCTCATGTACAATTGGGCCCTAGTCCCCGATCAAAGGCAGAGACATACCAAGACCTAGGAGACGACAAGCAGGAGATGAAGATGCTTCTGATGATGAATACAACGATTGCCACTCCTTTAGTGACGAGAGTGAGGGTGAGATAGATGCCATAGAATTTGGCATTGAAGGACAAGAGATAGAATAGATACGAGAAGACTCCAAGCCACAAGAAAGAACACCTTCAGGATAGAGAGAGGGGGGTTATGTGCGTGGATTGTGACTGTGCTTGGTTGGAACATATAGGAGCCATAAAATTTAAACAAGCAGGCCTAACCCAACCGGATACCATGCCAGTGCTTAGAATAGAGTCACCCTCTGAGCTACGACCACCGAGGGAGACTAACTATTCTAGCGAAGACGGGGAGTTTGATTCTGAGTCGGGAGTGAGTTCAAAGAGTGACCTAGAAAAACCTAGGCCTTCCAAGACTAGAGGTACCAAGGGGGACCAATCCGTCCACTTGAGGCGCAGACGGTTAAAGGAAGAAAGCGCAAAATAGCGTAAGGACACATGAGCAGACGAACAACGAAAACCACAGGACCTCCCTAAGAGATTTAAAAAGTTCAAGAAGGGTGATAGGGTAGTGATCCTGCTAGGTGCCAAATGTCAAGGGCAAGCAAGTGAACCCATCGAGGGACCTGCCAAAGTCAAGGAGGTGAACCTAGCCCAGGAAAGGGAGATACCGCGACCTGTCTTTATTGCTGATGACTTGATAGAGGAAGAGGAGACAAGTCTCGTTGCTCTCTTGCGAGAGTATATGGACGTATTTGCTTGGTCCTTAGAAGAGCTTAAGGGGTTAGATCCGAGTGTAGTGACTCATAACATACCCATGACGCCAAACACAACACTAGTCAAGCAATGACTGTACCCTATGAATCCAAAACATGCTCAGCAGTCAAGGAAGAGATTGACAAGCTAATGCCGAGGGTACGATGCCAGGAGGCATATTCCACGGTGGATTCTGTGAGGTTTTACGGTGGATTCCGTAAACTTTGATGACCGGGGCTCATACACAAAGTGGATTCTTTGTGCGAGAAGTTGATGGGGACGCCTATCCTTTTCGGGTGTTTTATTAATTTAGTGTGTACATGGGTGATTCCATAGCGGGTGATTCGGCAAAATGCATATTAAATTAATAAACGTTTATGAGTTTAGAGTGTGTACTCGTAATAAATTAAGGTTAGGATTTATTTCTAACCAGTTGATTTATTTATGTAGCTGAAGACTGCTAGGTATTCACTTTTGTCGGTTTAATTGTATTATTTTACTAACGATTGTGAATGCTTCAGTTGATGTGTAGAGATAGCAGCAGTGGCGGAGGAAAGCATTGGAGGATAGCGAGTATTCGATCTATGGATTACATTCTGATAGGCGCCACGCCTATATTTTGTCATGCCTATTTATTGAGGCATCGATTATTTATTATTATTTGGTATGCACATGGGCGCACGGTTATGTTATTTCTATTTGGACATTGTATTGGGCGTGCCAGACTCTTTGGGCACCGTCCATTAGCTTTATTCCTATTTTTGTGTAAAAGCAAACTCAAAAGCTAAAAGCTTGTTATATTTTTGTAAATTGGGCTATTATTGAGCATGAAGAAGAAATATACATAAAATACATGTTTTGTGAAGCACTCACACAAGGCATGGGGGGAGATTGCACCCAATTGGTCTCTGGCTCTTGTCATTCATGCTTTTTACCTTGTAATTTGTGCAAAAAGTAGAGTTCATTGTTCTTGGGGACCTTTCGGCATTCACTACGCGAGCATACAACGTCCGATCTGCGGACCAGATGAGAGTGGGATTCATCTACGAAATTGAGTACACAGACTAGGTGTCACCCATAGTCATTGTAATGAAGAAAAACGAAAAGATTAGAGTGTGCATCAATTACAAGAAGGTGAATGCTGCCACTAAGAGGGACAACTACCCATTTCTGTACACCGAGCACATGCTTGAGAGAGTGGTGAGCAAAGAAGCCTATAGTTTTCTAGACGGATTCTCTGGATACAATCAGGCATAGGTGCATCCTCATGATAGGCATAAGATTGCATTCGCTACCAAGTGGGGTGTCTTTGCCTACATAGTCATGCCCTTCGGGTTGACTAACGCTCCAGCCACCTTTCAATGCCTTATGTGCACTATATTTAAAGACATGCTCAGGAAAGAGTTAGAAGTCTTCATAGATGACTTGTGTGTTCACTAGACTTGGAGAGAACACTTAGACAAACTCCGAACAGTCTTTGAATGGTATCGCCTATATTGTCTCTCTCTGAATCCCTTAAAGTGCCAATTGTTTTGGGTAAAGCACGTACGCATCCTAGGGCACATGGTGTCGAAGAATGAAATTGCCATGGACTTTTCAAAAGTCAGGGTCATTTTTTATCTTCCACCCCCAACAAACTATAAGGGAGTTTAATGCTTTTTAGATCATACGGGATATTATCGGCGGTTTGTGCTAAATTATGCATTGATCACTAGACCTCTGTACAAACTATTGATTATATTCGAATGGACTGAAGAATGCCAATGCGCATATGAGGAATTGAAAAAGGCCCTGACCACAGCACCGATTCTACAAGCCCCAGATTGAACCATTACCTTTCACGTGCATATTGATACTTCAAAATTTGTTGTGGGGACAGTATTGTGCCAACTTGATGAACTCAATCTAGACTATCCAGTGAGCTTTGCTAGCAAACAATTCATTGAGACCGAGATAAACTACTCGATATGATAGAAAGAGAAGGTCTGGCCATGGTATTTGCCGTGAAGATTTCGGCATTATTTATTAGCCAAGTCTTTCACTTTCTTTGTGGGCCATCAAGCCTTGCCATATTTAGTAAACAAATATTGTGCTATAGGACGCATAGCTCAATGGCTCCTTCTGCTTTTAGAATTCGACTTCTTTGTAGTTGTATGAAAGGGAAAGCAGCACTACATGGCCAACCACATGTCACACATCCCCATGGGAAAGGCCGCTGGACAAGGCATCATCGATGAGTTGCCAGCAGACATGCACTTGTTTAGCCTATCTAGCGAGAGAGATTTATTTTGAGTCGACTTGATGCCACATTGGGCAGATGAGATAGTTCAAGTGCTTGAGCATGGACTACGTGAACGACCGATGGAGAAAGCCCGGCTTAGGTGCCTTATCCTCAAGATCCAACCCTATTAGTTGATAGCATGCTAGCTATATAGGCTAGGGCAAGACGGATTGTTGCATAGATGCGTATGCGAGTATGAGATGCATGATGTGCTCTTAGAGGCACACAATGGAATTGCTGGAGGACACTTTAGTGGAGATACGATAGCCCGCAAGGTGCTACAGTCTCTACTATGGTGGCCCATGCTTTTTTGCGATGTGACACAATTTGTTAAGTACTGTGACGAGTGTTAGCGGACAAAGGTCCCAATTCATAAGGATCAGATGGAGCTAACCCCAATAATTGCACGATAACCCTTCGAAAAATGGAGAATTGACTTCATAGGACCCATTAGTCATGTGGCACAATACTTGCAAGCTAAGTACGTCATTGTAGCCATTGACTATCTAACAAAATGGGCAAAAGCAAGAGCTACAAGAAAGAATGACGCTAGAACGACTGCCAAGTTCCTATGGGAGTATGTAATCTCACGATTCGGCTATCCCATCGAATGGGTTAGCGACCAGGGCACACACTTCATCAATGAAGTGATTGCGCATCTTCTATCCACCTTTCTAATTATCCATAAAAAATCATCGCCATACTACCCTCATGCAAATGGCTAAGTAGAATCCACAAATAAAATTCTAGTAAACGTCCTAACCAAGGTAGTCTCTGCTTCGCGCAGCAGTGAGGACTGGGATAACAAGTTGATGGCAGCCTTGTGGGCTTACCACATAGCCTATAAAATGGCTCTAGGCCAGACGCCTTTTAGGTTGACCTATGGAACTAAAGCAATTCTACCTATAGAGTTCTTTGTTCCTAGCCTAAGGATCGCACTTCATGAACAATGGGAAGGGAAGGAGGCATGGACGAAATGTCTAGTTGAACTCGAACGCCTCTTGGAAACCCGACTTCTAGCTACCCATGTGCTCATATGTGAGAAAGCATGACGCAAAAGTTTGTTTGACAAGAATGTCAAGTAGTGCGACTTTGAATAGGGAGACTTAGTGCTCTTGTACTCCGTTAAGGGGCATAAACAGAAAATGAAGTTTAAAGGTCTAGGGCCTTTCAAGGTTCATGCCATCAATCGAACTAGTAATGTTGAACTCGAGACTCTGGAAGGCGAGGGCATATGCTTATTCAATGTAGTCAAATCAAGAAGTACTACCCTCTCACGCATCCTCTACATGAACCACCAATGTTAGAACCCCTTGTCAAGGTAGCCACAATCACAGAGATTAACAATGAAAATGAGAAAGCCGTAGAACCTGCTTACCTCTGCATCATGGTCATTGCCAAGCAAACATGCACTTTCAACACCTTGATTGATGAGGGAGCACACTTCAATGTCTTAACCCACAATCATTGGACCCACATTGGCAAACCATAATTAGAGCCCACTACTACCAAACTAAGCCCATATGGGGGCTGATCATCCGCACTCCTAGGGAAGTGCAAGGCTGTAGTTTCTATCGATTTTGAGAGCATACCAATTATCTTTTATGTGTTGCTAAACACTAAAGATGCAAGCATAGAGTCGCTACTAGGTCAAACCTTTAAAAAGCAAGCTCACTGCAATGTCTATTATGA
Source organism: Lygodium microphyllum (assembly GCF_053477565.2). NCBI lineage: Eukaryota > Viridiplantae > Streptophyta > Polypodiopsida > Schizaeales > Lygodiaceae > Lygodium > Lygodium microphyllum. The sequence goes on from NC_141138.1 coordinate 103,522,519, forward strand.
GTCACAGTATATCCACCTAGCCATTGGCAATGTCCGCATAGTAGGAGCTTTCAGCAAGGACTGTAGGACCCCTATGAGATCCACAAAGCCACTAGTAGAAACACTTGCAGCCCAGTAAGTTAAGGAGGGGGTTCTAACTTGTTACAACCCACCAAGCCTCTATGCCAGCAATCTGCTAAGGCCAAAGCCAATGCCCATGAACCCCAGTTTAGATGGGTACCTAAACATCAGAGCTTGCCACCGAGGAGAAATCGGCCATGCCTTTGCATGGCTAAGAACGCAATCTCAAAACTTAAGAGGCTAAGACAAAGTTACAGATAGTGACATATAGTCAAAGCCACAATGGGTTCCTAAGACCCTGTTGCAAGCGCAAGGCTATTATGAGGGTAAAGCATGGATATGGATCCCTAAGGCTAAAACAACCAAAGGCACTGATCAAACATCGTCCTCATGCTTAACCATACCCAACCATACAACGTGTCAAGGCCTAAATCTGCATAGGCCTCGAGACACCAAGCCCATAGACTCACAACTGATTATACCCTTGAAGATCGACCAAGTCTATCAACCAAAATCTTAGCCTGCTACTCCCAAACCAGTACCACGTAACTCTACCAAGACTCAAAAAACTGCAGCTGCAAGTAATAGTGCCCCATTAGTAGTCCCCCCATTATATAAGGGACCTAACTGCAATCTCAAGAACAACCAAAATCGCAACCATTTTTGTTGCCAAACTCTCTAGTTCTGTCAAACCCCAACCACCCACAAGCCTTAGACCCTCCTATGAGTGGAAATCATTCTTGACATTGGCCGCAGATCTAGCCAAAGACACAGGGGATGACATGATTGCTTGCCTTAGATGCTTAGATGCCACATTAATGTCACTGGCTTTGAGCTATGACCACTTGGACTTGGACCTGTTGCAAGAGCCCTTAGCAATCGATGTTCATACGATGCCTTTTTCATGGGACACATTCGAATTTGCATTCGTCAAAGCACCCCACTCAGCTGCTGCAGAGTTTCTCAGCACTGAGATATCTAGAGAGCAAGCCATCAAACAGTGTCTCATTATGTCATACAATAAGCGAGCTACTTCTGCTATCACTGACCAAGAATTTGAGGAGTTGAAACAGCTTGCTGAAACGGAATCCCCATTCTTATGGAACTAGTATGCTCTTTGATTGCAATGGGAACTCGAAGGATGCCAAATAATGACCAATGCTAAGTAGCGATGCACAATCAAGACGTCGGAGCATGACCCAACTTATGTCACTCCAACCTTGTATAGGGTGTTAACAACTATTTGTGGCCGATCCATGGAAGACCACATCAAAGGACACCCTTACCTTGATCACCTCCTGACCAAGGAAGAGTTATATATTGCTAGCCATGTCGACTCTGGTGACTTCCTAACAGATGTCGTTACTTACATCACACACGTAGACAGTTGACCCTTTGATCTGGACCATGAAGCTCAGTTGGAGTACAATCGAGATTTCTATGCTTGGCTCATGCAAAGGTAAACACTCGACCCGTACGCTGAATACCCTTGGCCTGCTAACCTTCAATCCTAGGAAGGATTCTTCTCAAATCTGGAAGGGGAGGGGGTAATGTGTGCCAAATTAGAACCAATCAAAATCAAACAAACGCATAAACACATAAGAAAAAACACACCACCTTGAAAACCTCAATCTACACTTAAATGTAGAAAGGAAAGAAACGTGTTAACTTGTGATTGAGGAAAAATGTCACAAAAATTTTGAAATAAAGGGTGAAAAGTCTAAAAGGAAAGTTTATTTTGGAGCTTAAATGTTTTCATTCAACAAACATGAAGTCTTTCTTTTCAGCAAATAATTGTTTTGAAAGCACTAATGGGAATCATGGTTCTTGATAGGAACGAAAGATGTTGCAGCAAGATCATGCTCACTGACTCCCTTTCATAGAGGAGGAGAGGACACACTATGGGATTAGCTTAAAAAAAGTGCTTCTAATCAGTTGAAATTCAGTGGTATCCACAACCTCGAGGAGGTGTAGCCAAGGAGGAGGCTGTAAGGAGAGTGGTGGAATAGTGTAACCTCTCAAATTACCTAGAGAAGTTTGCGTAAGAGCCTGACTACAAAAAGTGTGTGGAATTTCTGAGAATGTGCAACCCTCATTAATATGTGGAATGGTGATTGTGGGAGGAGGGGAGAATGCTAAATAGGTGCATGTGCCATTGAACTAGGCCTTGGTGGAGAAGGCACTGGGGTTGGAACCTAAGGTGGAGAAGAAACATAAGAGAGATATGTATGCTATACTAAAGATGAAGAGGGAGGATATTTTGACAAATGATGGCATTAGCATACATGATATCCCTGATGTTGAGGCCCACATGCAGGCAAAATTGGTGCACTCACTCTTCTCCAACGAGTGCTATAACTCTCTCATGCACCAAAGCAGTGTGGATGTGCTGGAGAATGTGGCAGCCCGCACCTTGGATGAGGTAGACTAGAACAGCTACATGCACAAGAATATAGACCAAGCAGCCAAAGCACTAGCCCTACATAGTAGGCTGGCAAGCAGAGAGTCCCCAACCTCTAAAAGTACCGAGAGAAAGAAACCTTCCTCAAAAGGCTCTTTCATCAGATATGGAAGTGTGCTAACAGCCATCATCTAGGAGGTTGTAAAAGAAGCTTAGCAAGGAGAAGAAGGAGACTCCAGATAGGTCGCCGATCCACCACGAGAAAGAGCCATTGAGTGACAGGACAGAAATTGAGACAGAGAAGGAGGATCAGGAGGCTCAACCGAGAAGGAAAAAATCAAAGAAGCCCACTAAAAAGATAGCTTAGAAGAAGAAACAGGATGAGGGAAGGAAGAATGAAAAAGAAGATCTAGAGAGAGCCAAAAGGGAATCCCTAAGAGCGGCTGAAGAGAGGGAGAAGAAGAAAAAGCAAGAGGAAGCCAAAAAAGCCAAGAAGGAGTTGGAAAAAGAGGTTGAAGAGAGGAAGAAGAAAGAGAAGGAGGAGGCTAAAAAGCTGGCAGAAGAATCAAGGAAAATAGAGGAAGAGAGAGAGAGAGAAGAGCTACAGAAAAGGAGGCGAAGTTGAGGAGAAAGGAGGAGGAAAACATGGCCAAAGCAACTAGCCGGTCCATAGAACACAAAGCTGACTTGATTACCTAGGGGCTTTAAGTCTAGCCAAGGATGAGGGACCTGGCTCAAGCACTCATGTACCCGAAGTCATACTGCTTGTGGTCATTGAAGGCAAGAGCAAGGCTCCCATCCATCCCATCATGCCCCTCTTGGTGCTCACTAGCGAAGCAACCACTCTCACTCCAAGCATCCCGCCCAGCGCCGATACAAACAATTTTGTGGCTTGGATGCAGTACTTCATTAATAAGGAACTGGCCCAAGGAAAGAATGTAGAGACTACGACCACTAGGCAAAAAAGACCGGCCACAGATGCCGAGTCTAGGCAGGATCCGAAACGCCAAAAATTTGAAGCTTAGACCACTCCAATCCCTACTACTATGACGCCACCAGCAAACTATGATGAATATGTTGCTGAACTGCTCTCTTAGCTAGAGAAGGCAAAGGAGGAAATAAAGATAGAGGTGGCCGAGTTGGAAGTGGAAGAGGAGTCGGTGGTGGCAACCTTCCAGCTTGAAAAGACGAGGCGAATAGGTATGCAACAAAAGGAGATCTTTGATCTAAAATAGGAACTAAAGACCAAAGATGACAAGGAGGAAAGCTGGCGGCAACGGCTCGAAGATGAAAATCAACAGCTAGTGAAAATGCAGAGAGAATATAAGCTTTTAATCATGCAACATGAGGATTTGGCATAAAAAACAGATTGGATTGAACGAGGCATGGAAGGGCTTTTTGCAAGGGAAAAAGAAAGAAAGGAAGAAGAGGAGAAACACCATAGAGAGATGGAAACCATGACCGAAAAGTTAAGCCTTGAAAGAAAAGAGTAGGAGAGAATGAGCAAGGAATTGGAAGACCAGGAGCAGTGACTCATGGCCCTGGTAGAAAGATAAGGAGAAAGTATGGAGGAGATGAAAAAGAGAGCCAAAGAATAGGCAGGCCAAAATGAACGAGGAGTGAAGACCTTGGCACATTGCCTGGATCTTGTGGAAAAGGAGAAAGTCCTAGCAAAAAGTAGAGCAGAGGCAGCCCAAGTGGGCTTCAATACTCAACAACGAGCTTTTCTAAATACTCTGATGGATGCCACTCACATGGAGGAAGGGGAGTCCCTTGAGGTGGTAAAGAAGAAGCTGAGCATAGCACGTAGAGCTCTGCGAGTAGGGCTACACATGCCACCACAAGCCGTTGCAATTGGGTTAAGCCTTGATGAATAATGCAAGTACCTATTGTTGGCCAGCCAAACCCCCCAGGAGATTGATGCACTAGGGTTTGTAGAGGAGGTACAGTAAGAAGATTGCCAAATGGGTGAAGCTGAATTTCAATTTGACATGGGTAGATTCGAAGAAGAAGCGATTCCACAACCCCCTTCACCCCACTCTGAAGAACATTAGCAGTCAACAGATACATCTGCGAAATGAAAAACCGCCTTGAGGGAAAAGAGAAAGAAAATGGTGGAAGAAGCCAAATAGAGATTCAGGGCCAAACCTATGGCACAGCCATTCGCACCTCTTCCACCATGCCTAGGTGACCTGCCGGCTAGCTTCCATGTAGAACTCATAGTCTGGGAGAGACAAGAAAAAGAGAAACAACCTTTTAACTTCAACTTCCTCCTCCCCAATGACTTGTGTAAAGTCTTTCCTCTTAAAGTAGTGGAAGAGGTGATTGGTGTTGGAAGCCAACTAGGCCAACAATGACTGGAAGAAAGAGAGAAGAATCCCACCCTTTAGGGCACTGAGGATGCGGAGTATTGGCAAAATAAGGTTTTTGAAGTGCCTCAGTTTGTGCTCGGATACGAGTGCCAGTCACTATAGCAGAGATGCATTTGCGACGACAATGTGTTCTCCTGGATAACTTTTTGTAATACCCTCCCCTCCCGAGAGAAACAACCCCACCTTCATGGCATATCGTCATAGGGTAGGAGTAGATTTTGATACAAGCACCCATGGTGCTATGACTTTCCCATCATATATAATCCCCATACTACTACCTTAGCACAAGCCCTCACTTTCACCAGCCTAGATGCTACCATGGCTCGCTTCATTGCTGACTTCTCCTCCTATCCCGATCCTCCCTTCATTACCACATGCAACTACCTTAGGCTATTAATAATCTTATTTAAGTAGGATCCCACCCTGGTAGAACATGGTCTCCCCCCACTCTTTCTTGATCCTAACACCATAGATAGTTGTGCAATGACCCACCTAATGATGCGAGCTAGCCTTCCACCTTCCTTCTGCAAGCTATTCTCGAGGATATGAGTGACGGACAATTTACCAATTGTAACCACCCATTCCTCTCCAGCACCTCTCTCCATGTCTGCTTGAACCTTAAGGGTTACATGCAGACCTGGAAATTTTTTAGTCTCTCCATTAAATCCCCTTCCCCACCACATTCTGATGATGATAACTAGCAATTAGCTACTGCCCAAATCATGTAACTCAGCAAGCAAAAAGAAGATGATGATGAAGAGAAAAGTAAGAAAATAAAAAAAAAGGCCAAACACAAAGACATCAAACAAATAATAATGAAAGGAGCACACGACATGTCCAAACACAATTCGCAGCACATAGCTCACAGTCACTGCACCTAGGGGTCCTCAAGTTAGGCACCTACAGTGGCCTTGGTCCGGCCGGCTTCGTTCCTAAACCCCTAGTCCTTTTTGACTTCCCATTCATGCATAGGGCACCTCAACAATAGGACATACCTAGGGAGGTAACACTCGCCTATGGTTAGACATGTCACCCTAAGCTACACATACTACATCTCCCTTTGCACGAATGGGGTCCTCAAGTGTGGGACATCACCCAGGCTGCCTATGGTTAAACCCAGCTCCCCGTTCCACTAGCACGAGCACAGAGCACTACACGGTGAGGTAGACACTCTCCTTAGGTAGCGCACTTTCTCCTTTTAGGTACAACAAGATACTCCAAACCACCAACTTCGGAGGCCCCCATCATCCACTTGACATACCTTGGGTTCTCCATCCAAATCATTACCAAAGCTTCCCAATCAACGAAGTCCACATGTGGCCCTATCATCACCCCACTAGTCACTTGCCCAGAGCCCACCCTTCCACAATAAAGAGCTCGAAGTGCCATGGGAGTGGCACCCATCTCGAAGGGGGGTAATGTTAACCTCAATTTGAGATGGCGGAAATATGAAGTAAAGAGTGGAAAAAAGATAGAAAAAGAGTAAAGGCACAGAGGCGACACCTAAAGCTAAGCTGAGGCAAAAAGCGCAATTTTAAATAGAAGGCCCCTCAAAAAACTCTAAAAACTCTTGTAAAAGAGTGCAAGGCTCCCTCCTATGCCATTTGTAAAAGAATAGACGGGTGTGAGCTTAAGGCATGAGGTAAGAAAATGGAAATAGGAAAAAGGACCTTGCCACAACGGCCAGTCATGTGAAAAGGGATGGGTACCCATGGGATTTTAGGATTTGTATATAAAGTTCAAAAAGTGAATGGAAGCTCATTCTTTGGTGTGTGGCTAACAAGAGTCCTCTCCCCTTCTCTCCTTCTCTCCTTCTCTTCACCTTGCTTGTGTGTGTGCTCTTGAGAGAGGGAGTGAGAGACTGCGTGGGAGTGAGGGATCAAGAGGGTGAAGCTCTTCACCATCTCATCTCCTCTTCTCTTCTCTTTTCTCACGCGTGCGTGGCTATGGTGGATGGAACTTGATGGAGGAGGCTTGAGGATGCTTGAGCTAGTATCTAGGATTGTGGAGCTACCGATGTGTGCGAGGGAGGAGGCAAATCATTTCGGCATCGAGGTAAGCTCACTACACTCGTAGGTTTGAAGGCACGTTGGCTAGGTGAGAGATAGCCAATTAGAGCTCGCTTGAAATGCTTGAAAAAATAAGCGGCCTATTGGTCTTGGTGGTTGAGTGTGAGCTCCCTCCACATCTTTCGTAGCTTGTTGGCTTTGCTACTCCTTTATTGCTACTTTAAGTATATCATTCACCACTTGTTTGCATGTATTCACTTGATAAAAGGTGAAAGCATATACAGTCGAGTTCAACAAGATCTTAAAGAAAATTCTAAAAATTATCATTAATATCACTTATCCATTTGTATTGCTAACAGTTGGTTGCTTCTTGCTCTCTTCCTCTACATGAAAAAATGTTGCAATGCTTCCGAGCATTGTGATACTAATAGTGGGGTATGCACGGTTTTTTGGATATTTTTGGTTTTTTTTTTGTTTTTGTTTTTATGTGTTGTAGTGCATAAAATTATAATGTACAAGTGGAGTGGATTATGGTACTTTGCCAAGATGTGAGCCATTGATAGAAATCAGGATTGTATTGGAGTGTAGTATGTGTGTCAAGAAGTTATGGTAATTTTGCCATTAGGGTTAGATATGTTGCAATATCAAGTACCACACCTCTTTAATTAAATCTACTCATCGCAACATGCAGATCTTCTTTTGCGAGAAGGATTTTGTCAAGTAAGGGAAGGTCTAAGAGAGGTCCTACTAGTGTGACTTCTTGTACAATGGCAAGTACTCAAAGGGAAGTTAAAGATACATTGGATCAATTTGAGATTTCTAGATGGCTTATCTTTGCCTTGAGATGGTCATGAGCTAACTTTCAAATTCATTCGTTGAGGCTCTCATAGTGTACCATACTTGCTCGAATAAGGTACCATCTTCTACTTTTGCTTCTAGTGCTAATATTTCCTCTATGGTTTGGGGCACAATGCATTATAGAATGTGAGGACCAAATGGTATTCCTTAGCTTCCTCCTCAAGGATGAGTCTTAGAAGGTCATCTAGGAAGTCATCATATTTCTCACTAAGATGTTATTGCTCTTCTAAAGATAGTGGGCATGCTAAGAATTTCTCAAATTCCTTAGGTAGGATTCTAGCATTAGACTGGACATAAACATGAGCAAGGAATGTGCTTTTATTGCTCAAATCTTGAAGGTAGGTGGTCATTGTTTGATGTTCATTTTGGGCAATTTTTGCAACAATATCCTTTAATCTTCTCAGCCACAAGTTAGGTTGCAAAAATTGAGTTGGAGGCTTTGGTTGAGTTGAGCTTGACTTGAGAGTTATTGACTCACTTGGGTTCCTTGGTTTTGTGCTAGTATCACTTTTTTTAAAGGTATGAGAAGTATTGCAGAGTTGGTGATTTAGTCATAGTTGGAAAGCGCGATTGTTGTGTTTTCACATCTTGATGGGAAGCAGTTACCATAACGTCAATGATTTTGGTATTGCTAGTAGTTGAGGGCAATTGAATCTTAGATCTTGGGTTTGTTTGGAAGGATTCATGGGGTTAAGGGACTCATGTGTGTCTTTGGTCCCTTGTGGATGTGTCTTTAAGGATTGTGATTCATTCCCTTCAGAGATTTTGTTAAGGATTCCTTTAGGAGGTATGAATTCTTGGCCTAAATCATCAAGATTATTGCCCTTTTCTACTCAAGTAGTGTGAGGGAAGGTCATGGGCATGTCACTCTGCCTTATATCCTTAGATGAAGGAGTGGGTTGCCTTGGGGCCTTGGGGCAAAATCAAGAGATAGATTAGGTTTTGTGTCACACAGCCACCCATGAATTAAATCACTTGAAGAAGTCAAGATTGTACTGAAGTGAAACATAGCCATCTAAAAGTGTCAAGTCTTGGGTAAGGAAAAATACATATACATTGACATCAAGCACTATGCTTCCTACTCCTAGTCTACTACCCATGTGTAGATATTCTGCTACAATGAGTTTATCATATAAGGGATGTTTTTGGATGGTGCCTGAAATCTCAACATCATGGATAATTGATAATACTCATAGGTATGTATGAGTGACATATGTGGGATCATGCAGGGAGATCCAAAGAGCTTTTCTGTGCTCATCTATTATCATTAGTTGGTGGCCAATTTTAGCTGTCAAATTGCAGTTAGAATGCCATTTGTACTCAAAGGCACCTTCTCTTTTCCTTTCATGTTCTATTGCTTCTAGTTTTTCCTCATTTATCTAACAAAGGCTGGTGTAGAAGGAGGGAATTAAATACAATTCTCTAGCTATGGATTTTAGCATACCTTTCATGATTTTCTCGATGATGGTCATGTAGTGAGAGCAAATGTGTTGTTGCTTGTCCTAAGTCAATGGTTTTTCAAAGAGATATCTGTGCTTATCCATTGGTTTTCCAATGTCGGCATAAATACATGCACATCTAAGCGATGTTAGCTTTATATCCAATTGGACTAAATGCTTCATTATTAGCTCATTGGTTTGTTGTGCTATCCCATTAGCCATTTCTTCAAGAGTTTTCTTCATGTGCCTATGCTTTAGGTGTGTTGGGGGTTTTGGAGGTGACAAATATGTTTTTTGAAACGTCACTTCTGGGAGTGAACTAACAAGGGCTTGTTCCTTTGTGGATGTGACCTTTGCCACGGCCAAAGGCTGTGATTATCGAGATTTAGTGGGAAAGTAGTCATAGTTGATTCAAAGGACTGGATACTTCCATTGGTCGAGGTTGACTACTTGGTTAAATCCTTATCCTAGTTAGGTGTGGCAATGTCCATGGCTAATTCTTGTGGGTTGATTTGCATAGGTTGAGTAGCTACACAAAGCTACTACTATTGGGCTTCCTATTTCTTCTTAGACAAAGAGTTTTTCAAAGACTTGGGACCCCTAAGTGGGCTAGTTGGTGCCTCTAGTGAATGCTCATTGCTTCTTGATGATGTGAATCTTTCCTAATTTGAGCATTCATTTGTAGTTAGAGCAAAACCATGAGGTGGGCACTTTGATTCCTCTTTTATAGTTGTTGTCCTCTGAGTTATTGCCAACTTTTCCTTGGATTTGACAACTACATCAAGTGACTATACTTCAACCAAGTTAGATTGATTCTCCTTTTTTTAATAGGTACGTTTGGCTTCTTAGTTTCTATCCTACTTGACTCAATTTCCTGAGTGGCTTTTGTCCTATATCATGATCCATGTTTAGGTTGTTTCCTTTGTTTCCTTGCTTTGGGTGAATTTTTTGCTATGACTATAGAGGTGGTAATGCAGGGGGTTTAGGTAACCAAATCCATCGATTTTGTGTAATACTCTTGAGCATGTAGCAACGCTTTGGATACCCATCACGACATTGTGCTAACTCTCTGTTGGTGCTTATGATGGTATCCCCATTATCTTCATTTGTTTTTGCATAGGGATCTACTTTTGGTAATATTAGGAATTGTATTAGAGCTATGAGATGCTTGGATTTTCTCACTAGGACAAGGGAACTTTTTATTGATGGGGGCATTTGCTTTTGGTCTTGTGCCTTTGGTAGGTCTCTAAGAACTTCATGACTCTCTTGGCTTGAGTTTCATGCTAGTTTAGAGATGTGTTGCTTGCCCTTTCCTTAAGCAATTGTGGGGTTGCTTTTGCTAAAGATTGTGATGATCTTGACACCAGGTAGGGTCAAGTGTATTTGTTGTACCTCTCGTAGTCTACATCGCACTTAATCACACATTTGAAAGGTTTGTCGAGTAGGATTTTCATCCTGATATGCTCTCTATTAAGAAGCACAAAATATAACTGGCAAGCTTTCAATTTCTAAGGCCATTAATATTTTGCATTTGTCTAGAAGAGAGTATGGTGATCCTCTGTAACAACCCTAGAAAGTAAAGGCATGTGAGGTTCAAACTACAAGTACAAAAATTTATTGAGAATCCCAAGACATCACCTCTACTTTTGTAGTGAGCTTTCTACCTTTTGCACCCGACAATCCATCCTCTCTAACCCTTCAAGTTCCACCCAACAAGGAGGGACTATTAGTCAACTATGCCGCCATGAATGATGTTTGGAGAATCTATTTTCCATCATTTTCTTCTCATTCTTGTTCTGTCTTCTTCTTTTAACCATTGGATCTATGTGGAGTGGATTCAAAGCAGTGGAGGAAGAGGATCAAAGTACACCACATGGATTATGAGGCCACTATTAAACCTTTGAAGGCATTTGGACTACAATGTGGTAAAGGTGAGTCGATGAGTCTACTATACCTCTTGATTTGTTTGGTTTTCTTGCTTCCATAAAGAAGTGTGAGAGGAGAACTAGATGGCCTTCATCCAATGTCCCAAAGGTTGAGCTCTCATTGAGGCCAACACCATAATCATTGAGTCTTCATGTTTATTGCAATGGAAATTTTGGACACAACATGATCCAAGGTGAGCCCATGCTTTACTTAGGACTAATAGTCTAACACTTTATGGGATTGAGAGAGAGTTGATATTGTCTCCATTGTTCAAGAACAACCATAGTTTCTCTAAGTGTTCTTCCCAACTATAGTTGATATAAAGATTTTCCACAAATACTTCAAGCCATTTTCTCCATAAGTCTTTGAAGATTGTGCACATTAAGCATGTTTTGAATGTGATCAGTGCATTGAGGTCTGCCCAAAAGGCATGACTATGTATGTAGAAACTTCCCACTCATAAAGGTTACTTTATTATTGTCATCTCGATAGATTTACATTTGATTGTATACCAAGATGGACTTGACATCCAAATGGACTTCCACTTGATTGTATCTTGAGAAGCCATTGAGGAAGTTATATGTCTCCTTGTTTGTCACTCACTCAATAATATACTCAATGTAGCGTAATGGCTAGTGGTCTACTTTGGTAATTATAATAATAGTTGTATAGTTTTTATGTATACTTAGATTTTTCATCCTTTTTTAGCACCACAACAATGGGTGATACCTAGTTTGTATGCTCAATCTCATAGATGGATTTTACCTTAACAAGCTTGCTGTAACGTGTCCCCCTGTCTACTTAGGACATGTCTTTGTAGCCCATCGGGAAGAGAGTCTAGAAAGCACCGCCCGGCACTCACAAGTGTTGAGATGACAAGCTCAACACATGCGGACATTGATGATGGACCGCCTGGTTAGATGGGTCCACACATCTACACTTAGCATGTCGGTGGTCATTATGAATCTCCCATGGCCACTGACTCATTACTTATTATATTCAGGTCGTTACACCTATTTACAGCTGGCATAGTTATAGCGCCAGTCGACTAGTGTAGTCGGTTATGCATTGTTTGACTTAGTAGGCCACTTTCCTTTTATGTTGTATCTTATCTATACTTTGTGTACATTGTAAAGTGTGTGGAAAAAGAAGAAGAAATCAGCAAGAAAACGTTTTGGCCTCCATCTCTCTTCTTGTCTCTTGAGCGAGCTTCTCCTTGTGCATTCTGTGTGTGTTCGGCGCAGCATCTTGAGCAACCCCCTCCACCAAGCGATTCTTGACAACAAGGAATGTCACGGGGTTTGCGATCTAGGTCCTCCCGAGTCTGCCACGAAACGGAAGCATTTCGGCCGTTCCCACTTTAGGACTGACCTGAATCAGGGTTTTCCTAATGGAAGGTAGCTAGTGTCGCCCCAAACAAACTACTTTGCGCAGAAACATCAGGGTCGAAGTGGATTTATACAGCACTTGGTTCAAGGAGAATGGAAAACGAGAGGGATGCAAAGCTCGACCTCTCTACCCGTAAGGCATAGTCCCATTCCGTTCCCCTAAAACAACATAAATCAGGACTCTAGCTCTATAGATTCTAGGTCATTGTTACCTCGCTGTCAATTCCTTTGAGAAAAGTTCTCGGCCAACCAGGACCACCCTTCCGTAGGATGGACCCAGTGTCACATCCACCGCACTTTTCTCAAGTTGCTTTAGTTATCTAATTATCTACCAAATTTAGTTTAACAAGCAAAAACAGCTTCCTTAATTAACCAAATTAATCATTGGTTCCTTCACGTAACTTAAGCACTGACATGAAAAAACAATGTCAAGCAAGTTCCTTCTCAACATTTGATCTTTATTTATCAATCTTTGGAATACATCAAATAAACCTGCCCGAAGGCTATCCCAGCAATCCTCAGGGATCGCTATTTCAAGTTTCGCCCGTTGACTAGTATGTGGGCCTCGAGATCCCATCTCGAGTCACGTCGACCTCTTGTGCAGGATCCGGAGGCGAGAGATTTACGGCCAGAGCCTCCCCTGGCACCCAAGAGTCCTCCTGCTCCAAGTAGTACCCACAGAGAGACCTCTCGCGGCGGGTTCGGTCCACGTACCCGGCGGGGCTAACAACCCCCTTGGATAAGGTCAGGCAGACAATCGAAGATAACTGAAACTGCCTCTCCCTCCAGGCTTTTAACCTGAAGCATTAGTTGTTTTTCCTGAATTAGTTCCTTGAGAAAAGAAGTACAAATAGTGCACCTAATTGTACAATCACGAGTATTCCAATGGTCATTTGTACGGCCAACTGCTAAGGTGTGATTCCTTCTCCCTGAATGCCTCTAGCATTCGATCCTGGATCAATCGCGACTTGGCAAGATCCCAAGGGTTTCGTAAGCTGAGTTGCTTGTTTACCCATTTTCCTTGGGTTAGGGTTTATACCCTGTTAACCCAAATTGTCACTACTTTAGGTTTATTTATATTATGGTCAATAAATCCTGGGCAACCTTGTTGCCCTAACTTGGTTGGTCAATTGCTTTCTTGGAAATTCATTACTACCCTGGCTTGGCAAATCAGTCTTCAAGAAAGAGTGTTGAAGTAGGACGACTACTCAATTTCTAGAAAATTAATTAGAACTCTCAAACTTGGTCTACGGTATAGCAGTGCTATTTTGTGATTTAGACACAAGAGCATATGACGTTAAAGCTTGTTGCACGAGATAGGTGTCACCACCTAACTTGTGGGATTATTTTTCTCATCACACGATATTCCTTGATCAAGAATACCTTTGATCAGGATATAGGGTTTGGGAGTCTTATTGACCCAATCCAAAACCTTGACCCTACTAGGCTGATAGTTGTTTTGGCCCTAGGGTTCCTAAACTCCTTGCGAAGGTCTAGTATTTGGTCAACTGATCCTGAGGGTGGGAACCCTAGATCATTCTTGCACGGCGATTAAATAATCCTAACATTTCGTGGATGTGGGTAGGACCTTTGAGATCGGAAATATTAAATCGGTATCCTAAGTGCGATACTAGGCAAAATTTTAACATAGCTTAACCCTATCTAGCACATTGAGGTGACCATCATATGCTAACTAATCATATCTTTATGAATTTCATGTAGGCTACTCATTTACATGCGAATGACTAAAGATGATCTTCCCCTTAAAGATGCAAATACTTTCTTCTAAATTTGCAAGTACTTTCCCCTAAAAGGTGTAAGTAACTGCAAGATGAGTGAGATGTATCATTCCATGCAATTTCGAGAACATAGACCTTTTCGCCTTTATGCAACTAAAGGATTGACATTCAGAGCTAACTCTTATAAACCCTACGTTGATGCATCGAATTCAAAGCTTTAATATTTTAATGAAGATGCATTCAAACTTTGATAAAAGAACTCCATGCGTGAGCGAATGCCATGAGTCCATCATTGATTTAATCCTTCCTTTAGCACTTAACCTAACCTAGAATGTAACTATCATCGCATGCGATTTGCAAAGTACAAAAATCCTTTCCATGCATTGCAACTATTCGAACATCATTTAATGGGCATCTAAGATTATCTTATACACGAGTCACAACTAGGAAATTATTACATAAGTGCATTATATGTTATATGCCCTGTCCTTTGCGCGATGCAACAAGGATTCCTTTGCACAATTTTGTCTTTTTACTTATACATCATACGTTCAGAATTGCAACTACCCTTGACCATGGAAGTGCAAACAATTGCAAATACACAACATGTAACTAAACTTTGTAGATTGAATGAGTATATAAATTTCCCAATGCATTTAAACTTTCCTACAAGAATTAAAACATGCTTAATGCAACTTTTCCATGCGGGTCTATTTTCAGAACCCAGGCATTCATTCTCGGGGCGTTGTCCACTCTCGTACTTTGGGTGGAAGCTCCCACATGCGCTCCTCTCGCCTTTTGCTTAGGAGCCATTGATGCAGTAAATTTCGTCTCAGCAACTCTCCCTTGGTTCACTTACGTGTTTCAAAGTCACTCTATCCGAGATCTCCTCTTCCACGTAGGACACAGACCTTACAAGACACGGTTTTAAAAAAAACCCAGGGAGGCACGGGTGAACTAGGCCTAGGAAAGCTTCAATAGAAGCTTCCAAGCTTCTAGAAACACAGGGATGACATGTGATGGAAAGGATAATGAAGATGACGATGATGAAAACGATGACGACGACGACGATGATGATGATAATGATGATGATGATGAAGGCGACGGGGACGGCAGCAGCCTACGATAGCGGTAGTCCTGGTGGTGGCAGCAGGCAGGCAGCTCCACACGGGGGGCAGCACAATGTCCTTCCTCCTCACCCCTCAAGCTTGGGAGGGGGGTTCATATAGGTTGAGGGGGGGGGGGGGGGGGGGGTGGAGGGGTAGCCACACAAGTGGTGGGTTGCATGCCTCCTCCCCATGCCCCTCCACCACTCAAGCTCCACACATACTCCCTCTCCCCGCCATGCAATGGCTAAAGGGGAGGGAGTTGAAAAAAAATTGCAATTATTATCCCCTTTTTTTCCCATGAAGGGGTGTTCCTGTGGTGAACTACGGATTTTGAGCCACGGCTTCCTATACACGACGCGGGGCTGGTATTTTGTTAATGCGCGAGGGTGGAGCACTTAGCCCAAGGTTTTTCTGTTGGGGGAGGTCACTCAAAAGTGCTTATGCATGGGATCAAGAGTTGTTAATATTTTGTTGTGGAAATATTATATTCTCTCCCCCTTAGAGAAATTGAGATGTCCTCATCTCGAGAAGATCTGGGGGTATTTTTGGTTGAGAGTACTTTCATCCATCCAAGTGGCATCCTCTTCGGGATAATCTTTCCATTGGACGAGATATTCTCTCAAGGTCCTTGACCTCAAATGCCTCTCCTTGACATCTAAGATTCTATCAAGCCGTAGCTCAAGGACTCCTTGGCTTGGCATTACAACTTGTTGATCATCAAGCACGTGATTAGGGTTAGGCACATACTTTTTCAATAGACTGATATGGAATACATTATGAACTTTTAAGTTTTCAAGGAGTTGCAGTCTGTAAGCATTAGGCCCTAGGCACTTGAGAATCTTGTAGGGTCCACAATACCTTGGACTTAGCTTTTTGCATTTACCCAAGGATAGGGAACTCTTCTTTGGACGTACGCAAATGAAGACCATATCACCTTCAACGAAGGTTCTGTCTTGTCATTTCAGGTCCACATAAGCCTTCTGTCTGTCCTTGGCGGCTTGGATGTCCTGTCTTATTGACTTGATTTGGTCATCCATGTCTTCTAGCATCTACTTTGAAGCTTTAACCCTCAAGATTGGATTCGAAAAACTCAAAGGACTATGACAATCGTGCCCATACAATGCTTGAAAAGGGGTCATTTGAATGCTTTGTTGGTAGGAAGCATTGTAGGCAAACTCAACCAGTGGCAAATATTGAATCCACTTTCTAGGTTCGCGACAGTAGTGTGCCCTAATCATATCTTCAATGACTTGGTTGACTCGTTCTGTTCGTCCATCGGTTTGGGGATGGTAAGCTGTACTGAAACAGAGTTGAGTCCCAATGGCCTCAAAGATAGCCCTCCAGAAGTGTGATGTGAAGAGAGAGTCATGATCACTAATGATTATTCTGGGTAACCCATGCAGTTTGAATATTTCCTTAATGAATAACCTTGCAATTTCTGAGGCTTTATAGTTTGTCTTAACAGGGATAGGATGTGCAACCTTGGTGAGCATATCTACCACGACCATAATGGAGTTGTATCCTCCCTAAACTTGGGGCAGGCCAACAACAAAGTCCATACTAATGAATCCCCATTTCATTTGGGGAATGTCAAGTGGTTGCAATTTCCATGGGATTTTGACATGTTCAGCCTTAATGCATTGACAAGACAAACATTCCGTGACATATTTAAGAACGTCACCTTTGAGCCTATCCCAACAATAGCTCTTCCTGACTGCATTAAGGGTCTTGGCATAGCCAAGATGTCCTGAGAAAGGGGAGTCATGGGCTTCCCAAAGTATCTTCTGCTTGAGTGATTGGCTTGCCGAGATACATAATCTCGTCCTATAGTAGGCAAGTCCACTATTGATAGAGAATTCTTGATACTTTGTTTGTAGCTTCAGGTCTTGATCTTTGATGGGGATCTCCCTTAGCAATTTCTGATAGGTTGGGTCATGACATGCCTCTTCTCTAGCTAGCTCAAGAATTGGGTTATTTGGCATGGATACCTTTGTGGCTAGAGATCTTGTTGTTGATGGATCTTGCAAAATCCAAGAATTCAGAAATGCCTTGCGACTGAGTGCATCAGCAAAACTACATTCTCCTTTCTAGGCCGGTATTTGATTTCAAAATCATATTCTTCCAGCACTTCAATCCATCGACGTTGGCTCATATTGAGCTCATTCTGGGTGAAAATCCATTTAAGACTCTTGTGGTCCGTCACTAAGGTAAATTTGTTACCCAGTAAGTAGTGTCTCCAAAGTTTGAGAGCATGGATGACAACCAACAATTCCAAATCGTGGGTAGCATAGTTCCTTTCATGGCTCTTCAGTTTCCTTGAAGAGTATGCTACAGGATGACCTTCTTGCATGAGCACACATCCTAAGGCAAGTGCACTAGCATCAGTTATCACTTCAAACCTCTTACTAAGATCTGGAAGTTTTAGGATGGGTGCTGATACCAAGCTTTGTTTTAGTTTGTCAAAGCTAGACTGTTTAGCAAGTGACCATACAATTGATACTTGCTTCTTTAGTAGATTAGTCAGAGGTGCTGCAATCAAAGCATAGTCTTTGATAAAGACCCTATACCATCCTATCAATCCAAGAAAATTACGTATTTCTTTGATAGATGTTGGTGTTGGCCACTTCAAAACATCTCTAACCTTGGTCAGATCTACTGAAATTCCTTCCGCTGATACAATGAATCCCAGATACTTGATCTGTCGCTTGAAAAATGCACACTTTTTCTTCTTGGCATAAAGCTTGTGTGCTCTCATTGTTTCGAGGACAATGCGAAGCTAGGATTCATGGTCTTTTTCCTGCTTGGAGTAGACTAGGGTGTTGTCAAAGAAGACAAGTATGAAGTCATCAAGATAGGGCCTAAAGATATCTTGCATTAACCTGTTGAAGGTAGCAGGAGCATTTGTCAGCCCGAATGACATGACTAGGAATTCAAAGTGTCCATACCTTGTACTGAATGCCGTCTTTGGGATATCTTCTTCCTTGATCCTTATTGATAATATCCAGACCTGAGATCTATCTTAGAGAAGATCTTCGCACCTTGAAGATGGTCAAGAAGTTCATCTATTCTTGGAATGGGGTATTTGTTTTTAATGGTCGATTGATTCAACCCTCTGTAGTCAATGCATAACCGAAGTGTTCCATCTTTCTTCTTCTGGAACAGCACTGGAGCTCCCCATGGCGAACTGCTAGGATGAATGTAGCCTTGGTCTAATAGTTGCTTGAGTTGCTCCTTCAGCTCAATCGCTTCCGGGATGGACATCCTATATGGTCTCTTTGCGATTGGTGCAGCTCCTGGCGCTAGCTTGATTTCGTGATCGACTTCCCTTTGAGGAGGAAGTTCTGTTAGCTCTTCAAGAAATACGTCTGTGTATTCCTTTAACCAAGAAGGTTCTTCCCTAGATTCCTGCTTTTGATCTAGCTTATTTAGTTTAATCAGATAAACATGTAGGCCCTTCCTAACTCCTTTTATTATCCGTGTTGCTTTTGCCAGATAAATTTTTGGCTTACCAGCTCTCCTTAAGTTGTAACTAGTTCCCCTCCAGAATTTCGAAAGGAGACTTGGCCCTTACCACAGTGAATGTGGGTATCATTGGGTATTAGCCAATCCATTCCGAGAAAAAATTCGTGGACACCTAGGTTCATTACCCTGAATCTGACCGAAGTCGACTTTCCACCCAGTAGGAATTTCACCTTAGCAGTTTGCATGGTACAAGAGACCTCACGACCATTTGCTAATTCCACTTACACAGACTGGTGAAATGAAGGAATGTGTACTACCACAATCAATCAAGGTTTTGAAGCTTTTACCTTGATAATCCGATGAAGTTTGAATCACCGAGAGTTGGCGATTCGGGCTTTCTTATGAAGAGCGGCATGAACCGTTGCCCTCTCAATGTCTGCTTCCATGGTTGGATCCTCTTCATCACCCAACTCCTTGTTGGCAACACTGGAGGTTCTCCCTCTGGCCATGACGGTGGCTCCTTGGCCATGGATAGCTCCTTAGAATGGCCCTTGATGTTGTCCTCTGCTAGGCTTGGGACACTGCCTCTTAAAGTGACCAGCCTCATTGCAATGGAACCAACAGAGATTGCGGCCATTACCTTGTGTAGGAGCGAAGTTGTTGACAGTGTTCGCCCTAGCTTTCTTCCTTTGTCTCTGGTTTTGGCCCTACGCTCTCTTGGCCTGAGACCTAAGCATTCCCTTGTTCTGATCCCTATAAAACCAAGTCCTGTTATTCCTTTGCTTGGTCTGCACCTCTTGTATTATTGGTGCAGCTCGAATGAGGCCGTCTTGTAGGTCCATTAGGCGCATTGATTCCAAACGGGTGTTTATGGGTGGATTTAACCCAGCACAAAAATTTGACACATGTTGTGTCATATCCATTTGTGGCGCGTATTTTAAGAGAGACGAACTTTGAATAATATGCATCCAAGGATAGTCGAAGCTGCTTTAATTCATAGAATTCATTCATCTTCTGTGTACGGTAGGCAGGTGGTAGATATCTCCCTTGCACAGTTTTTTTAAGCTTCTGTCAGGTAATTGACCCTTCGAGATCCCCTGGTCTCACCATTGTTTTCACCAAAGTCTTGCTTTGCCAGTAAGCTTCAGTTTGGCGAGCATTTCTTGGTTGGCGGGTGCAGTACCTGCTGCCTCGAAATAATCCTCCATGGATTCGATCCAGACCTTGGCGTCAGTTTGGATGGTCCTTCCGTTACCATCGAATTCAGATGGCTTGATTTGTTTGAGAATGAACGTCGCCCGGCACTCACAGGAATGTCACAAGGTTTGCGATCTAGGTCCTCCCGAGTCTGCCACGAAGCGGAAGTATTCCGGCCATTCCCACTTAGGACCGACCTGAATCAGGGTTTTCCTAATGGTCAAGTTCCTAGAAGGTAGCTAGCGTCGAACTACTTTGAGCAGAAACATGAGGGTCGAAGCGGATTTATACTGCACTTGGTTCAAGGAGAATGGGAAATGAGAGGGATGCGAAGCTCGACCTCTCTGCCCGTAAGGCATAGTCCCATTCCGTTCCCCTAAAACAATATAAATCGAGACTCTAGCTCTATAGATTCTAGGTCATTGTTACCTCGCTGTCAATTCCTTTGAGAAAAGATCCCGGCCAACCAGGACCACCCTTCCGTAGGATGGACCCAGTGTCACGTCCACCGCACTTTCCTCAAGTTGCTTTAGTTATCTAATTATCTACCACATTTAGTTTGACAAGCAAAAATAGCTTCCTTAGTTAACCAAATTAATCACTAGTTCCTTCACGTAACTTAAGCACTGACACGGAAAAACAATGTCAAGCAAGTCCCTTTTCAACATTTGATCTTTATTTATCAGTCTTTGGAATACATCAAATAAACCTGCCCGAAGGCTATCCCAGCAATCCTCAGGGATCGCTATTCCAAGTTCTGCCTGTTGACTAGTATGCGGGCCTCGAGATCCCATCTCGAGTCACGTCGGCCACCTGTGTAGGATCCGGAGGCAAGGGATTTACAACCAGAGCCTCCCCTGGCACCCAAGTGTCCTCCTCCTCCAAGTAGCACCCATGGAGAGACCTCTCGCGGTGGGTTCAGCCCACGTACCCAGTGTAGCTAACAACCCCCTTGGATAGGGTCAGGCAGACAGTCCAAGGTAACTGAAACTACCTCTCCCTCCAGGCCTTTAACCTGAAGCATTAGTTGTTTTTCCTAAATTAGTTCCTTGAGCAAAGAAGTACAAATAGTGTACCTAAGTGTACAATCACGAGCATTCCAGTGGTCGTTTGTACGGCCAACTGCTAAGGTGTGATTCCTTCTCCCCGAATGCCTCCAGCATTCGATCCTGGATCAATCGCGACTTGGCAAGATCCCAAGGGTTTCATAAGCTGAGTTGCTTGTTTACCCTTTTTCCTTGGGTTAGGGTTTATACCCTGTTAACCCAAATTGTCACTACTTTAGGTTTCCTTATATTATGGTCAATAAATCCTGGGCAACCTTGTCGCCCTAACTTGGTTGGTCAATTGCTTTCTTGGCAATTCATTACTACCCCGGCTTGGCAAATCAGTCTTCAAGGAAGAGTGTTGAAGTAGGACGACTACTCAATTTCTAGAAAATTAATGAGAACTCGTCAAACTTGGTCTACCATGTAGCAGTGCTATTTTGTGATTTAGAAACAAGAGCATATGATGTTAAAGCTTGTTGCACGAGATAGGTGTCAGCACCTAACTTGTGGGATTATTTTTCTCATCACACGATATTCCTTGATCAAGAATACCTTTGATCAGGATATAGGGTTTGGGAGTCTTATTGACCTAATCCAAAACCTTGACCCTACTAGGCTGATAGTTGTTTTGGCCCTAGGTTCCTAAACTCCTTGAAGAGGTCTAGTATTTGGTCAACTGATCCTGAGGGTGGGAACCCTAGATCATTATTGCACGGTAATTAAATAATCCTAACATTTTGTGGATGTGGGTAGGGCCTTTGAGATCGGAAATATTAAATCGGCATCCTAAGTGCGATACTAGGCATAATTTTAACATAGCTTAACCCTACCTAGCACATTGAGGTGACCATCATATGCTAACTAATCATATATTTATGAATTTCATGTAGGCTACTCATTTACACGCAAATTACTTAGTTTATCTAACCAGACCACGACTAAAGATGATCTTCCCCTTAAAGATGTAAATACTTTCTTCTAAATTTGCGAGTACTTTCCCGTAAAAGGTGTAAGTAACTGCAAGATGAGTGAGATGTATCATTCCATGCAATTTCGAGAACATAGACCTTTTTGCCTTTATGCAACTAAAGGATTGACATTCAGAGCTAACTCTTATAAACCCTACGTTGATGCATTGAATTCAAAGCTTTAATATTTTAATGAAGATGCATTCAAACTTTGATAAAAAGAACTCCATGCGTGAGAGAATGCCATGAGTCCATCATTGATTTAATCATTCCTTTAGCACTTAACCTAACCTAGAATGTAACTATCATCGCATGCGATTTGCAAAGTACAAAAATCCTTTCCATGCATTGCAACTATTCGGACATCATTTAATGGATGTCTAAGATTATCTTATACATGAGTCACAACTAGGAAATTATTACATAAGTGCATTATATGTTATATGCCCTGTCCTTTGCGCGATGCAACAAGGATGCCTTTGCATAATTCTTTCTTTTTACTTATGCATCATACATTCAGCTATGGTGGATGAAGCAAGAGAGTAAGAGAGAAAGACTCAAGATGTGGAACTTCAATAGTCACAATGTGTAACTGGCCTTCCCTTATTCATTGATTACTAAAAGAATAAGGAATGAAGTGATAATGATGGGTGCCTGCCACCTATAGTGTACAAGTGTACACGTACTATTAGCATAGTGAATACACTGGTGGCATAGGCATAGGCACCTTTACTCCTAACAATCTCCCACTTAAAGGAAAATGTACCTCTAATGAGGAGAGAACAAGAAAAAAGTCACAAAGTACAAATGTACATAGATCGCAATGGGATAAGGAAAGGCATTATCTCATCCCATGCCCATCATCTTCCTAACAAAGGTAAAACATTCTATTGAGAAACTTTTACTGAGTAGATCTACAAGATTTTGGTTAGTTGCTGAGATCTTGAGAAGCTCAACGGACTTGTCCTCAATGAGCTCTCTAATAAAGTGGTAATGCATCTCAATATGCTTTGTCTTTTTATGGAAGATTGAATTCTTGGCCAATTGAATGGCACTCAAAGAATTTGAATGTCATGTAGGGACCACATCAAGTAATACCAAGGTCTACCACCACATGACATAACTAAAGATCCTCCTTGCAAGCCTCAATGGCTACAATATACTCTATCTCTATCGTGAATAGGACCATGCATTTCTACACCCTTGACATCTAAGAAATGGTACCTCCAGCAAAAGTGAAGATATAGCTACAGATTGAATTCCTACCATCTACATGTCTTGCATTGTAAAAGTTAGTGTATCCCATGACTCCTATATCCTAGCCACCATAACATATGCACATATCTACATTGCCCTTAACATAGCTCATGATACCCTTCACAACATCCCAATGTCTCCTATCAAGTGTATCCATATCGGATATCATAAATCCTATTGCAAAATGTTATGTCGTCAGGACTAGTGGCTATCATGACATACATCAAACTACCCATTGCAGATGCATAGGGGATCTTGGCCATCTCAACCTTGTGCTCATCAGACTACTACAGATAATTGGCATGACTAACCTTCATATAAGAAGGCAAAGGATAGCCAATAGGCTTAACATCCTACATATGAAATTGCTCAAGGACATTTTGGATATACTCCTCTTCTGTGATAAGTGAAGAAGTCCCTTAGAGTGATCGCATGTGATGCATATTCCACCAATATATGAGGCACGTCCCATGTCTTTCATCTCAAAGCTCTTCTTGAGCTAACTTTTCAAGGCATCTAGCTTAACATGGGTACTTCTAGTAATCGATATATCATCCTTATAGAGTATCAAAATCACAAGGTTACCATCACAGACATTCTTCATTTATAAATATGGATCCCTATTCCTACAGGTATATCCTTGTGAATGCATGAAAGCATCAAACTTGTGGTACCATTTCCTAGGTGCCTTCTTAAGGTCATAAATTCTCTTTCTCAACATGCATACTAGGTATTCTCAGAGCGTATTTCAACAAGGAGACAAATCTCGAGTAGTATGCCTCCAAAGACATGCCCAACTATTTCAACTTAAAGAACTCATAATCTTCTGAGTTCTGTATGCAAGTGGCATGTACCTTCCCTGCACTACTTCCTTTAGTTTTTCCCAAGTTATTGTGTTTTTAGTGACTGCTTGTTGGTCTTTACACCATTGCTTCCACCAGATCTTAACTTCACCAGTAAGCTTGACCTTGGCAATCATAGCCTAGTTTAGGTCATGGGAGGTTTAGGAAGTCCCCATTTTTGATAGCCATGACGTTCATTTTGCCCCATTACTTTAATTCTATTTGCTGGCAAGACTTTGACCACTTCGTCATAGATATAGTGATTCTATTCTACTTGCCGGCATCTGATGTGTAGGATCGAATTTACACAAGCCTCAAGGAAGATGAATAACTTGATGACCTTCAAGTCCTCCAACCATTTTAGTCTCTTTAGGTTGTTTTGAAGATAGGCGAGTTGGTTGACATCTATGTAGCAGTATCTTGCGATCCACGTCCAACGCCTTTCCACATATAGTGGTGAAGGGTTGTAGAGCTTATCCAGGATCCCCTTCATATCGAATCGTCTGCGATAACTTGAAGAGTTCATAGTTGTCTTGAACATGATATGAAAAATGAGGAAATTGCTCCATGCCTCGTAAGTCTGGAAATGGCAACAATTCACAAATGAGTAACATTAAAAAAATATTTTCTAGTGAAAACATCACCTCACTCTTTCCAATTTATTCCTATCTTGGTTGTTTTATTTATTTATTTGCTCTGATACCAACTGTAACGTATCCTCTTTCCAGGCACATTTTTAGTGGTCCATCGAGAAACGAATCTAAGCATCGCTGCCTTGCACTCCCATGGAATGTTTCGGGGTTTCTCGCCTAGGGTTTCCCAAGTCCGCCTCGCAACAAAATGTTCGCAGCCAAATCCACTAGGATCAACTTGAAATCTGGCTTCCTAGTTGCCAAGGTCTCCTAACAACATTCTAGCGTCGAATCCTGGACATCCTACTTTAAGCAGAGATAACCAAACCGAAGTAGACCCATGCCGCACTTGGTTCAAAGAGAGAATGGGAAACGAGAGGGATGCGCCACTCAACCTCTTTGCCCGTAGGGCATAGTCCCATTCCGATCCCCTAAAATAGCATGAATCGGGTTCTAACTTACTAATACCTAAAGATCATACGACCATAGAACTTTGTGAGAAGCCTTCCAGTCTTTTGGGACCACCGTTCCGTACGATGGACCCATCGAGGGTTCCACCCACCCACTTCCCTCAATAGGTGTTCTTTAGTTATCTAATTAGATCCTATCACATTTACGTGTGACATTTAAAAGCAGCTTCCTTAATTAAGCCTTTTAGGGAACAAGGTTCATTCACGTAACTTATGACAATGACATGAAAAAAGCTCAAACAGGTTCCTTGGAAGCAAACTTTATATTAGCATTTTAACTAAGATACAAAACTTGTCCAAAAAGAATATTTTTCGCAATCCATGAGGACATGTCTTATTTCTTCCAAGTTTCTGCCCTTGTACTAGTAACAGGGCCTCGAGAATCTATCTCGAGCCACGTAGATTGTTTCAGTAGGACCCAAAGGTAGGGAATTTACAGCCAAAGTCTCCCCCTAGCATCCAAGCATCCTCTTATGTACAAACTTGGTGCATAGATCGGACGCTATACGCTCGCGTAGTGAATGCCGGAAGGTCCCCAAGAACAATAGAACTCTACTTTTTGCACAAATTACAAGGTAAAAAGCATGAACGACATGAAAAAGAGACCAATTGGGTGCAATCTCCCCCCATGCCTTGTGTGAGCGCTCCACAAAGCATGTATTTTATGTAGTAATCATCTCCGTCCTCAAATAATAGCCCAAATTACAAAATAGCAAGCTTTTAGCTTTTGAGTTTGCCTTAACACAAAATAGGAATAAAGCTAGTGGGCGGTACCCAAAGAGTCTGGCATGCCCAATACAATGTCAAAGTAGAAATAACATAATCGTGCGCCCATGCGCATACAAAATAATAATAAATATCCAACGCCTCAATAAATAGGCGTGACAAAATATAGGCGTCATGCCTAAGGTATGCGCCCATCAAAATATAATCAATAAATCGAATACTCGCTATCCTCCAATGCTTTCCTCCGCCACTATTACTATCTCTACACATCAACTGAAGCATTCACAATCGTTAGTAAAATAATACAATTAAACCGACAAAAGTGAATACCTAGCAGTCTTCAGCTACATAAATAAATCAAATAGTTAGAAATAAATCCTAACCCTAATTTATTACGAGTGCGCACTCTAAACTCATAAACGTTTATTAATTTAATATGCATTTTGCGGAATCACCCGCTATGGAATCACCCACGTACACACTAAATTAATGAAACGCCCGAAAAGGACAGGCATCCCCATCAACTTCTCGCACAAAGAATCCACTTTGTGTATGAGCCCCGGTCATCAAAGTTTACGGAATCCACCGTAAAACCTCACGGAATCCACCGTGAAATATGCCTCCTGGAATCATACCCCCGGGGTGGGATAGCAATTGACCTCAATTGCTATTAGCTCAATGTGGAGCTAACAGAGTGGGGAAAGCATTTAAGTCTCTAGCGTGCATCCATTGTGCTTCCTCTGCAGGATGGTTCTTAAATTTAACTAGATATCTAGAATATCTTCGGCCAGTTCTAGTGGTCATAAAATCAGTATCTATGATAGCTTCAGGTTCAAGTATTTCAGTCTCTTCCTCTAACAAAGGTGGGTTTTCATAAACACGGTGTACAGATAATTGGCCTCTAAAGGGTCTTAATAAACTAATGTGAAATGTGTTGTGAATTTTCCAGTGAGGTGGTAATTCTAACTTGAATGCATTGTCATTAATTTTGTGAATGATCCTAAATGGTCCATAGAATCTAGGGCCTAATTTCACAACTGGGTATCTATCTACACTTTGTAATCTACGTTTTTCTATTCTCAACCAAACATAGTCATCAACTTTGAAATTCATTGCTTGTCTTTTCTTATTGGCTTGTTTGGTATATGATTGCTGGGCTTTGGCAATCATGTCTTTAACCTCATCAAAAATAGTATTATGCATACTAGCAATATCATTAGCACTCTGAATTCTATTTGACAAAGATGCAACAGGTGTAGATAATCTATAACCATAAATCACTTCAAACGGTGCTTTCTTTGTAGATGTGTGTGGTGTATTGTTATATGCAAACTGTAATAAATGCAAATGTGTATCCCATGTCTGAGGTTTAGAAATAGTATAAGCACGTAAAAGATCTAGTATAGTGCTATTAGTGGCTTCTATTTGTCCATTAGTTTCAGGATGAAATGCAGATGAGAAATCAATTTTTGTGCCTAGGTTAGCAAACAGGGTAATCCAAAAGTTGTTACAAAATCTAGAATCACGATCTGAAATAATAACTTTTGGTAATCCATGGTTAGTGAAAACAGTTTTCAAAAACAATTGTGCTACTTGTGATGATGTTATAGTTTTTTTACATGGAATGAAATATGCTTGTTTACTAAGCCTATCTACTACTGTCCAAATCATATCATGGTTAGATTTAGTATTAGGTAAACCAGTAATAAAATCCATAGAAATTTGTTCCCATGGTCTAGATGGAATAAATAAAGGCATAAGTAATCCATACTATTTACCATGATGTCTCTTAACTCTTTGACAAATCAAACATTCAGAAACAAAGTTAGATACATCAGTATCCATATGCGGCCAATAAAAATCTTCAGTTAATGTACGTAAAGTAGATATGATACCTCTATGACCTTGATATGGAGGACAATGAATTTCATTCAAAACAAAAGATCTGAATGGAACTGTAACACACAATCTCTTTTCATAAAACATAAATCCATCATTATAAGATAATGAATCGATAGGAATCAAGTTATTTTGAACTAATTTATTCCAATCAGCATGAAAAGTAATGTCCTGATGATAAGTATCTTTCATAGCAATCAAAGAATCAAAAGATATAACAGAAATATTATGAATGGTAGGTCTTCTACTTAATGCATCAGCCACTACATTTACTTTACCGGGTTGATATTGAATGATAGGATGAAAAATCTGAATAAAGGATGCCCATTTGATATGTCGGTCAGATATTTGGGGTTGGGTAAGTAAATGTCTAATACTTTGCTGATCGGTCTTAATCATAAATTCTGAACCCATTAAGTAGTGTTTCCACTGTCTTAATGCTTGTACAATAGCTAATAATTCTTTGTCATATGTGGAATATTTCAGTTCAGAGGGTTTCAACTTACAACTAGAATAGGCTATAGGATGATTATCTTGCATAAGTACAGCTCCTATTCCTGATCCACTAGCATCAGTCACTACTAAAAAGAATGATCTATTAAAATTAGGCAATTGTAAGACAGGGGCATGGGTTAATGCATGTTTCAATAAGTCAAAGGATTTCTGTTGATTATCGGACCAATGATAAATAATACATTTCTTCAGAAGTTTAGTCAGTGGTAAAGCAAGTAATGAAAAATTACGCACAAACTTCCTATAGAAACTAGCAAGACCAAGGAAAGATCGTAACTCGTGCACATTTTTAGGTACATGCCAATTCAATATTGCATCTATTTTCTTAGGGTCTACTTTAATTCCATCAGATGATACAATATGACCTAAATACTCAATTTCTGTTTTAAAGAATTCACTCTTTTCAGGATTTGCATACAGTTGATTATCTTTTAATAACTGGAAAACAAATGACAAATGCTCATAATGTTCTTTCTCATTTTGACTAAACACCAAAATATCATCAAAGAAGACAATTACACAATACTGATATTTTAAAAATATACGATTCATCATTCTACTAAATGTAGCAGGTGCATTAGTCAATCTGAAAGGCATCACTAAAAATTCATAAAGACCAAATTGTGTCCTAAATGCAGTCTTGAATATGTAAGACTTATCTAGTCTTACCTGATGATAACCAGATTTAAGGTCTATTTTACTAAATATGGCAGAACCTTGCAGTTTATCCTAGGTATTATTCTTTTTCTTGACTAACAGAACAGGTGCACCAAATGGAGAACTACTAGGTCTAATCAATCCTCTATTTAGTAATTCCTCAACTTGACTTTGAATTTCTTTTTGCTCTATCTGGTTATGCCTATATGGTGCTTTGCAAGGTGGTTGTGTGCCAGGAATCAAATCTATTTTATGGTCTTTTGGGCGTGAAGGAGGTAAACCAGGTGGTATATCTTTGGCAAAACAGTCTTTAAAATGTGCAAGAAATTCTTTATGCCTAGGGTGCATATGATTTTCTTTAACTTGCAGTTCATTCACCCAAATGAGATAAGATTTACTACTTTTGTGTAATACACATTTAGCTTGAGTATGTGAAAGCAGTGGAAAAACATTAGATGCATGCATACCATACAATGTAATATGTTTTCCTTGAAATTGAATATTAATTGAATGTGTGGAATAATCTATATTTGGATTATGCTGATGACGCCAAGGCATACCTAAAATAATATCACTTGACTGTAATGGAACAACTAGAAAATTTCTTCTTTCAGTGTATTGACCAATTTGAATTTCTAAATCATGCACTTCCTGTGTACCATTATACCTAGTGCCTAAGAATGTTGCTTTGATGCGATAATGCGTAGGTACAGTCTGTAACTTCAATTCTTTTACTAGCTTTGCTGAAATAAAATCATGAGTACTACCGTCATCATGCAAAATAATCTTTTCCTTTCCATGCACTAAACATTTCATAGTCAATAAAGAATGTTGAGTTGGCATACCTGGTAAAGTATCTATTGGAGTAGTAGTGTCATCCTCATCTTCAGTGAAATCAGGCATATCTTCATGCTCTTCATCTTCCATTGCTCCAAGGTAGTTGATATGGGTAGGTGGCTTCTTCGAATGGCAATTTGCTGCTAGATGTCCAGGCTGGTGGCATTTATAGCATACTATAGACTTGGCTTTGGTTACATTGTTTGTAATGGCAGGAAGACTAGGTACATTAGGATTTGGCTGGGGAATAGGCTTGGAGTTTTGATTGACATTGGATGGTAAAGCAGGTGGTTTTGCCCAATTTTTACGGAAAGATGATGAAGTGAAACGACCTTGATTAAATCTTCTAAAATTTGCTTAGATCCATAGTTACCATTGGCTTGGAATTGCTATGGATGTCTGTCTCTACCTTGCAGCTTGTCTTCAGTGTCGTGAGCTAATGAAATTGCATCTTCAAGAGTAGCAGGCTTAAACATGTTAACTTCAGCGTAGTAATGCCCAAGGAGTCCAGACATATACTTGCGCTTGTGTGTCGCTTCAGGTACGTCTTCAAGCATGCGTAACTAGAGTAGTGCATTCCAAAAATGCTCTGTGTACTGAGGAATAGGCTCACGATCCCGTTGCTGAAGAAGATCCTGTTGCTTTATAGCTTTCTCATGAAATTGTGGAGGAAGGAAATTCTGCATAAACTTCTTCTTGAAATTCTCCCAAGTAGCGGGACAATCTATACTCTTGCGTACTACAGTCCACCAAAGAGATACTCTATCCACTAAATGATTAGTGACACGCTTGATTTTATCTTTTTCTGCATAGGTTTCCTCATGAAAGTAGTCGTCAAACTAACTAATGAATGCAAGAATAGTTTTTCCCTCTCGAGTGCCATTGAAAGTACGGAATTTGAAATTTCTTTTACTTATCTTTGATTCCTTGCGGATGGTTTGAGCTTCGAGAGTCGCATCGATGGTACGTCAGATAAGATCTTTAGATTGAGGTTCTTCTTTATCGGTAGACGATCTTTGTAAATTTGCTAATTGAACTTGCAATGCTTGCCTAGCTCTTCGTTCTTCATCCAATTGCATCATAATTAAATCCAGCTTTTGCTCCATCGTAGGTTCAGGTAGGTCCCCTTCAGCCATTAAATCATCCATATGTGGTTCAGTCATCCTGCAAAATTCAAAAGACCTTTCACTCTCAAAATCAAGTTAGCGGGATGAGCGTTGCTCAAGTTCGGGAATATAAGGCTTATATGTTTTTGGGTGTGGCTTTCACAATCTTCGAAAAATATGCGGTTTATCCTTCTTCGTATGCTGAAAATGCTTCAGCAAACCTGCGTATGGGTAAAGTACCTTCCAATGAACAACTTTGCAGTTCGGAGTTTCTGCGCAGGAACAACCCTTCTATGAGTTTTGAACGGAAGTCAATTTTGACTCCAGTTGACTTGTCTGACTTGCAGAGTACCAGACTAATGTGACTTGCAGAGTTTGTAGACTTGCAGAACTTAGTTGCTTTGTGAAACTTGCAGAACTTCAACTTGAAAGAACTTTGAAGACTTGAATGGTTGAATGGCTTTAGGTGACTTATGGGATTAAGAGACTTTATGCTTCCTGACCAATTGTCGTTTTTAAGGACATGAATATGTCCTCATCACAATTTTCAGCGCTCAAAACATCCTGGTGTCCTTCGTAACGAATCGTTTTTGAAGCTTAAGTTAAGCTTCTAATTGACTAAGCTTTATAACTTAAAGTTTAAAGCTTTTAAGCTTGGCAAAGAATATGGCTTATCTCTGTTCTTGATGACTTGATGTAGGAGAGATGGAAGTGGTCCTCCGCCTCTGCAGACCGGTCCCTCGCAGTTTGATGATGGAAATAGGGGTTCTTGATCGCCAGGAATCTGCCTGTATCGACCGTTCGCGATGAGATTGACCGTAGAGCCCGATCGTTCCAGGAGCTCTGCCTTCGCATAAGATGGGTAGCGATTGGAAGCTCTTGATCTCAGCTTCGCTCTGATACCACTGGTGCGCAGATCGGATGCTATACGCTCGCGTAGTGAATGTCGGAAGGTCCCCAAGAACAATAGAGCTCTACTTTTTGCACAAATTACAAGGTAAAAAGCATGAACGACATGAAAAAGAGACCAATTGGGTGCAATCTCCCCCCCATGCCTTGTGTGAGCACTCCACAAAGCATGTATTTTATGTATTAATCATCTTCAAGCTCAAATCATAGCCCAAATTACAAAATAGCAAGCTTTTAGCTTTTGAGTTTGCTTTAACACAAAATAGGAATAAAGCTAGTGGGCGGTGCCCAAAGAGTCTGGCATGCCCAATACAATGTCCAAGTAGAAATAACATAATCGTGCACCCATGCGCATACAAAATAATAATAAATATCCAATGCCTCAATAAATAGGCGTGACAAAATATAGGCGTCATGCCTAAGGTATGCGCCCATCAAAATATAATCAATAAATCGAATACTCGCTATCCTCCAATGCTTTCCTCCGCCACTACTACTATCTCTACACATCAACTAAAGCATTCACAATCGTTAGTAAAATAATACAATTAAACCGACAAAAGTGAATACCTAGCAGTCTTCAGCTACATAAATAAATCAAATAGTTAGAAATAAATCCTAACCTTAATTTATTACGAGTGCACACTCTAAACTCATAAACGTTTATTAATTTAATACGCATTTTGCGGAATCACCCGCTATGGAATCACCCATGTACACACTAAATTAATGAAACGCCCGAAAAGGACAGGCGTCCCCATCAACTTCTCGCACAAAGAATCCACTTTCAGTATGAGCCCCGGTCATCAAAGTTTACGGAATCCACCGTAAAACCTCACGGAATCCACCGTGGCATGGAATCCACCGTGAAATATGCCTCCTGGCATCAAAACTAATCCATGGAGAGACCTCTCATGGTGGGTTCAGTCCACGTTCCCATCACGGTTATTTGGAACCCCCTTCGCTAGGGTTGGCGGTCAACTGGGGGTAGCTTGGCATGCCCTCCCTGAATTCAACTAGATTCATTATTCAAATTCCTTTTGTGAGCTTGGGTCATACATTTCTTTCAAAGATAGTGATTCTATATTTAGAAGCACAAACAATAATGAAGGTGAGTGCTCATGACATCTACTAAGGTGGAGTTCCCATCTTTAAATGCTTAGCGATGTCCTTCTTGGGTCTTTCTTGCCTTGGCATCAATTTCCATTATCTTCTGAGAGATAGAGAATACCATCTTTTCGACCTCACTCCTATGTAATAGGAGCAATCTTACGCTATTGGATTTATAGTTTTTGGATAGCAACTTCCCTAAGTTGCTAACCTTTGGTTTCTATCTTAAGGTCCAGGTCTTACATGATTCAAACTAGGATTTCAATTAGTCAGTTGATAACCAATTTCCCACCTTAGAATTTTATCGGGGTTCTAAGTTTACACTAGGGTTCCCTTCCGTCAGGATAGCAGGAACTTTTGTTCATTCCTCTTGCAAGTCAAGCGTAAACTTAGCCCATTTACCATCCTTAAATAGTTGCGAGCATAGAATGTAACATGGCGAATAGTCGTATTTCTTGTGGATATGACATTCGAGTTTTCTTCTTTTAGCTTCGGGATGTATCAAATTTTGAAAATGATATACCCAAGAGTGTTTTGGACCCATCGCGACTAGTTATTGGGATGATAGAGACCAAAGAGCATGTTGACTCTAAGTTAAAATATGTTTGTAAGGACAACTTGACCTATTTGAGATTAAAATCCTAGTTGAGTCGAATTAAATCTTAGCCTCAATTATCATGTAGGATTTCATTTACCAAATTGGCCCTTCCAATTAAGCTTAACATTTCACATGCGCATCTTAAATCTACCTTTTTAGATGCATCCCTATTATGTGGTGCAACTCAGGCTATCCATGATGCCATGCAAATCTAGATGCAAGTCTTTCCTAAGTTGATGATACGATGCAGGATACCCATTCATGAAAATTCCTTCTAGTGCATTTATGCAATTCATAAGGCATGACCTAAGTATTTAAATGCGAGTGTACATGAGTTCGTTGTAAATGCGAGTTAATTCACTCCAATGGTCTACAAGATGCAATTAGCCTATACCAAATGTTTATGTACACTGGCAATCTATGATACATTTGTGAAAGTTCGAACCTAATACTTGGCTTAAGTACTATAACAACCTATAGATGCTTGATCTATTCACGGAAATTCATGGTTATTAAGCCTTTTCAACTACCTTTCAAGTTATGCAAGTTAAAGTTACATGATGCGAAGTATGACTTCTTCCTAATGATGTCCATGCTTAAATGTTTGGTTTTAAGTACTAGACACGGTAGCGGTACCTGTTTTTGGAGTGTCGAGTTAGCATTTATGCCCGATAACCCATTCGTGTTGATGGTGGCATCTTTGCTCGATCCTCCTTCCATAGTTGCGGCTTTTCCAGTTACTTGGGAGAGTTTACGCTTTGGGTCCATTTCAGAGCTTGGAATGCAACCTTTACTCCTCTCGGAGAACTCCTTGGTGCCGGAGTTCCCTATGTGTTGTCTTGATTTTTGCAATCTCCTTGTTAACTAGAGATAATCGATGGATAGATCTTGGGAAGTGTCGATGGGGAGAGAGGGTGCTCGAGGCTTTGTCCAGGTAAGGAATTGTCCTTGGGCCTCTTGTCTCTCTCTCTCTCTCTTCCTCTCTTACTCTAGGATCCTTGGGCCTCTTCTCTCTCTCTCTCTTCTTCTCTTACTCTAGATTCCCCCTTCCCTCTCCCTCTCTCTCTCTCTCCCTAACTCCCTCCCCCTCCTCTCTCTCTCTCTCTCACTCTCTCTCTCTCTCTCTCTCTCTCTCTCTCTCTCTCTCTCTCTCTCTCTCTCTCTCTCTCTCTCTCTCTCTCTCTCTCTCTCTCTCTCTCTCTCTCTCTCTCTCTCTCTCTCTCTCTCTCTCTCTCTCTCTCTCTCTCTCTCTCTCAAGCTTAGCAGCATTGGGGGGGATTTTTATAGGGGGGAGAAAGGTATTATGAGGAGGGGGTGTGACACGAGGCCCCCTTTCTTTCCTTCCATTCAAGCGGCCAAAAGGGCATTCCTGCCATGCAGATGGTAGTTTCTAGAGGAGAAGGAGAGATAGTGGGGGTTTGGAGGTGGCACTCGTGTGCCCCTCCCCCCATCGTAATCATCATCTTCTTCACCTATCTCATATGCATGTTCAGCTCCCTCTCTCGACTCCCCCTCCTTCTGCCAACCGAGGCATTGAAAATGTAGATTTAAAAAAACACTAATAAAATGGGGGGGAAATCTTACGACGATGGCAAAATGTAATGGGGGGGAGAATCTTATGGCGACGATGGATGGTGGAATATTACAATGCACTCATTGATGAGGGAGCTGACTTTAATATCCTTACACACGATCATTGGACCCTCGTTGATCAACCCCAACTATAGCCTACTAACACTAAACTCAATCCATTTGGGGTACAATCCTACTCACTACTGGGAAAGTGCAAAATAGCAGTCTCTATCAAGATTGAAAGCCTACCTATGATCTTTTATGTGATGTCGAACACCAAGGCTGCTAGTAAGGAATCGATTCTAGGACATGCATTTAAGAAACAAGCACACTGCAATGTCAACTATGAGTTGTAGTGCATGCACCTCACCATTGGCAATGTTAAGATAATGATGGCTTTTAGTAAGGGCAACGTGGCTCCATCATAGCCTGCAATGCCACACCGGTGGAGGAACCAAGGGCAAGGCGTAAGGAGGGGGTGGTAACTTGTCCCACCCTAACAAGAAAAATTAACCTCCACCTAAAAGAGCCACACCCAAGACCACTGAACAATATCTCAAATAGGTGCCCAAATGCCAATCGTAGTCACCTAGAACCCAAACCGCATGAACTCGTAACCACACAGAACATCACGCCCAAGGCCTAGGAGGCAAAGTTAACACTATAGAAGCAAATGAATTTTCAAGCCGTGATAGGTGCCCAAAGACCTGTTGCGCACTCAATGCTACTACAAAGGCAACAACTGGATTCGGTTGCCCAAGACTAGGAGTGGTGCGTGTGCCTGTCAATCCAGGACCTCCAGTCCATCTCCAGAAAGTGATGAGCTAGCTAGGAATGAGAAATCCATGGACTCCAAAAGCACCAAACTCATAGAACCTCAATGAGTCTATCAATCAAAGCCGCAACTAGCTGGCCCTATGCAAACTCAACATGACACTCCCAATGTCCCAAATACTCCATAAGTAGAAGGCAATGCATCTCTAAGCCCCAAGATCAACCCATTGCACAAGTGATCACTAAACACCCCTCTAAATAGACCAGAAGGTAGGTATCAATAGTGGAGTCATCCAGCTCAACCAAAACCCCAACCTCCCACCGCAAGGCTTAGACCTTCCTATAAGCAAAGATCCATCCTTGCATTGATCTCAAACCTAGCCATGAATACAGGGGATGACCTCATCACCTATATCAGATGCTTGGATGCCACATTCATCATGCTAGTCAAGAGCTATGAACAGTTGGACTTGGGCCTCCTCGATGAGAGATTAGCAATGGAAGTACACTCCTGGCCATGCACTTGGGAGGAATATGAGTTTGTATTTGTCAAGATTCCCAAAATGGCCAAAGCCTTGATTGATAGGAGATCTCTCAAGAGCAAGCTTGCACACAACAGTTGATCACATCCTATCATAAGAGTAAAGTCTCTACAACAAGCCAGGAGCTAGAAGAGTTGACAAAGCTAATCGACTCTAACTCCTCCTTTCTACAAAAATGGTATGCTCTATATCTCCAATGGCAACAAGAGGGTTGCCAACTGATGACTAATGTCGAGAAAAGATGCACAATCAAAACCGCTGAGTACAACCCTACCTATGTGGCTCCTACCTCGTTCAAAGTCTTGGCCATCACACGCAAATGACCTTTAGAGGAATATGACATGGCTCATTTCAATCGAATCCTAACCGAGGAAGAACTCCATATTGCTAGCAGGATGAACTATAGTGACTTTCTCATGATGTCCTAACCTACATTACACATGTAGGAATTAGACCTCATGACATGGACCATCACACCCACTTTGAGTATAATCCAAACTTCTACGATTGGCTCATGCCAAAGTAAAGCACAAGCACACAATCCAAACTTCTACGATTGGCTCATGCCAAAGTAAAGCACAACCACACATATGCTTCATGCCCTTCACTCTTTATTCTCCAATCCTAAGAAGGATTTTCATCACTCCCAAGGGGAGGGGGAGGGGGAGGGGGTAAGTCCAAAAAGAAGATATGACTTGAACCTTAAACCAAACTTTAAAAAAGTATAAAGGATTGATAAAAGTCAATTTGTACTTAAGGAAAATTTTCATGAAATGCTAGGCAGAACTATGTGGACTGATTGAAGCAAAAATTTTCATTATATATAAGCACTTCATCTTTCCATAGCATATATTCATATTCCCCCTCATCTTTTTGCAAAAGATCATTTCAAATAAACTAATAGTAGTGAGTTGTTGCATCATGACAGGAACCCAGATGGCCGAGCATGACAAATGCACCAAGCTCCCATTCACAAAAGATGAGCAAGACAAATATGGCCTAACAACATAAACAAGGGCCTTCAATCATCTTAAATTCAAAAGCATTCAAAACTTAAAAAGTGGGTGATAAAAGAGCAAGCAGTAAAACATGTGGTCGACCAAGGAAACCTTGGTAAATATATGGAGAAGGTCGGTCAAGCCATCGACTACAGCAAGTGCTCAAATTTCCTGCGAACTTTCAATGTGAACAGGAACTGTGGCACCGTAACACTAAGACAGGGAGGAGAGATTTGCAGAGTAGAAGTGGAGTTGAGCCTTGAAATGGCAGAAATAGCTCTAGGGTTGGACAATAAGCTTGAGAGGCAGCCCAAAAGAGATATTTACAATATGCTAGGGATGGACAAGGCCCAAATGTACATAAATGATGGAGTTACCTTAGCCCACATCCCCGACCTTGACATCAAACTGCAACCAAAGACAGTCCATGCTCTATTCTCTAATCATAGGTACAATGCCTTGATGAGCAGGATTGGAGTGCCACTACTCAAGAGCCTCATGGCCAAGTCTCTGGATGAAATCAATTGAAATGGATATGTGCAAAATATCATGGAATCCTCAACAAAAGTGCTAGCCACAGGAGCCAAAGCAGCAGGTGGGGAGTCTCCGGCTTCCATAGTGGAGACGACAAGGAAAAAGTCAACAACTAAGGCCTCTAACATAGGTTTTGGAGGTGTGCTCACCACAATCATCCAAGAGACCTTGGGGGACTTGGAAAGACAGGAAGTGGTAGAAGAAACACCCGAGCACTCACCAACCCATAGATCACCCATGCAATCACCCGAAAAAAGACGAAAGCTCCACCCCAAGTCTAGCAACAAACGAGAGGCCTCAACCAAGAGAAATATTAGTGCGGAAGGGAAGGAGGACTCAATCCCATCAAGCCAAGGCACAAAAAGAAAACTCAAGCTAAACATCCCACGAAAGAGGAAGAAAACTATAACAGAAGGAGACAAGGAAGTAGAATCTGCACAGAAGAAATCGAGAGAATTAGAAGATAAACGGAGAAAGAAGTAGGAAGAGGCAAAGGAAAGAGTAAGAAAGCTGGAAAGAGGAATGAAGAAGGAAGCAAAGAGAAAACGAGAAAAGGCTAAAAAGAGAAGAAGATGAGCAAATGGCCCTAGGTTTGCGGCTATTGGTAGAGCAAGCCTCCCAACCTGAAGAGCTCATGAGGAGAAGCCCAAGTGATGAGCTAGGCTACTGCACTTCAGCAAAAGAAAGAGTCCAAGAGCCCATTATGCCAAGCAAGGGAAATGCCCCCATGAACCCACCACCACCGGCCTTAATTGTCATGCTAGTCCCACCAGGAGACCTCAGAAGAAGGGGGAGTGGATCAAAGTAGCATTGTGGC
Source organism: Lygodium microphyllum (assembly GCF_053477565.2). Lineage (NCBI taxonomy): Eukaryota > Viridiplantae > Streptophyta > Polypodiopsida > Schizaeales > Lygodiaceae > Lygodium > Lygodium microphyllum. The sequence continues at coordinate 103,561,289 of NC_141138.1, forward strand.
ATGGATGTAGTACTTTCTAAACTTGATGAAGCAACTCGGCCCATCACCCAATGGGGTGGAGCTCCAATAATAGGGACAAAGAGACATGCTTCCGTAGATGCAAAATCTAGAAAGGACCCAAAGAAGTCCAAGGTTGAAGCATCCACAATATCTATGCTATTAGCCATGCTGCTACCGGTAGCAAACAATTATAACGAGTACATGTAGGAGCTCCTATATAGGCCAACTTGAAAAGATGAAGGAAGATAGGAAGGCCACCATGGTGGAATTGGAAGAGGAAAAGGATGTGTTTGCTACCTACCAACTAGAGAAAACAAAGCTGATAATCATCTATCAAAGGCATATTAATTACCTAAAGGAGGAATCAGAAGCAAGGAAGAAAATGGAGGTGGAGAAGGAAGAAGAAAGTGCAAAAGATCTACAAGTAGAGGGAGAAATGGAGGTAGAAACAAACTTCTCAAGCCTCATATAGAAGCAAAAGGATATGAAGGAGCAATTAGAACAATTAAAAAACCTAGGAGAGGAGCTCACTGAGGAGCTAAAGAGGGTAAAAGCACAAGCCCATGCATAAGTCTAGAAGGAGAGGAGGCAAAAGAGACATCTACTCAAGGAACTGCAAGACGTTAAGGCCCAAAAGGACACAGAGTTATCAAAAAAGCTACTCGATGTGGAGAATTGACTCCTCAAGACCTCCAAGAGTAGGAACGGCTAGAAAAATAGCTGAATCACCACAAACACAACAAGGAAAAGATGTTGATATTATAAAAAGAGAAAGAAGAGGTGATGATAACACTATCACAAGAGTTGCAGCTGAGTCAAGGCAAGATGGAGGAGAAGGCCAAGGCCTAGGAAGAGTGGAACCTTGGAAGAGTTAGGGACCTGATCAAACACCTTGCGCTAGCAGAAAGCATGAGAATCATGGCAAGAGCAAGGGCCAAGGTAGTAAAGGCACGGCTACAAGTCTAGCAACACACCTTTCTCAATATTGCACCTTGCACTTAATGTAACTCAAGTCGAGAATGACGACCCTATGGAAGGGCTAAATAGGAAGATGGAGATCTCAACGAGAGCCATAAAATATGGGCTCCAAGAACACACCCCAATTATCATCACTAGCCCCAGCTTGGTGCAATAAAGGAAATTTTTTATGCAACCATGACTCTCAATAGAGGATTTAGAGCAACTCAAAATTGAAGAATAGGAGCACCAAGAGCAGCCAACCAAAGCATCCCAAGAAAAACCATCAGGGGATGAAGGGCTTGATTTTGAGAAACCTGCAAACCAAAGGCATAACTTGGTGAACATAGCCCTCCCCCACCTCCAACCATAGAAGTAGAAGGTCAAGAAGAAGAATATCATGCCATCGTAGAAAGAATTGTTGAAGCCATAAGGAAACACGGAGAGTTGATTGAATTCACAAGGAGAAAGTTTAATGCCACACCACAAGACATGCCCAATGTCCAGATGTCGCAAACTGAAGAACAATTGCCTATCAATTGGGGACTAGAATTAAACCATTGGGAGTAATGGGAGAATGGGTGCATGCCATTTGAATTTAAATTCTTCTACCCTTCTGCTCTGAATCAAGTGCTACCCCCTCCAGTGGTTGAAGGAGCCATCCAAGTCGCAACGAGGAGGCTAGGGAAGCAATGGTTAGACAAGAGGCAAAGAGCCATCCAAGTCACGACGAGGAGGCTAGGGAAGCAATGGCTAGACAAGAGGCAAAGAAAGCCCACGTTATGGAGAAGAGAGCCTATGAGGTACTAGGAGGATAAGATCATGGAAGAGCCAAGAAAGGTCAAAGGCTATGAAACCCAACCTAAATGGTGTCGAAGAATTTGGGACACTAATTTTGAGGCATGGATAGCTTTTTGCAAAATGCTACCATATGAAAGGGATGACCCCACCTACATGGCACCCAAGGTGTCGTGGTGTGGATTTTGACCAAGGGAAGCATGGTAGGTATGACTTCCCTTTGATCTACAATGTCAATGCCACCACTCCTAAAGAATGCACGACCTTTGGAGCACAAGAACTTTGGCATTCTATTACCCACTTTTTGGACGAGTTCACGGCATGGCAAAAGTTGGCAAGAGAGCAACCCTTAACATTAGGCAAGTCATTGAATAGCTGGCTATCCCTACATTGATATCAAAATAGAGAGGTGGCATGTGCTCTTCTTGGGCTACTAGTTTTTGTTTTAGTAAAATTCAGAAGAGGCTGAGGTAATTACAAGTTCTTCTTCTTCTTCTCATTCTTTCTTGGTTGAGCTTGTGCTTGAGAGAGGGAGTATGTGGGAGTGAGGGAGTGAGTGTGTGAGGGCAAGGGACCGTAGTGGAGAAGCTCTCCATCTTCTCCTCTCTTTTTCTTCTCTTTTCTCTTCTCTTGTCTCATGCATGGCAATGGAGCATTGAGCTTGGAGCTTGAGGATCGAGCTTGCTTGACTTTGCATCTTGGATCATGGAGCTAGAAGAGTGCTTGAGGGAGGAGGCAACTAGATCAAGCATGGAGGTAAGCTCACTACACTCATAGATGTGAGAGCGCGTATAGCTCTGTGAGAGGTAGCCATTACACTTGGCCTGAAACACTTGAAATAATAAGTAGTCCATGGGTCTTGGCGGTAAAGCGAGAAGCTCCCTATTATCTCAGTAACAAACTATCAAATCAAAGCATCTGCTCTCATAAATAATGCATAAACTTGCAATTATAGCACTATTGTAATAAATTTAGTAGTATGAGAATCCAACTATTGGCAAAGCAAAGGAAAGACCAAGCTCCCATTTTCTAGGTATATATGACAACAAATGAGATATGTAAGAGCGACTAGTAGTTATGATGCATACAACCAATACCAAGATCTATCACACCTCACAGTGTGTCAACAAACCATATATCCAGTAGGTAGAGACATCATGCATGTAGTAGGTCTTAGGAGGAATAAAAGAGAACTACCAAATGGATGATTGATTGAGCAATGGTAACAAAGCTCAATACATAGCCAAGCAACATATCACTGACATCACACTAATAGAGATAGGTGTCAGATCCAAATCATAAATCAAGTCAGCCCACAAAAAAGTAATTACATCTAAGAACATCAAGAGATCATGTACATATCTCAATGAGTCCCAGTATCTCAATAACTTAAGCTCTATTGCATAAAACCCAAAGCTTTGCTTGAATGCAAAATATCCAAGTAGCTCAAGGACTCCCATTGGAACAAAATAGAATGCCAGCTTAGCAAGACAAGCTCAATACATCACTTGCATGACATCCAAGCATAAGATAAATCAAGTGCATAGCCAAAGCATAAAACTCAATAAATCTTCAATCCCATAAGTGAATGATCACTTTAGAAAGTGACTAAGCTCCAAGATATGTAAGCAAGCTCAAATGTGAAGCTCAATTGTCACCATAGATTTATCGAGATGCATACATGAATGATAAACACCAATACATCCAAGTGGTGTACATGTGTATCTTCAAAGCATAATAGGCATAGCCTTGTCCCATATAAGTGTTTGCTAACCACTATGTATAGGAGTAAAATAACCTCTAAAATCTGCGTTAAATTGGCTCAATGCATCCATAAAACATTCCCCAAGATATTTGTCGAACATTTAGCAAATGATCCAAGCACTAATGGGTATGAATAGAACCATAAGCAAGCTTCAAGCTCTGAAGAAAAACTTTCATAGTCAAATAGCTTACTAGTTACTGTATTACAATAGTGAAAACTCTATTAAAACTAAGCCAATACGAGCTCAAATCAGTCCAATTGCACCTTAATACATCATCATAATGTATTCCAAGCATTGGGGCAACCAATGAGCATCAGTAGAAGCAAGAAATGAGATCTAATCATTGAGAAAAGACTATCACAAATTTATAGCAATAGGTTGGGAGGTCCAAAATTCAACTATCCACCAAGAGGTTACTTAAGTGCAGGGGATATCAAATGCCACACAAGAGGTAGGAGATGCACTAGACTGATCAGGAAAGGGTGTAGCAGCAATAGGTGCAAATCACATTATTGTTGCTATGATTGTTGAAGGAAATGGAGATGGTAGAAGCACTTAGAAGTACTCAAGAAAGCCTACTCAAGGCCTAAAAGAAGCCCACACAAGCCAAGAAGAAAAGGGAGATCAATGATCACCTTGAATGGAACAAACCAAGGCTACCATGAATCTTGAGCTGTAGGTATTATCATAGGCTAAAGCAAACTGAAGAAGAAGCTCCTCAAAGTTATGCTCTGATACCCATTGAAGGGAGAAGCTTGAGTGGGACAATGAGCAAGGGAGGTGTGAGCTATGGTGGATGGAGCAAGAGAGCAAGAGAGAGAGAGACTCAATATTTGAGAACTCCATTAGTCACAATGTGTGACTTGCATTCCCTTATTCATTAGTTACTAAAAGAATAAGGAATGAAGTGACAGTGATGAGCACATGCTAGTTGCAGTGTATAGGCGTGCTCAAGTACCAAAAGTGATGTGCATATCTTGCATTCGTCGAGTAGGACATTGTTTCAGTGACTTAACATTAGGGTTTTTATGTGTTAGTACATAGGGTGGAACTACCTGAGATCAATATAATTCTAAAAAAACATATCTTGAAACTCCTTGAGCAAGCTAATAAGCTTATCCTCATCTTGTCTAATGAGGTCTTCAATGGTATACACTAGTTGAGGTATCTCTCCCTCTCCTACAAAATCACTTTTGTCACTTTGATAAGTTCCTCGATAGGTTTGCTATTTTGCATTGTCTCTTTGTGCCAATAACAATCATGTGATTGCTCTAGCTTCCTTGGGGAGTTAGGGTCTAGTTCTCTCCTCACTCAATCATCATAAGGACTTTGAGATTCATAGGTCTATAGGCTTGTAGCCTAAATGTTTATGATATAAGACCTTAAAGTGCTCTAACCATTCCAATTTGAATTTCATTCTAACTATACTAGTATCAATGAGCAAACCTTCAAATTTCAAAGGTTTAGGGCCTACGTTAGATTGTTTGCTAAATGAGTCATAGTCAAGGGAGCCATTATTTGAGTCTTCAATACTCTTGTACTCTAATGATTCATCTTCAAATTCACTCCTATAATTCCCACTAACGTCTTTACTCCTCAGTAGGGCTAGTACTAGGTCATTATTATGATAATTGAGCAACCCTTGGTGTAGTTTGGCCCATTGCCAATCAAGACTCTCTAGCAGCTTATCACATATTAGCAACTAGTTTCTGCATTATCCTTTAAGCACCATCACCATTGTATTAGTATATTTTAAAGCTCAATTTTTTTAGAGAGAGTGAAAAATGCTTACATCCCTTTGTTATTCCAATGGTTTAGGGTTCGTCATAAGCATTGGCACTAAGAATGATTCCATGTGAGGTTTGAGCATGTGCATAGTGGGCTTTTGTATTCCCTTCAAATGAATTAAATGAGGCAAAATGATAGAGGAATGATGGGATGGAGGGCTCAATAGTCTTTTCTCCTTCATTCTTCATTTGTTCGTTTTCTCTAGCTTCTATTAAAAGGGTGGTGCTAGAGACACATGTACTAAGTAATGAGTAGTGCGAGAGGCGCATGCTAAAGGCAAATGTATTATCCCATAAACAAAGTGAGAAAGAGAGAGCTACCCAAAAAGCTATAAAATAATGTACTAGGCTTTTGAATCAATGCAAGAAATGAAGTAAAGCTATCATGTCTTTTCTTCTTTTATCCTCAATAGCTTTCCCTTTAACTCTAGACTCAATCCATGTTTCCTAAAATGGTATTAGAACATCCTCCTTGAGGCTATGAGGTTGTACAAGTATCCAATGCTATGTGTGAAGCTCAAGAGGTTCAAAGCCATCGAGGTTGTGTTATCTATGTGAGCTAAAGCTTGGACATTGAAGGCTTTGCAAAGAGTGTGGAGGTTTTTGGAGCTCTTGAAGAGCCACCATTCAAGTAAGGTATTCAAAGAAGGAGAAGAGAATATTGATTGTGGTTGCTTGATTGGAGGATTTGGGGCTCTAGATCTTATTTCCTAATATCACAGGATGTCTTCAATCAAATTGGTGCCATCAAGTCTATATTGTTGGCCTATGGTGTTTTAACACAACTACATCACAATAATGTCCCAAACAATAAGGTTTTTTAAAATTGTAAAATATTTTTTATGCACAAGTCAATGGACAATCAAAATGCAATGCCAAGCTGATGTAAAATTGATCATTGTAATGTCTTATCAAGCTAATGAGCTATCCTGAAAACAATGAAATACTCTAAAAAGAAAATGTATACCAAGAAACCAAAAATCAATCCAATAAAAAATGTAATCTCGTTATCCTTTATGTATGCCCAAAAAATAAGCCACTGAGTTAAGGCAATTTGTGTGAACCTCATGTATCCAAAAAGCATTATGCCCAAAGGAAAAGAATGCTTGATGTTTGCTTTTTAGGAACAAATGCAAAGCATTATCTAAGTAAATATGAAAAGCTTGAAGCACAATAAGTCCAACAAGATCAAGAAGACCAAATGAAGCTCCTTAAAGAGAACCAAGGAGATAAAAAATGTAGCAAAATCAAGTGCATATGTAACGAGTTAGAACTAGGAGATGAAGATCACAACAAAATAAGAAAATCAAGTCCACAAGGAGCTAAAAAAGTCAACAAGCAAGAAGAACAAGATAAGAGCTAACAAATCCTATGAATCTACAAAATACACAATTGTAATATCCACCATTGATGCAAATGATGTAGCTAAGGGGGCTAATTCCCAAAGTAATATATGTTGTACTTGCTTGGAACCTAATGGCATTGCTTGGTCCTTCTATGATATAATTGATAACTAGATGCCTCATTAGCATCTAGGGAGGCCATTAGGAAAATTTAAATATCCCCATCCTTAGGTGAAGCTATCTAGAGGGAAAACTAGCACCAAAGTGGGGGATGCTAAACGAGTGGTGCAAGAGACACATGTATTAAGTAATGAGTGGTATTAGAGGCACAAGCTAAAGGTAGATGTAATACCCCATAGGGTAAGTGAGGAAGGGAGACCTGCCCAAAAAGCTATAAAAGCTCTTGAATCAATGCAAGCAATGAAGTGAAGCTATCATATTTATGCATTTGTTCGTCTTTTATCCTCCATAGCTTCTCTTTATCTCTAGCTTCAATCTATGTTGTCTAACATCTTCTCATACATGCCATGTGAGGTACAAAAGTGGATAGTATCTCATGTTGAATTTTTCGTTGAGAGGGAAGAAATGGTGGGATGTGAGGTAGAAGCTATGGAGTGCAAGAGGGTTTAGAGAGAAAAGAACACAACAGAGTTATGTGAGTATGACATGAATGGTAACCTTATTCTCTGTTATCTTCACTTATATATGACTATGCACTATGTACATATATGAGGGGTGTTTATTGATCATTAGCCTTTACCCCAACAACCTCCCACTTAAATGCTAATACACCTTTATGGGAGTATAAAAAGAAAGTGAAGATACTATCCAATGCCCATAAGCACTCAATAGTGTGCAAAGAACTTGGAAGATATGCAAGGTTCTCATCCGTATGGATCTTGATAAGCTCAATGCACTTGTCCTCAAGAACCTCCGTGATGAAGTGATACTTCACCTAAATGTCCTTGCATGAAAGACTATGTTTTGTGCCAATTGAATGGCATTCTGACTATCATGGGAGGCAACTCGATCAGGCATGAAGATAAGCTCACTACACTCGTAGGTGTGAGAGCACGTAAAACTATGTGAGAGGTAGCCATTGCACTTGGCTTGAAACGATAAGCAGTCCATGGGTCTTGGTGGTCGAGCAAGAAGCTCCCACATTTTGCTTCCATTGTCGGGATAAATGGATTCAAGCTTTGAGTGCTTGCGCACTCCAAATTGAGCATTGGAGTAGGGTTTGTCCTGAACCGATGCTTGAGATAGGTAGGAAGTGAGTCGAAAGGCATTTGGTCTCTTTCGCATGTAAGTTTTTTGGTTTTTAAGAAGGTTCGGGCAATTAGGTTAGATTTGCTTAGGTGTTTATTTGTGGTTTGGATGCATTTAGATAAGGGAAAAATCAAGAAATTTTGAGAAACAAATAGTAGGGTTATTGTTCTAAACAGGGAAGAATAGGGAGAAAAAGGGGCTTCATTGCATTAAGAGAGCAAAGAGAGAAGAATGGGAGTGGAATACTGAATAACAAGGGGTTTAAGGGGCAAAGAGAGCAAGGGGGAGCTCATTTTTGCATTCAGACTTGAGAGAGAGAGAGAGAGAGAGAGAGAGAGAGAGCTGGACAGGTTTGTTGGAGGGAAATAGTCAAGCAAGGAGAGCTTCAATTCGTGCGATCGGATGCATTCGCTAGCTATCGGTGAGTTGGTTTGATTGCTAACCTCTAATTCTTGGATATCCTGGAGCTTGCCAAAGCTTGGAGCGAACCATAGCAAGCATCGTGCTAGATTTTTCTAGATTGCATTCATTTTTGCCATTACGTTCAAACTATCCAGTTCCTAAAATCGGACCGTTTGACTGCCTTGGAGTCATCCAATGGATTCCAAACCCCTTTAACCTTATGTTCACTCATCGAGCCAACTTGCTTAATGAGAAAAAGTCATATGTCACGTAAGTAATAACATCATATGTAAAGGCATTTTATCTTACATGCAGACTTGACATTATCCCCATCTTCGTGCAGTGGGTACTTGCCCTCTCCAACCATTAGTCTGGTGGCTTTAGTCATGAAGGTTCAAATCACTGCCAATAGACATACCTAATTTTGGGGTTGACCTATTTGCAAATGGCGGGAAGTTCTTTGTCGAATGAAACTAGAAAGAATGATCATTTTGAGTGGCTGAAGCCCCTCTTTTTTTAGTCAGCAATATGAAGGTCAATGCAAGACCCTATTTATGTGACTTATGGTATGAGAAAGGAGCGCCCAAAACTAACAAAATGAATGAAAGAACAATATCATTGACCATATCACAATATAGGCCTAGTTTAACAACCTGAACCCCCTACCTTTTAGAGCACGTAGTAATCGTGCAGGAGGACCTAGAATGGACAATTATGAGTGGCTGCCACTAGTACAGGAGAGCAAGCATTAGTTGAAATCAATCAAAGGGAGTGTAGCTCAATCCTCCACCTTCAAGCTCCATGCTCCATAGCTGTGCAGGCTAGATAAGATAAGAGAAGAGAAGAGAAGAGAAGAAGAGAGGAGAAGATGGAGAGCTTCTCCACCATGGTCCCTCACCCTCACACACACTCGCTCACACTCTTACACTCCCTCTCTCAAGTATAAGCTAAAGCAAGCAATAGGGAGAAGGAGAAGAAGAAGGAGGAGGAGGAGGAGGAAGAGGAGGAGAGACACTTTTGCCACACCTTAAGAATGATATTCTTCATTCCCTTTTTGTCTTTTTATACATGCCCTCTTTTTCCTTGGGTACCTATCCCTTTTTACATGATTAGCCATTTTAGCCAAGGTCTTATTTCCTTATTTCTTTTCTCTTTTCACAGTTCTTTCATCCGTGCCGATCTACATTTATTGCATTGATTGTGATTGAATCCACACGCTTCATCGCATAACCACTTGAAGTGCACAAGGAAAAAGAGAAAGCTTGATTTGGCAAAAATCCACTCCACCACACGTGTGTCCAATTCATGTAATGTTACAACTGATTTGTATAACAAGGAACACACTAACGAGGTCGAAGTAAAGAATGAACCCACTAATAGGAGCAAACCTTGAGAAGACGAATACAACATGAGAACCAAGATGTGAAACAAGCAACTGCGGGCTGTCAAGCGATGGAGAAGGGAGAAAGAATCAACACGATTAGGGACACAGCTTTGCCCCCAATCTAATCAATCTGATTGACACATTAGTTGCTCAAGAAACCACCGACATGTCGAGAACCAGCACTAGCTCTATAGATAACGAGCTTGAATTGGGAGAATTCCTAGTCAACATTTAGCAAATGGTAAACCGATATGACCTGCAAACCAAAATGGTGCATCATGGTAGACTAGCCGAGGACATCATAGCCAATCTTGAGGAAGAGAGAAGGTTTGTTTTGGTAGCAAGGTTTGTTTCGCTTAGTCTTCTTGTAGTTTTTCCATAAAGGGAATAGTGGCAAGAGGCTATTTTGTTACAACGGTTCCCATTTTTTATTGCTCGTGCTGGCTTACGTAGGACAAGGGTGGCATGATTGTAAGGATTTGGATTGCTTAGGGAGCTAAAGATATTGACAACCTTGATAGTATCTTTGTGCACACAGTACAACCTTTGATACTCATTGAGGTGTCATATGTGGCCATGTTGATTGTGTTTGTGTCTTTGGACTCTCCATCCAAAAGATGTGGTGGTTTGAGGAGACTTTGGTTCTTGTTGGGGCTAGCTCTTTAGCCTCCACTACAATTGAAATGTGCTTAATATGGTTGTAGGTTGCTAATTTTGAGCTTGAAAGGTTACAAGTTGCTTAAGGAGGAGAATATTTTTGGATGGTTGTTGGGGTGGTGAGGTGGAGGTAGCAATTTCCATGTTCCCTATAGTCAAATCCCTATAATTGAAAGCTAATATGATTCATGCATCATTAACTTGCAAGCAAATACACTTGTCAATATAATTGATATTACAAGTGGTGAGATATTTGAGTGAGCATCCTAGTAGTAATTCCATTCCATCCCTTTCTCTATTCAATAAAACATAGAAATAGAGTTTACCTCCATAGGGATTCAATTTATCATCAATTGGTTTGTCGTTGTGATTGACCTAGTTGTCTCCAATAATATAAGCAAAGGTGTTGAAATTAGCTCCCTCGTCAATGTTTATCAACTATCACAACTTTGGCTATAGTCGAATAGATGTAGAGGTAGGCTACTGTAATTATGAGGCCATCCTCCAATCCTGAGGCTGAGATAATGTTAGTTAGGATACTAACAACCATATTATTGGCAAATTCTACTAGTCCATTTGCTTAAGGATAGTATGGGCTAGACTTTCTATGTAGGAGTAGGAACATGGACAAGAGATATATGATAAATTCATTCAAAAAATGGGTTCCTTGTTCACTATCTCAATGGCACATCCAAATTGCAAGATGAATTGCTCCTATAAGAAATTCGCCATGGTGTGGGCATCATTCTTGTGAGAGTGGCCTTAGCCCTCATTTTCCACTTATACATGTAATTAATGGCCACAATGGTTTACCAAGCTTGGGAATAGTGGGTAGCAAAACTAATGGGTCCCAATAACTCTATATCCCACTTCTAGAAGGATCAGTGGATGATTATAGGGGAGAGTTCCATTTTTTCTTTTTGAATAATTTGGTTCTTTGGCACTCATCACAATTATTTACAAATTGGACCTCATCCTTGAAGAGGGTTGGCCATCATAAGTAGGAATCTAAAGCATTCCTAGTTATGGCATTTGCATCAAAATGATCACCTACAATCCTTCTATGTGCTTCATGTAGAAAATCCTCAATTTCATGCTCATGCACACATCTTCAAAGAAAATCATCATGTCTTAGTCGATATAATTGACCCCAATCATTTGGTAGGATTGGGGTTCTTAATCAATAGATTGGCAATTCGCACCTTCTCAATAGGTAATCCATTCTCTAAGATGTGCATAATATCATCCGCTCACTTGGTGTGAGGTCTACATTGCATAGTTAGGCTTCTTGTTGTATTCTAAATAAATGAGCATCTGGTAGATTTTTGGCAATCCAAATTGCTTTCTACTCACTACTAATGCATGATATGATATGTGATCAAGAATGACATATTGATTTTCCTTCTACGAGACCATAGAAAAAGTCAAATTCCAACATGAGTAGAAGCCATTGAATGAAGCAACTTGTAGTCTAAGGTATATTCACCAAATGTAGAAGTGCTTGATGGCCTACAAAAAATGTAAATGTTTTGGTCAACAAGTAGTGGTGGAACTTCTTAACAGCACACCCCAATGAAGCAATGATTCCTAGTGAAACTCGCAAGAAACTCCATGTTATGTTCACCAAGTGGCACATCACAACTCCAATTGCTATTTTTGAAGCATCAATATGCACATGAAATGTTATTGTCCAATCCAATGCTCACAAGATAGGGGTGGTCATTATAGCCTTCTTTAAGTGCTATATATGTAGCTTAGCATTCATATGTCCATTCCTACATAAGTAACATCTTATAATGTGGTCATGCTATTATGGCATAAGTGAGCACAAAGCATCAATAACACTTAGTATGTCCTAGGAAGCATTAAATGCCTTTTTTATGAGAAAGTGGTGGGAAATCCATTATTACCTTAATCTTTGCAATTTCAATCTTGCAATGCTATTCTTAGATACTACATGGTCGAAGATAATGTAATGCTTAATCCACAATTGGCATCTCAATGGACTCAAGGAAAGCTGATACTACCAATACCTTTTAAAGACCGAATAAAGCTTCTCAAGGTGCTCCTCCTAGTTGGAGTAGACACAAAGGTCATCCATGAATACCTTAAGCCATCATATCTAAATATCCTTGAAGATGATACGCATAAGACCTTTGAAAGTGGTTGATGCATTGGTCAGATCAAATGACATGACAACATAGACAAACACTCCCCATTTGATGGCAAAAGTGGTATTCTGCCTATCATCTGGGTAAGTTTACACTTGATTGTAACAAGAAAACTTGTCCAAATTGTAAGCTTCCTTGCATGCCATTCTTTCAGTCGTGTGACCTCTTCTCTTCTTTTTGCTGCTCAATGTGGAAGATGTGGGGATGGAAGTATTCTTGGGACAATCTTTCAGGTATCAAACATCCTTATGCTAATAAATCCATTCACCTACAGTTTCCAAGAGCAAGAGTCATTTTTACTTCAACAATGAAAACTAACTATATAGTACATATGGGCCAACACTCTTATGCCACTACCTAAGCTACTAGCTATAGCAAGGTGGATAGAAGCTTGCTAAAAACAAGTACTAGACATCGAAGCCAAAAACCTACATATATTAAAATTTTAAAAGTGTTGGGCTCTCACCCATGCAATTTGTAACATTCTCAACCTATTAAAATTTTTTGACCTCAATGGTAGCCTAAGATTAGATCTTTATTAAGGTCACCTCTTTTAAATCTATCCATTCATTGTGTACAAAGCTAATCTAGCAAAAAGGGACCTCAGAAAGCCTCAAACCTCACTCTAACTGGTATCGAAAGTCCTTCTTGAGGTGTAATGGTACTATCAAGGCTGTCTCTATTTTTGGACCCTCAAATGTACCACATCCACCTAGCAAACCATTCATATTGTGTACCCTCAGGCAACCAAAAAAGAAATGGGAACTAGGGTAGTAGCACAACAGCTTCGTGCCACTGCTCAAAACACCAAAATTAACCTTCAATGGAAAGCAAAGAAAACATTGAAGGATTGGCAATTACATCTAAGCGCATTGTCCAAAATAAATTTGTGCCTTCTAAGCCCTCTATGGATTCTCAAAATATTTAACCCATAAAGCCTATTGCATTCTACAAATCAAAGAACCCCCATCCTTCTTTTACTTTTTGTGACAAATAGAGAATGAATTATCCTTCAATGCTACAAAGCAAAGTGTTCCATTTAAGATGCCCATTTCCAAGCATACAATAGCAAGATGTAGCAATGTAGTGATGGCTATCCCAACCACTACCACACCTAACCACGAGTTAGACCAAGCTAAATAAGAAGAACTAGTGCTACTAAGCTTCTGCCTCCTATTGGCCTAAAACAAAGCCTCCTTTGAACTAGTGCTACTAAGCCTCTACCTCCTACTGGCTAAATAAGAAGAACTCTACCAAAATCTAGAGGTCCCAAAACAAAGCCTCCTTTGAACTAGTGCTACTAAGCCTCTGCCTCCTACTGGCCTAAAATCCAATCACAACTACAGATCAATTTGCAAGATGGCTTAAAGGTAAGCTCACTACACCCGTAAAGATGGATGGCACGTCGACTATATGAGAGGTAGCCATTAGTGCTCGGCTTGGAACGCTTGAAGCAATAAGCGGTCCGTGGGTCTCAGCAATTGATCACCACTACATTTTGGTTCCATTTTTCGGGACCAACGAATTCAAGTCTTGAGTGCTTGCGCGCTTCGAATCAAGCATCAAAGTAGGGTTTTCCCCAAACCGATGCTTGAGGTAGATAGGTAGGAAGCGACGAAGTTTGAAGAGGTATTCGACCTCCTTAGCAAGTAGATTTTCATGGAAAAGCATGTTGAAGTAGTGTAAGTATTTCCCTTATGATTTTTTCTTACATTTAGGTAGGATAGGAGCAAAACATTGGAGCACGCAGTAGGGTTTTCTATGCTATATAACAGGCTAAAACAAGGAAAAGAATGGCAAAAAAATGACATTTTGGGTTAAATATTGGTGAGGGAAGCAAAACTAAGGTGAGTATAGGCTTGGGTAAAGAACTTGGCATCGAGGAGTTCTTTGCCCACCATAAGTAATTCCACACCTTCCCCTATATGAGTAGCTTGGATTTGGAGGTGCTCGACCAATAGGAAGGCCTCGATCGCTTAGTGCAATGAATTTTGTGGAGTCCAATGAAAAACACGTCGCACTTGGTCCCCCATACAAGTAACGGTGATTCTGGGCTGAGTCCAATAATTGGCCATCAGCCCACCATCCTGTACTTGGCCCTCATACCACTCGGTCCATTCGACTCAAACACCCACCGCTCGGCCTGTCCGAATCGACCACTTAGATGAACTTAATATTCGGCCCAACTTGGCACTCGACCCTCGGAGCTTGGACCACTCGGTCCATTTGGCCCTCGAACGGTGGGCCAAATCAGACATTCGGCCCTTGCAATTCGAACCTACTGGGCCGAATTTGTATTTGGTTAAATTTTTAACTTGTAGACCTTGAAACCGACCTAGAGACCATACAAAGCCGAAAGCACATCATAGATCTATCACTGAGCTGAAATCTAGAGCAAGTAGTTCAAATTTTGACTATAAGCGGTCCTTCAAATCGTGTATGGTATTTAGCGTAATGGCCCTGCGGGCCGGGGGGGACTACCCTCCTCAAACCCCCCAGAGGGGGCTGCCCCCTCCGATCTCCCCCAAGTAGGTTGGAGAGAAAACGCGCATTGTGACAGGTCCTCCAAATGAGATCCTAGTGTAGTAATGGCTCTACACAAGTATGGATTCTCACAAGAGCAACCAAAAGCCCATACTTGAAACAAAGACCCTAGAACCTCAATGGGCCAATCTAGCCAACAAGGGCAAAAAGGCCACACTGCAAAAACACATATATATTGCATTTGGACTGCATCTAGTCAAAACGAAAAGCAACAACATCAAGCTACAACTACGAGGATGACTAGATATGAAAATCATGATGATAGATGCACCTTGAATAGCATTGCACTGATGATCCAAGAAATCAATGCAGAATCCACATCCGGTCATGCAACTAGGGACTCAAGGGCATTTGTTAGAAGGCTTAAATTTATAAGCCAAGACCCAGAAGATGAAGGCATAGTACCACCTGCTTATCTTAGGGTCAAACTCACCGCAAAAAGGGAGGACTATGTCAATGCTCTCATCGATGAAGGAGCTGATTTTAATATCTTGATCTATGAAGCATGGACTCAACTAGGGCAACCAAAGCTCACACCGACTAATGCAACTCTTAGTCCTAATGGGGAACACTCCCAAGCACTTATAGGGAAGTGCAAAATCCTTATAACTATTGAAACGGAAAGCTTGCCTATCCTATTCCATGTTCCTCCAAATAGTGCTAATTATTGTGGACATGAAGCCCTCCTAGGAAGACCCTTCAAAAAGATGATGAAGTGTGAGGCTGATTATGTAGCACAAAGGATACACTTAATACTACCAAGGTTGAGGATAATCACAACCTTTAGTAAGGGCGACCTCATCAAACCTCGGGAAAAAGACAAGGAACATTCTGACATGCCAGGCAAGCCTAGTAACGAGAGCAAGGACTTGTTGAAAGAGTTGATACAAGCGCATGTTGAACAGAGAGAACCAGTGAGCGAGGCCATACTTAAAATAAGAAGATCAAGAGACAATGCCAAGGATAGGCTTTGGACTTACAAATATCGTAGAAGACCACAAAAGAATCCCAAGCCTTATAGATGAAGGTACCGATGGACAGCTAGCACAATGCCGCGATGGATATCCAAAGGATTGCTACGTGCTCAAGGGTATTATGCAGGTAACCGATGGATTTGGGCACCAAAACCCCCTGCTAAACCACCTCTGTCAATCGAAGGCCGGGACGTATCAAGAGCAAAGAAGCACGGGAGGAAATCTAAATGAGAATCCAAGTCTCGAGTCAAAAACATTAGAGTGACCGAGCCCCTCACACGACTGAAACCAAGAAACCAAATGAGACTATTTGAAGAGTAGAACCTCAGTCTAGCTTGCTTAACAAGTGAATATCATATGTACCCATCGAGTGTCCTCAAAAGCCACTAATGCCCAAGAAGCCTTTGATTTCCCATAATGAGCATCATAGACACAACATTGCTCATGGTAATGTTAATTGCTCAACAAAGCAAATGGTAGAATCATCTAACAGCCACGAGCAAGTCATCCTTCCAAATGTCCAAAATGTGGGACATAACACCATACTTACCTCTCAGCCTAAGGATATGGCTATGCAATCCATCGTGAGACTAGCGCAACTAATGCTTGATCTACACAAATGAATGCGCAAAGGGCAACAAAAGACACGGCCACTTCTTATCTACTTAAGGACTTGACACTACAGTCTACCAATAGTGGCCAGTCCCCTAAACTAGTCGTTACTACTTCCGATCAAGAATTACAGCAGTCACAGCCTTTGGCCATGACGATATCCCTTGCGGAATGTGTCCTTAGCCATTCACCGGTGGAAGAGGTGTCACAACCAACATCCTTGATACCTCAAGCACTGTCGAAGCACCTAAAGCCTAGGCTTGAGGAGAAACTCTCCAAGATGTGACCAAGGAGATGGTGCATCTGACCAATAAACCTAGCAAGGCCGTTCAGCAAGTCACAGCTAAGTCCCATGAGAGCACACCAGAGAAAGAGAAAGCTAAGGCCCAACCAAGCACATCAACAACTGACCTTGTTCAGGGTCCTGATTCTTTACGGAAGACACCTTCATTTCCCATGAACAAGAGGAAAATAGAGCAAACACAACGGCAGTTACAAGTGGCTATGGATGCCAAGAAGATTGAAACCAAGAGCATGGAAGAACTTGGAAATAAAGCATCGAGTCCACCTACTAAGGAGCCCATTTCCATCTCCCCTAATAGCGATGAAACCTCAGAAACATCTGTGTGTTCTAATAAGTCAAAGCAACCATCACCATCAGTGGTTGCTTGCAACACTCAATCCACCAACAACAGAAATTGCATTGACCAATCAAGAGTGGATACAACACTGCCACAATAGGGTCACAAATCTATACCAATCACATCCAAAGGAGAACCATGATGCAATAACAACAAAGCCTCGGGAGAAACATGGAAACCCCGAGGACATAAGCAATCCTAGAGTTGACCAATCTTGCTCATCTAGGCATGAGCCCCCAGCTATGCTAAAGCCTAGGGAAACTCTAGAACCTTGCATGAGATAGCAACCGAGCAAGCCATCATTGAACATAGAGGTGTCACAAAATGCTTAACTGAGTTGGATGTTAAGCTCAAAGTATTCACACGTGTCTACATCCTTGCAGACATAGGTGCATTCCCTAAGGAGCAGCTTGAGGAATACTTGCCATTTCCTCTATCCTAGAAAGAGCAAGAATATCTTGATGAGCACTATGACAAGCTCCTACATAAGCGCGTGCAACTCATCTCTGACGAGGAAGCTAACGACTTACCTTGACTGTGACATTCAACGGTGTGCAGTGCCAACCAAATCTTTTAGAGATAGAGCAACTAAAGCGACAATCAGAGGGCCGAAGTCAATTCAAAAAGCATTGGTTTGAAAACCGTGTTACAATGGCCGAACTAGGAGCCCAGATTATGATAGGGTCTCAGATGAGCGATTGGCCAAATGGTGGTCTCAAAGAGACCCAACCTATGTGGCACCAACTTCCTTTCAAGTCCTAACTGCCATTAAGGGTATGGACTTAGCCGAAACTAGCCAAGAAAATTCTATAGTTGATAAGATTCTCACTAAGGAGGAGCTACATGTTGCAAGTAGAGGCTTGGACAAGGTACCATGCTACTCGATTGCAAAATATCTATTGTTATTGAGTAAGTTGCTACAAGTATTAGATGCATGTGCCACAATCTAGTATAATCCTGAGTTCTACAATTGGTTTTTATCCTCATGAAGCAACATGGATGCATAAATTATACATAAATTAACAATGTGTTTTGTGACTATGAATAAATAATACCCAAGGGAGCACACACACAAGCAATGATAGTCAAGCGTAGGGAGAAAAGTTTGGGTTTGACGAGGTGAGCTCCTAGGGTCCTCCTCTCACCACATGTCTAGAAGTCATGTGACCGTTTCCGCCTCCGGGTAGAGGGCAGATAGTCCTCATGATCACCATGGAAAGCCCTGACCAACACCTTTGAGGGTGTACATGGGGCACCGTCCCTTTCTACGGGCTCTCCCTCCACTTCCAATCTCCCCTTCCGGGGATGATTCCTACCCCAGTTCATCACAATCAGTCCGTGTGATTTGGGGTGAGCAAAGATCTACTATTGATTGGAATACGCCCCGCGGTTGAAGCATGACGAATATTATCATGAGGGTTGTCCCTCTACAATCACTCCTATGTACTTGATGATCTACTAGTTAGTCCATGGCATGCAAATAATTCCATCATGCCTCAGGGCCTAACCCTTGGTTCGCTTTTTGCAAGTTTCCTCACATTAGAAGTCATGGAGCACCCAGTGCAGCTGGCTTGCAAGGAAGCTATCTGTTGTGGAGGGAGCATATGGCACAAGCTCCTCCGCCAGAGTGCTATGTGCCTACCCTTAAGAGGTATGCACTGAAAAGAGTCCTTAAGCGACACCGCCTTGGATGCAAGCCAAAAACTTCCTAGGTTAGAAAAATGAAGGCTCAAGGGAATGCCACCCGGGGGGTGGCAACCCCGGCCGTGCAGGCCCTCACCAGACTCTCGGGAACCAGGTGCTTGAAAGAGCAGAAGGCAGCTAGAAACAAGAGGGAATTTGATGAATTATTTAAAAGCATTCTTAAAACAACTGCAGCCAAGGACTACAACATTTGGGTCTCGATCGATATCTTCCATGCCCGGCTGATGGGAGCCCCTTACCGTGGCACAGCCCCAGTCACCCGACCACCCAAACTCGCCCCACGTCATTCAAATAGAATAGCCCCTATGTTGTATAAGCTGCTTAACAAAGGCCATATTGCCATAACTTTTTGTCCTTAAGTGGTTAAAGGGACAAGCTCCCCCCAACTGTACAAACCTCCCTTACTACTAATACATGGCATGTCTTTAACAAGTGCTGATGAGATGTCTCGCAATCAACACTATAGGATTTAGATGAAGTAATATCTTTTGCCGTTGCATCTATTCATCATAATTGATGCATGTGATTTGCATATACTCTCACGAAGTGTCAAGTGGATGCAAGACGACACAGGTCTTTGTACGAAATTATTTAGGGTCCAAGTCATCGCAAGACCACCAACCTCACAAAGAGCCATGACAGAAGCCTCACTACCGAAAGCAAAAATCACCATTGTCAATCGCCTACATTACATGACCCAAAGCTGAATCAGGGACCACTCTCTCTTTCTGGTTTAAACTCTACACTTGGCACTCACGGCAGCTATTACCTCAATTGTACCAACATCACACGTTACAAAGAGGTTTTGCAAAATCTCCAATGTATCTCCCCATCTCAACAATCGTTTCTCTAGCAGCAAGGCTAGTTCTCAACCCCCAGGGAGAGAGCACATATGAGAGGTTTTCAATTGCAGGTATTGAAGACTCCAACAAAAGTGTCGTTCGCCCTTCATCAACACTCAACTCTAAATTCTTATCCTTTATCATCATGCAAGCCCACCAAGAATCGTCGGTCGCAGAATCCCCAAAACATCAACACCTGTGCCAACCCATGAGTGCGACTCCCACAACAACCAGCCCTATTACTAACTTTGCCAACCCTACCACCAGCCACTTGCCAACCACATGCCCCCAATAACCTTCATGCGCCCCACCACCAAAACTCCTCCACAGCAAAACACAGCTGTCCCTTCCACCCACATCTTCGGTGCATGCCAAAGCCCGCTACCTACGACGTTGAGTGCCATGGGACTGGCACTAGTCTAGGAGGGGGTAATGTTAACCCTCAAACGAATAAGGTGAAAAATCCAAAAAATCTAAAGTAGAAGACAAGGCCAAGGCAAAAGTAAAATAGAAGACGAAGGCACACCAAGAGGAATTTGAAAACATAATAAGTGCAAAAAAGTGAAATAGAAGACGAAGGCACGCCAAGAGGAATTTGAAAACATAAGAAGTGCAAAAAAGTTCTAAATCAAGGAGAAAGGTGAACGAGAAAAAGTGCAAGTCGATGCTTTTGTAAAAAAGCACAGGGCAACATCATAATTTATTTTAAGAGTGCCGAGCTCTCACCCGTGCAATTTGTAAAGGTAGATGGGCGGTAGAAAGGAAGCTAGGAAGATAGGAGGACAATGGGAAAAAGGGCCTAGGCCATGGCCGGCCATGTAAAAAAGGGGATAAGAGGATGACCGCCCAAAAGGGATTTAGGGTTTTGTATATAAAGTTGAAAAGTGAATAAGAAGCTCATTCTTGTGTGTGACCAAAAGTAGCTCTCTTCTTCTTCTTCTTCTTCTTCTTCTTCTTCTTCTTCTTCTTCTTCTTCTTCTTCTTCTTCTTCTTCTTCTTGCTTGCTTGCTTGAGCTTGTGATTGAGAGAGGGAGTGTGAGAGTGTGAGGGAGTGAGTGTGTGAGGGTGATGGACTGTGGAGGAGAAGCTCTCCATCTTCTTCTCTTCTCTTCTCTTCTCTTCTCTTCTCTTCTCTTCTCTTGCTTGCAGCAATGGAGCTTGGAGCGTGGAGCTTGAGGATGGAGCTTGCTTGAAGATTGCACTTGGATCGTGGAGCTACAGGAGTGCTTGGGAGAGGAGGTAACTCGATCTGGCATGGAGGTAAGCTCACTACACTTCTAGAGATGGATGGTGCATCGGCTATGTGAGAGGTAGCCATTAGTGCTCGGCTTGGAACGCTTAAAGCAATAAGCGGTCCATGGGTCTCAGTGGTTGATCACCACTACAAGGTTAGAATTCCTACAATGGCAATCACCTTATGATGACAAGTGAGTAGCACTAAGTTGTCAATGCACATCGATACTACCTACACTATACTTCACTTATGTCCATCATTCTTTCATAGAACCTTGACTCACCAATAGAACTGCAACATCATCCCCTCTAGGATAAGTTCCTAATTTAATAAGAATTTCATATCACGAGCCACTTTGAAGAACCCTTCTTGCTCTATGATATCACCTCCTATCTTTGTGTAATTTCAATCAAAGCATTTGATTTTATGCTTAGTAAAGTTGTAGTATAATTCTAATTTTTACAAGTCATGGATAGTTGAACATTTAACCAATCAAACATTGTATAGAACTAACAATTAACCACTTGACATGAAGCCTTGCATATACCTAAATCACTATCCTCCATTTATAACTCTTGCAAAGCTAGGAAGTGGTAATCTCAATATAGTAATGTATTTGGTAACATGTGATCTAAATCATTTTTGTTTTTGATTTAGCTACTTGAAGTTCTCATGAAAGATTATTTTTATCTCATGTACAAAGGAAAGATTCCCTAGTACTAAAGACAAAGATAGCAAAATCCTAGATACCAGTTTCCATCAAAGACTCCCATAACAAGGACAAGATTGTGTTCACAATTAATCAACAAAAAGAATGTGACCTCCAACCACCCAAGTGAAGCTTTGGCAACCTAAAGTTCTAGCTACTAATCAACCTTGAGAGGATAGTCAATACATATGATATTATGCAAAGGTTGGTGGAACAAAGCAGACTTAGATCATATGCCAAGGTGAGCAATTAACCCATCCAGATTAGGAGATGTATATGATTTATTTATGTTTACAACTCTAACGTCAAAACAATTGTACTTGGACAAATGTGTGAATGAGTGGAAAATTTGCAAGGCCATAGTAGTAACACCCCAACTCTTGTTGCCACATCAAGATGGGATGACAATCCAAAAGTCAACCAAGTGATATTATTTAGCCATACCAAAGAGGACTTATGGGTCACCACCCAAGTCTTCCATCAATCATTTTCTTATAATAGACTTTGTACATACACTACTAGGATTCCCAAGAGCTTATGAGAATATGTGTTGTTAGGAAGCATAGTCATCAATGACATGGTTGGATATGGTAGATGAGGTAGTCACTAAGGCATAAACAGTTTTACTAAAATCACCTAGTCAGGAAGTCACTATTGCAAAGACAAAAATGAGTGTCATTCTCTATGGTAGTGCCCTCACCAGGATCATTACCAAGGCCTTAAATATCTCCAAGGATTCATCTACATCAAACATACAATATCCATAGGATTCTAATCTCCCAAAGGAAAATTCACCTCAACATTTGTTGAATGAAATCTATTGCAAGAAGAAGGGGAAGGGGAATAGAGTAGCAAAAGGAAGGAAAAGAGGCCATTGAAAGAGGATGAAGAGACAAAGTCCTCTTTGAAAAGAGTGATTTTGATGCACCTATGGAGGCAAGTCAAAGGCAAATAGAAAAATTGTTGAAATTGATTCTAGAAGAATGATTATTTATAGGGCTTCATCATATTGTTTAAATCACTTACAATGAGAGTTATGGGCTCAATCCCATGCAAATTGTAGTATTTTCTAGAGTTAGAAGACCAGCAAAGAATGTTAGGGGTGCAAGCATGTAACTTCTATTTACTTTTATTTAGATTAAGTCTAATGAGCCCAAGTGATAAGCATACATTATCAGAAGGACTGATCGTATGTCATAAAGGTGGCTAGGTACCCACATTTTAGTAGAGACGCTAACCCTAATCCTAATGTATATAAGGCCAAAAAATTGAATAGCGGCCTCATTCATTGTGTGTAAACTTTGAACAACCTCTATTCTACTTCTTGTCTTCCATCTTGTGCAACTATTGTTGAGAGTGAGGAAGATAGTGAGTGAGAGAGTGTACCAATGAGAGACTTGGATACAGAAGCGTATCTCCACCTCTTACTTCTCTTCTCTTCTTCCCATTTGTAAGAGGTTGAGAGTGGAGTTGTGTGTGAAGGAGAGTTATGAGTGAGAGTGAGGCCCGATTTGATAAAGCTCTACTATGACTTGTTCTTTTCCATCTTCTTCTCTCAATGGTGGTGTGCTCAATGCAAATATGAAGAAATCAAGGTGTTCATTCAAGGAATGCCTTAAACAAATCATGGAGCCAACTACAAGCCTTCAAGCTTTGACTATAATGCAGGGATGTAAGTAGACAAGTTTGTCTTAGACTAGACTTGTATTCTTTGCTTTTTGGGAAGGGAGAAGGGACGTATGGATAGTTTAGAGTCAATATGAGATAGCTAGGTGAGAGAGAGCTAGGTCCAAAGTGACTAAAGCTCTTAAATCAATAAGAGTTTTTCCCAGAGTCCCGTTGTTGAATGTAGAGTCCAACAATGGACTAGTGAGTTGGTCCTACAAGCAACTATAAAAGATCTCCAAATACTTTATCACCCATAAACCCTTCAACTTCCATCCAAAAACATGGCCAACTACATTCCTCCTAATTGCCTAAGCAAGAGCCACCAACCATCAGTAATGCCCTTTTCTCCCCCAACAAGCTCTCTACCCAAGCCCCAACATTCCACATCTATAGGGCAAGCCCAAACACAAACTTTTAATATTCCACATCTATAGGGCAAGCCCAAACACAAACTCTTTGATGGAGAGTGCCAAGGGACTAGCATTCATCTACAAGAGCAAAGTGTAATCGACTTTAAGAACTTTCCAACATAGCAATTGTCTGACAGAAGTTGCTAGGGGCATAAGGAGTTGTCTAATTGAAGAACTACCAAAAATAGTAGCTAAACATAAAAATTGTAAGAGTCATGAAGTTTGAAGAAAGCTACTAATGTTATTCACATTATTGAGAGCTTCAAAGTTACAAGAGTCCTGAAGTTTGAAGAAAGCTACAAATGTTATTCACATTATTGAGAGCATCAAAGTTACAAGGTACCAAAACTAATAGCTACCATAAATAATATCTCCTAAAAATAGGAAAAACAATTGATAAGTACTAGGGAAGTAACTTGAGATGTTTAAAGCACTGATGTCTCTTAAAATTACATTTTTATTCATGTTGCACACTCGAGACATGTACTACATATTAGAGTCAACTATAAAATATGTGTAGCATGTGGGGAATAGTCATTGTAAAATCCAAGCATCGGGCTTATGATGCGTGCAAATTGTGAAAACTAAAACCAAAACTAAAATTTCTAGCATGCTTATGCACACACAAAATATCTTGTGCACTAAATAAGACAATGTCAAAAGTGGTGCAGCAATGGAAGCATAGGCAAGTGTTGAAATAAACTATTGAACACAAGATAGAAGGGAAAGAAAGCAAAAGAACATTACAAAAGAAGAGAACTCAAAGATGTGCTCGAGAAATTGAATCCATATACCAAACATATGACAATCGCATACAATAGTTAGTCCCTAGGTGCTTGGACACTGGCATCAACTCATCTCTCCAATAGAAAGACCACCTAACAAATGATGATGATTGTATGGTGAGGAAGAGAAGACATTAAATGTTGGCTGACTTGTATAAAATGCCTAAAATACTAACAAATGTGCCCATCCCATTAGGTATGCACAAACTCACACATGAGCTGACAATCCTACTAACACTCTCTCTCAAATCATGGGTGATTTGATACAATACAATGATACAATGATAATGACTCATCACAATCCATCCTTGTAGTCCTTCTGCAAATGGTCCTACTTACCACAGTGATAACACTAGGCCTTTGACTTCTTATTCCTGTCACCCCTCTATAAAATTGTAAAGGCCTCTCTAGAACCTTCATAAAAATGAGATGGAAGCCTCCCCTGTAAATGCAAAGATGCCTCATGCTCAAGTAGCATCGAGGACATATGTGTGAAGCTCATAAGTGTAGATGATGTCTATGGCTACAAAGCATTTTCCACTCCATCAAACTCCAGGGAGAGCTTGTAGAGTACCATTCCGACGAGATGTGCCTCTAAAAGAGCAAAGTGCATGTTGTTGGGAGCTCACGCTCAACCACCAAGACCCACAGACCGCTTATTCCTTCAAGCATTTCAAGCGAGCACTAATGGCTACCTCTCACATAGCTGACACGCTATCCCTCTCTACGAATGTAGTGAGCTTACCTTGATGCCCGATTGAGTTGCTTCCTCTCTCAAGCACTCTGATAGCTCCACGATTCGTGATGCAAGCTCAAGCATCCTCAAGCCTCTTCCTCCTTGCTCCATAGCCACGCGCGAGATGAGAGAAGAGAAGAGAATAGAAGAAGAAGAGAGGAGATGGTGGAGGGCTTCGCCTCCAAGATCCCTCACCCTCACTCACTCACACTCCCTTCCTCAAGCACTCACAAGCAACCAAGCAAGAGAAGAGAAGGAGAGAAGAAGAAGATTCCACTTTCCCACACACCAAAGAATGAGCTCTCATTCACTTTTTGAACTTTATATACAAAATCCTAAATCCCTTTTGGGTAGTCATCCCCTTATCCCCTTTTTCACATGCCTGGCCATTGTGACAAGGTCTTTTTCACATTCCCTTTTACTTGGTCTATTTATTTGATTCATGCCCATCTACCCTTTTACAATTTGCACAGGAGGGAACCTGGCACTCCTTTTCAAAAATTATGGGGCACCTTCCACTTAAAAATGCACTTTTGCCTTTAGCTTGATTTTAGAGGCCATCCTTGTGCCTTCACTTATTCTCCGTCCTACTTCTTCCATCGCCTCCGTATTTTACTTATTTTTCTTCCAACTTGAGCTGGGGTTAACATTACCCTCTCCTAGTATACCCTCCTAGTATAGTGACAATCCCATGGCACTGATGCAGAGTGGTTGGAAGGGGTGATGGGTGTAGCTAGATGGATCTTTTGAGTTTGCATACAAGCCCTTCCAGGAGATGGTGTTGGATGGACTCGGCCTTTGAAATTGAAGATGTAGTTGGGGTGGATCCTTTTTTATTACTGGTGTTGAGGGGATTCGTCCTTTGAAATCGAAGATAAAGTTGGGCAAATCCCTGCATGGAGAGAGGCGGATGTGCGGATCCATCTTTGAAATTTAAGATGGTGTTAGATGGAACCGTCTTTTGGCCCTCTATGGTTGCCTTCTCCTGCACTGTTCCAAATGAGCTTCTTCGTTCACTTTTTGACTGGGGTTGCCTCAGTCTTGCCTCTGCCTTGGTGAGCCTTCATGGAAACGTTGTCGCATGAAGTGGCCCCTCTCTTAGGTGGGTGCTAGTCCCAATAAATTGCAGTTTTAAGCTAATGAGGGTTTGATGAGAGAGGGTGAACATGTGAGTTGATGATGACGAGGCTGTAGAGAAATTGAGCTTGGGCCAAAATGGATCACCCGGTTAAGGTGGTGGGGATCGAGGGTGTATTGCATGGACGATGGGGCCACCAAAGTCGGTGGTTGAGGCCTTTGTTTGTACCTTGAAAGAAAAGAAGGTGCACTACCTAGGGATGTCTATGCCTTATCGTGGATTGCGTATTGCACGTGCTTGTGGACTAGGAGATTGGTCAAGAATCTTAGGCAAGCCCTCAATGGTGTCCCACACTTGAGGACCCAATTTGTGCATAAGGGAGGTGCGGTGCAGGGAGCTTAGGGTGACAAGTCTAACCATAGGCAAGAGATACCTTCCTAGGTATGTCCTACCCTTGATGTGCCCTAAGCATGTGTGGTGGGGGATCAAAAAGGCTAGGGGTTTAGACACAGAGCCAGCCGACCAAGGCCCCAGACACACCTAACTTGAGAACCCCTATGTACAGTGATTATGACCTATGTGCAGCTTGATGTGTCTGCATGTGATTTCTCTTTTCATTTCCGTTCTCTATGAGTGCCTTTTTGCTTTGTGCCTCCTTATCTTTTGTTTCTTTTTTCTTGATCTCTTGTCTCCTTATTCTTCTTCTTCTTCTTCTTCTTGTTCTTCTTCTTCTTCTTCTTCTTCTTCTTCTTCTTCTTCTTCTTCTTCTTCTTCTTCTTGTTAAGTTACATAGTCATGACAAAAGTTAATCTTTGTCATTTGAGTCAAGTGGAGAAGGGGCTTAAGGGGCTCCTGGCCATTTCTTGCCTCTCCCAAATTACAAGGTCGGCATGGAAGCTTGATGGATTGTCCGCACATGGTGGGATAGTGCCTAGGGTGCCCTCACTCCCTTAGTATTCCATTTTCTTCTTGTTTCCTCCACCATTTTTCTTCTTCTTTCCCTCATCGCTGCCTTTCTTTTTGCAGAGGTGTCTATGTGTTGTTGCTCTTCAGGCCATAGGGAACGAGGCAGTGGGACAAGCTCTTCCTTGTGTGGTCCCATTTCAAAGTTCATATCTACCTCCCTCTCCTGCCTTGGCTCTTGAAGCATTTCTTTGATGAATCCAAGTGCATCCACTTCGTGTGGGGTTAGGCCTGTCAATAGGAGATAGTGCCGTTACTCTTCCAGGCTTGGGCCAACTCCCCTAGGTTGTGGCAGCATATGCGGTTCTACTCTCAAGGCTCTACAAGCCATTCCCAGTTTCTTTTTTATGGCCTCTATGGACTCTTCCTCCTCTGCTTGGGTGATGTCCAATAGGGTATTTAGGAAGGCGCGTTGCTGCATTTGGATGCTCATTTGGGTAGCCTCCACTCTACTTTTAGCAAGTATTTTGTCTTTCTCTACTTGAGCTAGATGGCTTGCCAAGGTTGTGACTCTTGTTTCATTCTGGTTGGCCCATTCTTCTGTTCTCCTTTTCATGTCTTCGAGGCTTTTCCCCTGCCCCTAAGCTAGCACTATCAGCCTTCATTCTCGATCTTCCATTTCTACCCTTAGCTTTTATTGCTCTTCCTGTGCCGAGGCAGCCTCTTGGCTTAATCTTTTCACCTCTCTTTCACACATGCGAGCTCTTTCCTCCCTCAGCTCCTCCAATTCTTCTGTGGCTTTTGTGATTTTCTCCATTTCAGGTTGCACATCTTTATAGAGCCCCACAATCTCTTCATTGTGCCATCGTAGGTATTGTATGTCCTTGGATTCTTCGTCCAATCACACCTGCCATTCCACTTCTGTCTCTTCTCTAGCTTATAGCTGCTCCTTCAGCTCATTAACTTCCCTTTGGGCCATGGCTATTTGGCATTTTTTTCTCCAACTGGTATGCAGCCATGGCCTCATTTTTGGCTTTTGGCTCTGCTACTATGACTTTTTTCTCCTCCTTAGCTTTCTTTAGTTGAGAGAGAAGCTCCTTGACATATTCAGCGTATTCTCTGGGCGGCCTCTCTATTGCGGGAATGAAGGTTGTGGAGGCTGCCACCTTTTGGCTCTTCGGGTCTTGCCTCGACTAGGCGTCTGCTGCAGCCAACCTTTTGGTTCCTACCAAAGGGGTTCCTTCTCCAGCTCCTTGTCTCATTTCTTTATTCATGAAGTACTGGACCCAAGCCGTTAGGTTGCTAGCATCCACTTGGGTCATAGAACTAGGTGTGAACATGGCGGTGGTGGTGGCAAGCACCAAGGGAGTGAGAGTGGGGGTGATTGGGGCCTTCCCCTTGCCTTCTCACACCACAGGTGGCATGTGGGTGCTTGAGCAGCTCGGACCTTCATCTTTAAGTGGGCTCGCGGGTTCCGGCTCGTCCTGCCTAGACTACTACTCAATGGAATTGCGCATTGTGAGGGCCATGTCTTCCTCCTCCTCTTTCTACTTTCTCCTTCTTTCCTCCTCTGCCTATTTGGACTCCCTGCAAGCCTTTTGCAAGTCTGCTTTCTCTTTTTTCCTCCTCTCCTCTTCCTGCTTTTCTTGTGCAATTTTCTTCTTCATCTTCTTAGCTTATAGTTTGCTCTTCTTGATCCTTATTTTCTTCTCCCTCACTCAGCGTCCTTTCGTTGGACTGTGCCTCCTATTCCTAGTGAGGTTGCAACCTGCTTGGTGTTTGCTCCACTCCTTCTCCTCCTCCTTCCTGCCCTTGCCCCAAGGCTTCCCTAATGATGGTGATAAGGACCCCACTGAATCCAATGGTTGAGATCTTTGAAGATGAAGCCTTCCTTTTAGTCTTGGTGCCAAGGGATTCTACTCCGATGGGTTGTCCTCCCATTGCCAAAGACTTTGCCGAGGTCTCAATGGTCTTCCTCACAAAACCATTGAGATTCATCTCATCTAGCGACCGTGCTGCAATGCTCTCTAACATGGGGACATTAATGCAGCTCATGATGGTGTTGTACCTCTAACTAAAAAACAATGCATGCACTATCTTGGCTTGAAGTTGGACTTCAGGATCCGAAATATCCACCAAGCTGACGCCATCATTGGTGTGGACCTTTACCTTGTCCATTCCTAGCAAAGCATATACATCTCTCTTCAACTTTCTCTCTATTTTGTTTGCCAAGCCCAATGCTTTTTCCACCAACTCCGAGCTCAATTCAATCTTCACCCAATGAGTTTCCTCTCCCTGATGCACAGTTACAGTGCCGTGGTTCCTGTGAAAAGTCTGCAAAAACTCTACACAATGAATGCAATCTATCCCCTGGCCTACTACTTCCATGTATTTCTACAGATTGCATCGCTCAATGATTTGCCTCACAGCCCGTTCTTTGATTGCCACATCTTCTAGGTTGCAGAACTTAAACTGGTTGAAGGCTCATGTTTCCACCGAAAGACCGTATTTTGCATGTTTTTCTTCTGAAAAATGCAATTTTCCAGCCTTTTCTTGGCCTGCCATGATGGGTACCTATCATGAAACCATATTCTCCATTAGTGTAATTTAGAATAGTCACAAGCAAAAGGAAACAACTACAAATTTGCTTAACTGAATTGCTCGAGTGTAGAAGTTGACTTTTCTTCCAATTAGTCTATTGATTTCAAATTTTATTGACCTTTTCTGCACTCACAAGTTGTTTCATCCTACCATTGAGGTTTCCAATGTGTGCCTTTCCTTTATTGTTTTCCTTGTGTGTTTAGTTGATTTACCTTGCCCCCTCCCCCTTGGAAAAGAATCCTTCCTAGGATTGAAGGCTAGAGTGTAGAGGGCGTTTTGCACATGGGAATAATGCTTTACTTTTGCACGAGCCAAGCATAGAAGTTTGGATTATATTCCATGTGAGCATACAGATCCATGTCGAAAGGTCGAATGCCGAGATGGGTGATGTAAGTAAGGACATCAATCAAGAAGTCACCGGAGTCCATGTGTAGTTCTTCCTCAGTGAGGATGAGATCTAAGTAGGGGTATCCCTGAATATGTTCTTCCATGGGTCAATCATGAATGGCTGCTAATACCTTATAAGAGGTTGGAGCAACATAAGTTGCGTTATACTTCGATGTTTTGATTGCACATCGTTGCTTGACATTTTTCATGACTTGACATCCCTCGAGCTCCCATCGGAGAGGCGAAGAGTGTACCATTTTTTCAAGAAAGGGGAGTTGTTGGGTGGCTGCAAGATGTTTCAAGTCTTCTATCTCTTAATCATTGGCACAAGCTGTGCGCTTGTCATATGAGGTGATGAGGCATTGTTGTTGCGCTTTTCACAGAAACCTCAGTGGCAATTAGCTCCGCAGTTGCCTCGGAAGCCTTGACAAACACAAATTTTGATTCTTTCCAAGAACAAGGGAGTGCATGTACTTCTGTCGCTATAGGTTTGCCCAAGGGTCCCAAGTCTAAGCAGTCATAGCTTTTAGCAAGCAACATGAAAGTCACATCCAAGCATCTAAGGCAAGCAATCAAGTCATCCCCCGTATTTTCAGCTAAGTCTACGGCCAAGGTTAGAATTGATCACTGCTCATAAGAGGGTCTAAGGCCGGTAGGTGGTTGAGGTTTGACAGAACTAGAGAGTTCAGCAGCTAATGGTTGCAACTTGGTTTGCTTCTCAAGTTCTAGCTTGGCCTCATGTTTGATCGGTTTGGTTGTACTTGCGATTGTCATGCTACTAGATGATTTTAAGGTTTGAGGGGTACCATTAGTGCTAGATTTGGATGGTTTGTTAGTAGCAGACTCTGTGGTTTTGGGCGATAGATTGTTTTAAGCGCTGCTAATCTAGACTTTGGAGGTTCTATGGACTTGGCAGCCCAATTCTCTTGTGACCCGAGTGTCTCTGGCTCAATGTTTTGTGTGGCCAATGTTTGAGTAGGACTTTTGGTTGTTTTGGCTTTAGGTGGCCAAATCCAGGTGTTACCCTTCATAGTAGCCTTGCGCTTGCAATAAGGTTTTGGGGACCCATCGCGACTTGACCATATGTCGATGTTTATAGTTTTCTATTGGCCTCCTAGGTTTCAAGTGTGGGCCTTTAGCTTTGCGAGGGTGTAGGTGTTTGCTTATAGGTGTGGCAGTCCTTGATGTTTAGGTATCCATTTGAACTAGGGTTCATTGGCTTCAGCGAGTTGCCGGCATTGAGACTTGGTGGGTTGTGACGAGTCATGACCCCCCTCCTTAAACTTGACAGTAGGGTTCTCTACCCCGGTGGCTTTGCAGACTTGGAAGGAGTCACGCCGCCCTTACTGAAAGATGTAACTATTCAAATGTTGTCCATGGCTAGGTGGATACATTGCTACTCGTAGTCGATATTACAACGAGCTTGCTTCTTAAAAGTTCGTCCTAATAATGACTCTATGCCTGCATCTTTAGTGTTGGGCAATACATAGAAGATCATCCGCATGTTTTAAACTTAATAGAAATTGTAACCTTGCACTTTCCCAAAAGTGTGTATGATCGGCCTCCATATGGGTTGAGCTTAGCGTTAGTGGGCTATAACTACAGTTTTCCAATTTGGGTTCGATGGTCATTAGTTAAGACATTAAAGTCAGCTCCCTCATCGATCAATGCATTTATGGTGCATGTGTGCTTGGCAGTGACCGTTATGCTTCGGTAAGTTGGTTCTACAACTTCCTCATCCTCATCATCCATCTCAGTGATAGTGGCTACTTGTACTTGGACAAAGGGTGCTAGCATTGGAGGCTCATACAATGGGTGCGGGGAGGAAATTACTTCTTAATGCGGCTGCCATTGAAGAAGCCTATGCCCTCACCTTCTAGGGTTTTGAGTTCTGTGTTGCCAGTTCGGCTAATGGTTCGAACCCTAAAAGGACCTAGCCCTTGAAACTTCATTTTTTGCTTATGTTATTTGACTGAGTACAGCAGTACTAAGTCACACTAATCAAAGTTTCATTGCTTGATATGCTTGTCAAACTAGCTTTTGTGTCTTGCCTTCTTGGATATTAGTACATGGGTGGCTAGAAGCCAAGTTTTCGATAAGCATTCGAGCTCAATTAGGCATTCCGTCCATGCCTCCTTCCCATCCCATCTCTCTCTTGAAGGGCTATCCTGAGGCTAGGTATGAAGAACTTGAAGGGCAGAATTGCCTCCATACCATAGGTCAACCTAAAGGGGGTCTGTCCTACAGCCATCTTGTAAGTTGTGCGGTAGGCCCACAAGGCCGCCATCAACTTGTTATCCCAGTCATTGCACGAAGTAGAGATGACCTTGCTCATGACGTTTACCAAGATTTTATTTGTGGATTCTACTTAACCATTTGCTTGAGGGTAATAAGGCGAAGATTTCCAATGGATGATTAGGAAGGAGGACAAGAGGTAAGCTATCACTTCATTCATGAAGTGTGTGCCTTGGTCGCTAACTAGTTCAATGGGGCAGTCAAATCGTGAGATCACTTGCTCCCATAGGAACTTGGCAGTCATCCTAGTGTCATTTTTTCTCGTAGCTCGTGCTTCTATCCATTTCATTAGATAGTCGATGACCACAATGATGTATTTGGCTTGTGAATACTGTGCCACAGGACTAATGGGTCCGATGAAGTCAATCCCCCATTTCTCGAAGGATTGTCGTGCGATAATTGGGGTTAGCTCCATGCGATCATTATGAATAGGGACCTTAGTCCATTGGCACTCATCACAATGCTTCACAAATCGTGTTACATCTCCGAAGAGAGTAGACCACCACAGTTGGGGCTGCAGCACTTTGTAGGTTGTCGCGTCTCTGCTGAAATGTCCTCCTGCAATTCTGTCATGTGCCTCTGTGAGTACATCATGCATCTCATTCTCACACACACATCTGTGCAGTAACCTGTCTTGCCCCAACCTGTAGAGTTGGCATGCTATCAACTGATAGGGTTCGATCTTCAGGATAAACTACCTAAGTCGGGCCTTTTCTACTGGTCGTTCCAATAGTCCGTGCTCAAGCACTTGAACTATGTCATCTGCCCAATACGGCATCATGTCAGCTCTAAACAAATCCCTTTCATTGGACAAGCTGAATAAATGTGCATTTGTGGTAGTTCATCTACAATGCCTTGCCCAACAAATTCTCATGTGGGGATGCGAGACATATGGTCAATCATGTAATGTTGCTTCCCTTTACACGCCACCACGAAGAAGTCAAACTCCAAAAGCAGAAATAGCCATCTAGCGATGTGTCCTGTAGGGCAAGGTTTGTTAACAAGATGCAACAAAGCTTGATGGTCAACAAAGAAGGTAAAAGGTGTAGCCAAAAGATAATGCCAAAATTTATTTACAGCAAACACCATGGCCAGCCCTCTCTCTCAGTTGTTGAGTAATTTATTTCAGTCTCAATGAGTTGTCTACTAGCAAAGCTCACTGGGTAATCTAGGTTGTATTCACTAGATTGGCACAACATAGTTCCCATGGCGAATTTCAAAGCATCAATGTGTACATGGAACGTCCAATCTAGAGCTTGAAGAATTGGTGCCGTGGTCAGAGCCTTTTTAGTTCCTCATATGCACGTTGGTATTCCTCGGTGGTCCATTCAAATATGATCAACATCTTGTATAGGAGCCTAGAAATCAATGCACAATTCAACAAGAACCGTCGATAATACCCTGTATGGCCTAAGAATCACTAAACGCCCTTGTAATCGGTTGGGGGTGGAAAATCAACAATGACCTTGATCTTTGAGAAATATGTGGCAATACCATTCTTCGACGCCACATGTCCTAGGATGCATTCATGCTTCACCCAAAACTGGCACTTCAAGGGGCTCAATAAGAGACGATATAGTCGACACCATTCAAAGATCGCTCGAAGTCTGTCTAAGTGTTCTCTCCAAGTAGAGTGAACACACACTCATCCACGAAGACCTCTAATTCTTTCCTCGGCATCTCTTTGAATATTGTGCACATCAGTCATTGGAAGGTGGCTGGCACGTTAGTTAACCCAAAAGGCATGACTATGTAGGCAAAGACACCCTATTCAATGGCAAATACGGTCTTATGCCTATCGTTAGGATGCACTTGCACCTGATTGTATCTAGAGAAGTCGTCCAGAAAACTGTAGGCCTCTTTACCAGCCACTCTCTCGAGCATGTGCTCAGTGTATGGTAGTGGGTAATTATCTCTCTTCGTAGCTATGTTTACCTTCTTGTAATTGACACACACTCTAATCTTTCCATTCTTCTTTAATACGATGACTATGGGAAAACCCAGTCTATGTGTTCAATTTCATGTATGAATCCTACTCTCATTAGCTTGTCAATTTCTTCTTTGACGGCATGGGGATTCATGGGATATGGTCACTGCTTGACCATCAGGTGTCATGAGTATGTTGTGAGTCACTACACTCGGGCCTATCCCTTTGAGCTCTTCTAGGGACCAAGCAAAGACATCAATATACTCTCGTAAGAGAGCAATGAGACATGCTTCCTCTTCCTTAGTCAAGTCATCAGCTATAAAGACGTGTTGCAATGTCTCCCCTTCCTTGGCTAAATTGACCTCTACGACCCTGGCGGGTCCCTCGATTGGTTCGCTTGCTTGCTCCTATCGTTTGCTCTTAGCAAGATCACTACCCTATCTCTTTTTTTGAATTTCGTAAATCTCTTTGGTAGGTCTTACGATTTTTGTTGCTCTTCTATCTATGTTTCCCTAGGCAACTTCCGTTGTTCCTCCCTTAACCACCGGTGTCTTACGTAGATGGGTAGGTCCCCCTTGGTGCATCTAGACTTGGAAGGTCGAGGTATATCGGGATCAATATTTGAGCTGACTTCTGACTCAAAATTAGACTCAAAATCAAACTCTCCACCTTCACTAGAAGAGGGAGTCTCTCTTGGTGGTCGCAACTCAGAAGGTGAGTCAGTCCTTAGCAGTGGTGTGTCACTTGGTTGTGCTAGACCTGCCTGCTCATAGTCAATTGCACCTATGTGCTCCAACCAAGTTCAATCACAATCCCTATGCATGACTCCTTTTTCCATCTAAAGGCGTTGTGCTTGCATAGCCTGGAGTCAACTCAAATTTATTTGATTATACATCCCCCAGTGTCATATTCTATAGTATCTATTTCCCTTTTGCTCTCATTATTGAAGGAGAAAGAGTCTTCATATCCGTCATCAAAACTGTCTCTGTCTAATTGCTCCCCATTTCCCAAGTCCTAATACATCTCTTCTAGTAGGTCAGGGATTAAAGCCCTATTGTACCTCAAGTTTAAATCGTGATCTTGGACCATCTCCAATCAGGCTCGTCCCCAATAGATCTTGGAGTGGCTTGAGGTTAGTTGTTGGATTGCCAACCAACTTGTCAGTCAAGTATCCTAGGATCTCCAGGAGCTCACGTCTGTTGCTCAGGACTTGGAATGTGACAAGAGTGAGTCTTTTGCATAAACTTCCAACCATCATGCAGACTAGTACTAAGGGTGTGTCCTTGGTCTTGGCAATCGTCTTGATGGCTTGTTTGTACTCCTCATTGTTCGAGAATGGTAGGTCGATGGTAGCAAGAACATGCATCTAGTCTCACTCATCCTCATGACATGTCCTCAGGACACGGGATATACTTGGTTAAGGTCCCATAGAATTTTCTAATCTAGCCGCCATCCTTCAGCATGGTGGAGTTGGCATCTAGGTCAACCAGTGTAGTCTTCCAAGTGTCCATCTCTACTCTTACAGCCTCAGTTCGATTGCCTAAGAAGATAAGACCGTTGCCCCAGTCTTCTACAACTCTCGCGTTGTGCATCTAGGGTTGGCCTAGCAGGATGTCATAGTCCACTCCCTTTATGACTATAAAGTCAACAGAGAATTGGATTCATGTGATCTTCACTAGCCAAGTTAATACTCCGAATGGTTTCATAGATTTCAACCCAGTGATAGATCTATGATATGCTTTCGGCTCCATACGATCCCTAGGTCGATTTCAGGGGGGATTAGATGTGTCAAATTTATATTCTGTTTACCTATCTGATTTTGACAGTTTTTTGTATGATTCTCACACGTCCGATTCTCAGAAGTCCGATTATCAGAATCGGACGCCCGATTTTGGGTTGGTTTGATTAGCTGATCGAACGGTCCGATTTTGGATGGTCCTGACTCTGCGAGTCAGTCGGTCTGAGTCCGATTGGGTATGTCCGATCGGCTAAGACTTGCATGACCATGCATTTTTGTGCCTTCCCAAAAAGCATTGACGTGCAAGGATTTAGGCATCATGAAGTGCAGTATTAGACTCGGTATTTGCGTTTCTGCATCGTGCTCAGGCAACTTTGTGGCAACTAGCTCATTTGATTCTTCGACCCATTGTTTCAGCCCTTGCCATAGCATTGGATGCTGCCTAAGTAGGCCGCCTAGGCTTAAGAGTCATAGGGATAGTCACCAGTGTATTAAAGAGGTTGCTAGCCACTTACCTCTCTCTAACTCTGCGGTTCATGCCCAATGGCCCTGATTGATTTGCTAGCCCATAGCATTTAGACTTTGTCTAGGTGTCATTACTTGTGGTGCCATCACATCCCTTGATTTTGGTCATGGGGGGGAGACTGGCATGCTTATACTTGAGAGATCGTCAATCTTGTCTTCTAGTATGGGCTTAGCATCTTTTAGGTGCTCTTGGGTCTCCTTCACCCAGTTATTCACCTTCTTGATGGCTTAGAGTTGGCGCTTCGAGTTGGGGTACTCCCCGATCTTAGCATTTCCCTTTTCAGCCATCCGTGGAGCCAACGTTTTTGCCTCTACACTTTCGATTTTGAGAGTGACCTTAACATCTGGCCTTTTCTTTCTCTATCTCTCTGACCCTACTTTCCAACTAAGATTACGTCAAGGTTGCTAGGCCCTGGCAATGATATGTCGGCCTGCTTTGTCTATGCGTGGGTCATGACATGCAATGTGATAGGCATGGCCTTCCCATCGACGGTTTTGAGAGTGACCTTAGCATCTAGCCTTTTCTTTCTCTGTCTCTCTGACTCTTCTTTCCAACTAAGATTGTGTCAAGGTTGCTAGGCCTTGGCAATGATATGTCGGCCTGCTTTGTCTATGCAGCATGGGTCATGACATGCAATGTGATAGGCATGGCCTCCCCATCGAGTGTCTTGACACCGAACAACCCCAATGGAATGGATGGCTCATTTGCCGAACTAGAGGATGGCTTCCATCTAGGGCAATCGACAATAGAGATTAGTGGTTTCACAGTCAGTGCATCTTAGGTCAATCTTATCTCTATTTGCTTGCTCCCTCTCGGGGCAGTGCAAAGAAACATGTCCTAGGTGACCGCAAGTCCATTGGCTCTTGGGTCTGCCCTCCTAGGCCTCTGCCTCTCCCTCTACCTAATGCCATCACCGGTACTGGTCAGTAGTCCATAAGGATTGCATTGCCTTCTTCATCGTACGATACATATGGGTTTACATAAGGCTTGAAAGGAGAGAAGGATCGAAGCTTGCTTGGAAGAGCTATGGCATGAGAGCAAGAGCAAGAAAGAGAGAGAGACCAAATGGGAACTCCAACAATCACAATGTGTGACTAGGCCTTCCTTTATTCAAACTGTCACTAAAAGAATAAAGAATAAAGTGATGGTGACAAGTGCCCGCCACCTGCAATGTGTAGTGGCGGGTGCTGTCAGTGTAGTAATACAAAGGTGGCTAGACGGAGGTGCCTTTATCCCCAACAACCTCCCAGTTAAAGGCGATTCTGCCCCATTGAGGAGAGAAAAGGAAATGAAAAG
Source organism: Lygodium microphyllum (assembly GCF_053477565.2). Classification (NCBI taxonomy): domain Eukaryota; kingdom Viridiplantae; phylum Streptophyta; class Polypodiopsida; order Schizaeales; family Lygodiaceae; genus Lygodium; species Lygodium microphyllum. The sequence goes on from NC_141138.1 coordinate 103,599,433, forward strand.
ATAGTACACATGTACACATGTACAACAGGATGAGGAAAAACATCATCTCATCTAACACCCATCAATCTCTTGAGGAAGGCAAAGCGCACAGTAGTAAGGCTTTTCATGAGCAGATCTGTAGGATTTTTGTCAGTGGAGATCTTAACAAGGTCAACAGACTTGTCCTCCATGACCCCACGTATGAAGTGATACCTCACCTCAATCTGTTTCGTCTTCGCATGGAATACCGATTCTTGGTAAGCTGAATAGCACTCATAGAATCCAAATACAGCGTAGGTATAGTATCAATCCCAAGGTCATGAATCAAATGGCCCAACTATATGGCCTCCTTGCAAGCCTCAGTGGCTGCAACATACTCGGCCTGAGTGGTAGAGAGAGTCATACACTTCTGAACCCTGGACATCCAAGAGACATCACCTCTAGCATAGGTGAATACATAGCAAGAAGTGGACTTCCTACTATCTGCATGTCCTGCATAATCGGAATCTGTGTACCCCACAACTCTTGTATCCTGGCTGCCATAGAAAATACACATCTATTGTGCCCTTCAAGTATCTCATGATACCCTTCGTAGCATCCCAATGCTTCTTGCCAGGTGTAGCCATATAGCGTGCCACAACACCAACTGTAAAGGCAATATCTAGACAAGTGGCTATCGTGGCATACATCAAACTACCCACGGCTGATGCAGAAGGGATCTTGGCCATCTTAGCCCTCTATTCATCTATTTGCGAACAATTAGCCTGTGAGACCTTCACATAAGAAGGTAATGGATAGCCAATAGTCTTTAGTCCTAAATGTGGAAATACTCAAGGACTTTATGAATGTACTCCCTCTGTGAGAGGTAGAGTAGACCGTAATGCCTATTGCGCTTAATGCGCACACCAAAATTGTGAGAGGCTTATCCCAAACCCTTCATCTCAAAGCTCTTCTTCAGTTGAGATTTAAGAGCATCCAACTCATCATGAGATTTCCTTGCTATTAGCATATCATCCACATAAAGTATCAAAATAAGCAATGAACCATCACAGGCTTTCTTTGTGTAAAGACATGGATCCATAGCACTCTTGTTGTAGCCCTGTGACTGCATAAAGGTATTAAACTTATGATACCACTCCCTAGGTGCTTGCTTCAAGACATAAAGACTTTCCCTGCCAGCTTTTGCAAAGCCCTTATGCTGCTCCATGTGTATCTCATCATGCAAATCCCCATGTAAGAATGCAGTCTTGATATCCATATGATATATGTCCAAGTCAAGCTGCATGACTAAGGCCAAAACCAAGCATAGGGTGGTCATCTTGACCACGGGAGAAAAGACTTCATCAAAGTCAACTCCATGCTCCTATTTGAAACCCTTAGCAACAAGCCTTATCTTATAAGCCAGCTTGGGGTGCCCAAGGGTACTTTTCAGCTTGTACACCCATTTGCATGGCAAAGCCTTCTTTCCATGAGGCAGTGCAACCGAATCCCAAGTCATATTCTTAGGCAGGGAGTCCATCTCAGACTGCATAGCCCTCTCCCAGGAGTGACTGCCACCCCTACACATAGCCTCATCATAGGTGAGAGGCTCTCCTACATTTGTAACCAAGACATAATGCATCGAGGGCTCAAATCTATCAGGTGGACGCCTAGCTCTAGTAGGCCATCTCATTGCAGGCTCTGTTGCCTGTCCAACACCCTGGCCATGTGTACCAACTAGCCGTGCAGGAGCACATGGCTCCTCTTGGAATATAACCATGTGTATCTCTACCACCTTCTTAGGCTGTCGATGCATCATGTCTTCATGGAAGACTACATCATGGTTGTGGATGACTTTCCACACTTGTGAATCCCAGAGGCTGTAACCCATCTTAACCACATCTAAATAGCCAAGGAAAATGCATTTGACACTCTTAGCATCTAGCTTACTACTATTGTCCTTGGGCACTTCTCCTTGGACACATGGCAGAATGCCTCACATCCAAAGACACGTAGATGGCATAAAATGAAAGTTTCCTTGTCCATACCTCCTCTGCAACCTAGAAATCCAAACCACTAGAAGGTGATCTATTTCAGCCCCCAAAAGCTCTGTGGTAGGCCTCCATGGCTAAGCATACTGTGTACATGCTCTTGGATGGTTCTATTCATCCGCTCAGCCACAAACTATTCTGGGGTGGGGTATAGGGGGCGGTCAACCGATGCTTAATACCCCTCTCGTCACATAGCTACTCAAAGGCACGTAATACATATTCTCTCCCATTCTTAGTCCTAAGGTATTTCAGCCTATGCTCAGTTTGGTTCTCAACCAATGCAAGTGATCTTTGAAACACAACCAAGATATCTGACTTAAGCTTAACGGGGTAAGCCCAGACTTTATAGCTTGAGAGAGAGAGAGAGAGAGAGAGAGAGAGAGAGAGAGAGAGAGAGAGAGAGAGAGAGAGAGAGAGAGAGAGAGAGAGAGAGAGAGAGAGAGAGAGAGAACACATGTCCATCCAAGTCCCATAATTGAGCTCTTTGTAGGGCCAAAAACTTGGGTGCACCCCAAATCCCTTAGCTACCTTGGAGGCTTCAAGATTAACAAAACATCATTTTACATTGTATCTTTCTATTTAACATTCTCTATCTATATTTGGTTTGACTCTACCTCTCCTCAAGCTTTGTTAATTTTCTAATCTTATGTTGAAAGCATGGTGGCTATTATGAAATCATCTGCCTTACTTTATATATTTTAGTTGCTTGCTAAGAATGGAAATAATTGAAATACCCTTAAAAACCATTATTTCCATCTCCAACATATATTTTAGTCTAATGGGGAGTTCAAATCATAGGTGGTTTACTTGTCATTGGATCTTTTCTATAAAAGTCTCCGTTGATCTAAAGAGCAATGTGTTTTTAGAACTCATCCCTTAATAGTTGAGCCTTAATGTGATAACTTACAAGCTTCTTGTCCCTTCCTCTCCATGTTAGTACTCTTCTTTGCCATTAGATGAATATAGGTTTTCTTTGATCTTAGAACTTGAACCATGCAAAGGGGCAACACTAAACCCTTTGAGGAGATTCCATAAGAGAGCTACTTGAACTTTATGTTAATACTATAGCATGTGCATGTGCACACATGCACACAAGCATGCATACATACACATAGCATGTGCATGTGCACATGTGCACACATGCATGCATGCATTCATGTGCCCGAGCGCGCATGCATACCCCCCCCCCAAGAAGATAAATTCAAGAACACTATAAAACACACAAAAATAAATACGTAACTTAAGCTCCTAATTGCACAATTTTTTTAGGTCTTAATGAGTGTTAAAACTTTATCAAATTATGTTTTTATGAAAATAGATATCTAAATGCCTAGGTACGAAAGGATGAAAGAAAGATGAGGAGCCATTATTCCTCAATGGAAATTCACCCCCAACCCTAGAGGGAAAACTTAATGATGTATGCCCCTCGTGACTGGATTAAGAATTTCATTTTAAAAACAGTCAATTTGGCTTCTCTTTTGGTCCTAATGTTATATTTCAACCTTACCATCTTGGAGGCTATACATTTAGCTTGCATACATAACCAAAATGAAAGCACCAAAAGAAGAGAAAGTTCTATGCCTTAGAGACGAGACACTTAGCCCACATATGCAGATAGAGTCAGGCACGAAGATTGGATCTTAGAGACTACATGTCTAGCCCGTGTATATAGCTAAGGTCACTTGAATAGAGTGGATATCACAAAGCTAGGCCAAATATGTAGCTAGGATGCATGCACCAAAAACAATCTATATCTTCCTATGCCTATAAGGTCAAACATCTAACCATAAATCTAGTCCACATGCGTGGCCAAAATAAGATCCAAGGAAAATACTTTTTTAAATGTATTATGTTACATCTGAACAATTGACATGTTTTAATTACAATGACCTACAAGTATATAGGGGGTGCCTTTGTATGAATTCTTCTATAGGGTGTTGGTTAAATTCTAACACAAAAAAGTATACATACATAGATCCTTCATTAAAAATGTCGTGTTCTACATTAGGGCTTTATAAATTACTGCAAAAGTATATTCAAGGGATTTATTTACAGGCTTGAATGCATGTGATGTAGGAAGTTCATTAATGCTTTGAAGGGGCAAAGAGCAACTATTTTCCCCATGTATATGAATAGGGTGCAACATTAAATACCTATTTCCAAATTCTTGAGACCACACTCCTAGCCTATATATATAGCTAAGGCATGGATGCCAAGGGACTATCTATCGTTCTAATACTTAGGGGGCTTGCACCTAGCCCACATATGTGGTTGGGTTGTGGATGCTAGGGAACTATAGTTTTCCAAACACCTCAAGGCTAAACACTTAGGCCACAGTACATGCCTAAGGTATGAACAAAAGGGGCATAACTACTTTTGTTAAACTTGGAGGCCATATATCAAGCTCACAAATGTGGTAGGGTAAAGCCACTAGGGTAATCTAAGACAAATTAATTATAATACTTATGTTTTCACTTATGCTCTCAAATTTTCCCACATACATAGCTAAGATGAGGAAAAAAAGTGATTAACATATTCAAGTTATTATATAACTTGTTAACAATAGAATTAAATATATATTTTTAATAGAGAACAGCCAGCATCAATATCCAAAATGCTAGGAAAACTAATGCAACATAGACACGTGTATATATTTTGCCTATGCATTAATAAATATATTTGCATGTACCTATGTATAGATATATCTCATATATGTAGACACATACATATAAAGCTAGAAACTTTATCTACACATACTCACCACTCGCACATGTATATGTATACACCAATCTAACTCATTGAGTACATTCCCACAATATGTACACATAACATGAAATAATGGAGAAATTTTGAAAGGACCTTAATATATGTCTTAATGTTTAACTTAAAAAATAAATGGCTAAGATCAAGTATAAAAGTATGTGTTTGATTTGATTAATTCATTTTTGAAACTCTATCACAAGTTCATTTTTATCCTAGTAGCTTAAAAGCTTTGATGCATCATTGTGTAAATTTTCCATCTAGTTTTTATGTTTCACATACACCTTTGTCTTTGTTTGCACTAAGCTTGTGAATCTAGTCTCTACTATTGTCTTGGTAGGCCCTTGTGATTATATCACCCCGTATTACTCTATACACAATCTAGGCATTGGGTCTTGGAGTTACAAGGATGTGGTTAGCAACCCTCAGAGGGGTTCAAGGAGCTCCCTTGAGGACTACTGTGTCATTCAATTTCTAATTACTGCCAATCTAAAAGGACATGGGAGGCTTCTATAGTGGAAGTGATGGTAAGTAAAAGAGAGAGACAATGAGATGGAGAATAAATCGCACAGTTGTACTGCAATAGCTAACAATGCACGTATATCTAAATATTATCTTCCTGGATATTCTCCAAGTACATGTTCATATGAGTACATCCCATCATTCTAACATTCCCCCTTTTTAGAAATGGTTAATAAGATCATCTAACATTATCCCTTCCTTCTCATAAGAAAATGGGATTTTCTTTTGTAGTATAAAAACATTATGTTAATCATCTTGGCTACATGAGAAGTGAGATTACAATGATGAGTATATCATGAGACCTTATCCTTGTTGTTGTAGAAGATATATATCAATCTTTGCTTGCAATGATTGAAGGGATGTAAATTGATTATGAAGATCTTTGGGCTTTGGTTGAGGGATTCCTTGACGAAGAGCTAATCACCATAGTTTTACTTCATGATAGGCTTGATAAGAGATGGGCTCATAATGTAGACAGATGATGTATTGCAATTGGAACTTGATAGTGGTGGACTAAAACAATGTTGAGAGACAAGAATGAGATGATCCCAATATCACTAGATACCATAGTAAGAGAGAATTTGATAAGCTGCTTGTAACTTGATCTTTCGGAAGATTGTTGATGTGAGTACAGAATTGTAAAATAGCAAGCGATTGAAAAGGAATTTCAAGTATATTATTTTTATGAGGACTCCAAGAATTGGGCATAACATCTTTAGCAATAACATACTTAATGTTTGTGTGCTCTTTTATCCATAAAAAGTAGTTGTACAATTGTGTTCATGTGTTTCTTTTACTTTATGCATTCATTTTCTCCCTTTTGGAAGGGCAAGATAGTTGGTTGATTTGAGAAAGATAAAATTTGTAGAAGATGATTTGGGTAAGGTAAGTGGTAGATTGTTTCATAATGAGATTGAGAAAATTTGGAAGGGAGAGTACTTGTGATTATTGATAAGGTTATTGCCGTGTAAGATAGAACGATGATTGAGATTTGGGTATACAAATAGAGCAAGATAATTGTAGGAGGAAGGTAACTACGTGGATGGTTAGATAGGGTAGGATAGAAAGAAATGATGATTTGATGGATTGGGGGTGATGGGAGATAAATCAACATATTGTGGATGGAATGTGATGGTAGGATAAGGTCATTTGTATGGATTTAGGATTGCATACTGAGAAGTAGTGATGTGATAATGAGGAACTCTCAGAGATAGGATTTTGATGTGAACTTGGAAACATTATGAGAATCTCAAATGTGTAGGAAGAAAGAAAGCATGTGTATAATTGCATTCTGGTCAAGAGAAGATGCTAGATAATTGAAGTGGAGTGTGTGTGAGAGCATAAGAAGATGAAGATATTGAGTATATAGAGAGAGTGGAAGATAAGGACCAAGATATGATCTTGAGATTGAACTGGAGTTTAGATGGTGACTAGATGTGGAGTAAAAAATGTAAGGAAACATAAAAGCATTCAAAGATGTAAGGGAGGTGGAAATGATGTACTGGAGAGGGAATGACCTTGAAGTTTGGTAGAAACATCCAATAAGAGTTGATGAGAAACGTGTTGTAGGAGTATCCACATTGTCAACTGAGAGAGTGATGAGGTTTTTCCACCTTTTTGCCTCTAAAGTACCATGAAAATGTCCAAAAGACAATCTAATAGAGAGGTCACAAGGAATGCCTTCTTGGGCCTCGAGATGTAGGGTACAAAGGGTGTCCCCTTCTTCAATTGTTGTTTCGATTGAGATTATGATAGAGGCTTCCCGTCAGGATCCAAGAGGAGAGATTGATAGGGGTGACAAAATTTGTAATATTGAAAGTGACCAAGAAAGCAAGAACATGCTTGGATGGATGAGTTGAGAGCATGAGAGCATAAAATGAAAGAGTCATGAGAGAGAGATGAGTATGAGGGGCCTTCATCTAGTAGAGGATTGGGATTGTCCATTAGTTGACAAGAGAGAGTGGCAGTGGACTTAATAAGGATACAAGGATGGAACGTATGTGTTACATGATGTGATAGAAATTTCTTGTGGATGATGTGTGAGGATGAAATGTGAGATTGACTTTCAATCCTTTAGATCAGGGAGCACATTTAAAGTTAATGAAAGAGGAGATAGTAAACATGTGGCAATGGCAAGGGGCTATGAAAGTGTGTGAAGCATATGTGTGTTGCCACAAAGTAACAAGTAGTCCATGTGAGTGAGGATAAGATTAGAGATAAGGGTTTTGGATAAGGATCAATAAAATTGCAGGACAATGGAAGTTATTGTGAAAGCTTGAGGTAGATAAGAAATGAAGGAAGTATATATATGGCATGGATAGCTCAAAGCCTCAAGGAGAAGAGGGTGAGGTTGGTTTGAGAGAGGATATTGGTGTTGATACTCTGGAAACCCCTAACAATGAGAATAATTTGTAAAGGTGGGGCCCAAAATTCAACTTGGGAGAGGATTTTGGGGTGAGAAGGTGTGTATGATAGAGAGATTATGATAGCCTAAGAAGGAGGTAAAGTATATTAGCAACATAGAGTGTAGGAAAATGGGCAAGTGAGCAGTGTTGCAAAGAGCAAATGCTATGCAAAAATGCTTGCAATTGGTCATGCTATCATGTAGGGTAGGGAAGCTACATTAAGCTGAGGTAGTAGCAACTCAATCATAGTAGGCACCATGGGCAACAAAGCCACCAAGTAGAGAAGTTGTTGAGAGATAAATAATTTTTGTAAGTGGGGTGTTGAGCTGACAAAGCTGATGACACAAATAGCAGTTATTGATGCTTGTTAGCTAACCTTGAGAGTGGCATTCAAGTGCATATGGTTTCACTGACTAGTTGCAACTAGAACTAAGATTATGCTCATGACTTGGAAAAATGTTGATGTAAAATAGCAGTTGTCATTGACGGTAACTTTGTTGAAGTAGGATAAACAATAATAGAAAATGCTAGTGCTGCAATGGTTGATGTTGAGGTGGAGACCTAGAATGCCATTAAACATGATATTGTTAAACAAGTGGTGGCTATGGGTAGCAATCAAAGTGATAATGAGGCAGCACGATAGATTGGAAATAGTCTTCTTCTTCTTCTAAGACATGATGGCAATGAACTAGGATTGTGCTACCATTGATGCTCTAGAAGTCCTTTTCTTCTTTAAACAGACATAGGGAACCAAAATGCAAGAGATAGCACTTCCAAATGTAAGATGTTACATTTGCTTTGAAGTGATGATTTTTGGAGAAACATCAACAAACTCTTATAGAATATAGAAGCATAGTAGAATTGTAGAGAGAGCCAAGAATACCCAATAATGACCAATGAGTGATTAATCCAATGATGTCATCTCCCCAAGAGAACAACACTCTAGTAGGTACAATAGGTATGCATATGCTCCAAACTGTAAACTTTAAATGATAGAAGTGACACTTGCCTTGTAGTGAAATGCCAAATGGGGATGAAATATGGGTTCAAGTCCCACTTTCAATTGAGAAATAGATGTTGAGGATATGCTTGCTAAAATATAGTAGATTTGGCCAAAATCAAAGAGATAGAAACCAGATATGATTATATTACTAGCTCACTAAAGTACTTCAATGTTTGTGTAGATATTGTCATTATGAAGTTCTTCTTATAAAACAACCAATGAATATTACCACATTGAGCTCTAAGATAGATATGAAATATTCAAACTTGATGTAGAACCTCCTTGAGATGTAGAGTTTTTGTGAATCTCTCAATGAAAGGCACCTTCTTATTAATGTAAAGACTTTGTTCTTGATTGAGAAAAATCCTTATTGAAGTACTTGATGCATAAATTAATTTTGTGATGAAGAAAATATCTCATTATTATGATGCAAACTCAATGAGAGAAATCTAAGATGTAGATTTAATACTTCTTCAATGTTGAAAAGCCTATCAAGAGTACACTAAATTAGGGAATGCAAAAACTAGATAAGATGAGCCTAAGATCAATGCAAGAACCTATCAACCTAGGATTGGCTCTAAGGTTATGAAGGATGGACAATGCTAGGCCATGAGGGCCTAAGATCAATGCAAGAACCTATCAACCTAGGATTGGCTCTAAGGTTATGAAGGATGGACAATGCTAGGCCATGAGGAGCTTGGTAAGCTCTGATACCATGTAGTAGAAGTGATGGTGAGTGAAAGAGGGAGGGACAATGAGACAATGAGATGGAAAATGAATCACACACTTGTATTGCAATAAGTAAGAGTGCACATATATAGACAAGAAAGTTGTGGATATTGAAAGTTCTCTTACTAATGTGTCTTCCACATGTTCTAGATCCATCTTATCTAGTTCTCCTAAATATCTAGATATTTTCTTCTTAGAAATTCTCTAAGTACGTGTTCATATGGGTGTATCCCATCATTCTAATAGTTTTAACTACCACTGGATGACTCTAGTTTTTAACTTAATGAATCAATGTTGGTAGTAGGTGGATTTACCATAGATTTATTGCAAGTGACCATGAGTACTCCAAAAGAATCAATCCAACTAAGGTTATTGTCCTTCTTGACAATGATTTAATGGTTGTGCAAATGTACAATCTAGGGCAAAAGCAATGGAGTTACCCCTTGTTGTGCAAAAAACATGAATAACCAAAAGTACTCATCTAGGTTTATGTTTTATAAGGGTGAGATCCTAAGGGCCAAAGCCAATGCAAGTTTAGCGAGTCGGTATCCTACAAGGAGTCTCCAAGATCAATGTACTTGACATTAGTTCAAATGGCATATTTGAAAGATATTGTATGAAATGTTTATGTACGAATGTCCACATGATCACATGAGTTTTAACTTTAATGATTGAAATAGTTTTCATACATTCACTTTTATCACAACTTTTTAAGTACATCAACTATGTACGATTGTGTGTCTTTATTATACCCTTTGATATTATTGTAGAACTACTTTACTTTCTTGTTTTTAGTCCTTTTGCCTCTTTTTCACTAATATCTATCTCAAATAGGGAGAAAGAGAGAGGTCAAAATTTTCACCATGGTATCTTTGTTAAGTGATATCCACATCAATCATACTTTGTGAGCACTTACCGTGAATGTGCTCTAGAGAGAGAGAGAGAGAGATTCTCAAATTGCAAGAAATTTGCAAGCACAAAACACTACTAATACAACCACATATAATGTAAGAAGAATTAACATTAAAAAAATTTCGAGAGAGAGATTCATAACCACTCCAACAATTGATTCCCCTAAATGATAGTGGGAAACGATACTATATAACCATTGTTGTTATGAGTAGGGCATTAAGGCATACATATGCAAGCTTCTTACCATCCAAAAGATGCCTTATTGAGGGATCAAATTTCCTAAACCCACTCTTTTAATTTCCTTGATACTTACACACATAAGAAAAGCATGTAACTTTTAAGTCAAGATTATTATTGAGGATATGCATTTATTGTAAATTGATATTGCATATGAACACGTGAAAATTTCATGTACCACTCGTGCACCATAATGAACTTCAAGCGAGCCATAGATTATTAATAATCATGACTACATAAATCACAAAAAGTGGTCATCTTCATGGAATATAGGAATTTCTAAACTCTAGTTAGTGCTAGGATCATTTGGGTGTAATTTATGAGTCAACAATGCATTGAATCATTGCATGCCAATCTTGAAATATGCATATCTTTCTCCAAGATGTTCCTTCACAACCTAGCAAAAGGGAGCCCATAAGTCTACATGTTCATATTATATCCATCATGCCAAAATATGTTCCACAAACGATCGCACATTGTTCATGTATCTGTAGACAATATTTGTTGCATTCACACATGAGTATTGGTTGAAGCTTCGCACGCAAGATTGGTAAAAGAGCCTTATACACTCTAAGTCTATGTGCATTCATTCTTCTCCACCTATGCATTGCAAGTTAGCAACTAAAGCAAGCATTGATTAGCAAGGTAATTGAGCATGCTTAGCAAGGCCAACCAAGATTGGATATAGTTGGTTTTCCACGAAATCTATTATAATAGAGCATATAATGCTTATGGTTTGGGATAGAGCACTCAATGGGCTAGGGTGGTTAGCAACCTCATGGAAACTCTGTAGTGGACCAAAAGAGCTAGCAATAGCCATTAGAGTTTATGTGTTTGCCTTGCACTTTCAGTGATGAGAGTTTAGTGAGAAGGCTTCATGGGCTCCAAGGCTACGTATAAAAGGTGTGGAGTAAGAAAGTGATAATAGCCTTCAGTACAAAGTGAAAATAGTCAAATATGGTGGATGATGAGATAAGTGGTCCATCAAAATATTCTATTTTCCTTTGATATGTTAGAAATTGATATCTAGATGTTCAACATAGCCCTGAATGAGAATCTCTTTCAAATAAACATTTCCATTGGAGAAGCAAGGTTTGAAGTTGAGAGTGGTTTGGTAAAAGAACCATTAGAAAAGAAAGCCTTTAAATTGAGAAATATTGGGTAAAAGGGTAATAGACAAGTTAAAGCCATTTTAGCCATGTGTGTGGTGCTTTCATGCTATTCATTATCATAAGTCCTATTAAGTCCTAAAACCCCTTCAATATTTCTATGGCATTCTCCTAGAGTGGATTCCCTTCTTTAGCCAATAGTCTTTCTATTGAAATACCAACCCTTTGTTAAATCCACCATCATTATGGATGAAGTTAATCCTAGTGCAAAATGAATATTTCCAACTACCAAGTCTTCTAAAATTTATGATGAACACTCTCTGTTCAAGTTTAGGGCATCCCCTGTCTAGATAGAAGACCATGGTTCAATTTTCATTGGCAATCCTTAACAAGCACACACATGCTTACACGCGCACGCGCGCACGCACACACACACAATATTAATATATGTCTCTCCTTGCATTATATGAGAATATATAAGAAGAAATAATGGATTTCCCTTATGGGCACCTTGGATAGTTGTTGGGATTATGCCTTTATTTAGGAGGACATTGGATTATCACGCATTACTATAGTATTAGATATCTTCCATAAACATTTTTTTAAAGAGATATGTTAGTAAGACCAATTATCTCACATTTCTCCAATGGACTCATTTTCTTTGAGCTCTGACCAAGCTATATGATCTTTGTCAATTATATATATTTTCAAGATATGCTCACACTTAATATTAGCACATTAGGGCTAGATATGAAGGTTCAAAGACATTGAGAAATGAGGGGGAGTGATGCACGTCAACTCCTCTACCCCTAAGGTCTATTTTGGACTCCATCCCCCTAAAACAACATTGATTGGGATCTAGGATGAAACATTAGGATAGTCAACATCCAACCCTTCCTAACTTGTGTTTAGTCCATGTTAGGACTCTATGTAAGGCCCAAAAAATCCACCGAGTCTGCCCTCACCTAGCATCATGGACTTTTGGGAGATCCATCCCTAGGCTTGACGAGGGTAAGCTAATCCTAGAATACCCCCAAGGAATTATAGCCAAAGCCCCCCGAACTCCTTGGTGCCTCCTAGCTAAACAACAAGTCCCTATGTGGGAAGACCTCTCATGTTCAATGCCAGTTATAGCATCCAAAAATGTAATCCGACTCCTTAGTGAAGAGCCAGCATAGCTAACCTTTGGAAAGGTCTAGTGCACACATCCAAGAGTTAATCTGTGTTGGACAAATTGTTTCTTAAAATCCACAAACATTTCATTTTTTTCAATGTGACAAGCAATACGATAAGTATACTTGTGCATAAGTATTCTTCTAAGCCCTGAGCCTACAATTATAAGTTCCATTGATTGAAGCCATCAGTTTTTATCTTGAGTCAAGCTTTGCCGATGAGATGCCTTTCGTTGTCCATTTTATTCCTAATCTAAGCAATAATAATAAGATGATGCTTCTATTTTAAGTAATGAGGGGTTTCCTTCTTCAAAATGTCTTAAGTATAAGTCAATTATCTTTTTGTTTCAATTTTATTGAGATTGATTTCTCATCAAAATACTTTGCTAGGCAATGTTCTAGCAAAAGGGTGGATTCTTTTCTAAACCGTTGCTAGCTTTGAGAGATCGATCCCTCTCTGCTAATTAATGTTTAGGAGATGGTTAGGAATAGTTCCTAACCATCATTCCTAAATGTCTTAACTTCCTTGTTTCTTTAATTACATAAAAATATCCTTTCAAAAGACAAAAGTTAACTTTGATCTATAACAAAGTTTTTAAATCAATTATTTCATCGTTGTAGTGTAAAATATCCAATTGTTTAGAAATTTCTAAGCATGGACTAGGTACCATCATGGGAGTTTTATTCGTATTGGAATTCCCTCCTAAGCACCTATATTTTTTTTGTCCATCTACTTAACTTTTAGGGTGTCCACAAGGATCCGATGATTCAAGTAACATGTCCTAATTCGTTATCATCTTCTAGCCAATATTTTTATTATTGTTTGATCAAAAATACTTTTCAAAATACAAGGGGATATCTGGACTTGAGATGACGTGATGGGAACATTGCTTGTATGCGATACTTCTCATCCAACTCAAATTCCTTTGTTTTGGGGCCATCTTGCAAATGCTTATTCTCCTAGCATGTCCCTAGT